>NC_079196.1:5378167-5740017 GCF_029499605.1 Hyla sarda | reverse complement strand
AGTGACAAAAGGTTTGTGAGATCTTATCGTCATGCAATGGCCCACTGGGAAAATATGCAAACCCCCGTTTGTAATCAGTCCCCGCAGCATGTTCGCTCCGGGTCTGATTCCCAGTGACCACAGGGCCGACGGCGTGTGACATCACACCTCCGCCCCCGTGTGACGTCACACTCTGCCCCTCAATGCAAGCCTATGGGAGGGGGCGTGATAGCTGTCACGCCCCCTCCCATACTCTTGCATTGAGGGGAGGAGCGGGAGGTCACACGGGGCGGAAGCGTGACCTCACACGCCTCCGGCCCCGTGATCGACAGTAATCAGACCCGGAGCGAACACGCTGCGGGGACTGATTACAAACTTGGTGCCGCGTGCAAGATCTCGGGGGTCCCCAGCGGCGGGACTCCCGCGATCAGGCATCTTACCCCCTATCCTTTGGATAGGGGATAAGATGTCTAAGCACCGGAGTACCTCTTTAATAAAGAGTGTGTGTGCAGTGAAACATATCAGATAGTCGACACCTACCAGCTGTTACGCCGAGCGCTCCGGGTCCCTGCTCCTCCCCGGAGTGCTCGCGGCGTTCCTCTCTCTGCAGCGCCCCGGTCAGACCCGCTGACCGGGAGCGCTGCACTGACATTGCCGGCGGGGATGCTATTCGCATAGCGGGACGCGCCCGCTCGCGAATCGCATCCCAAGTCACTTACCTGTCCCGGCCTCCGGCTGTCATGTCCTGGCACGCGCGGCTCCGCTCCTTAGGGCGCGCGCGCGCCAGCTCTCTAAGATTTCAAGGGCTAGTGCACCAATGATTGTTGCCTGGCCCAATTAGCCTAATTAGCTTCCACCTGCTCCCTGGCTATATTACCTCACTTCCCCTGCACTCCCTTGCCGGATCTTGTTGCCTTGTGCCAGTGAAAGCGTTTAGTGTTGTCCAAAGCCTGTGTTTCCAGATCTCCTGCTATCCATATTGACTACGAACCTTGCTGCCTGCCCTGACCTTCTGCTACGTCTGACCTTGCCTCTGCCTAGTCCTTCTGTCCCACGCCTTCTCAGCAGTCAGCGAGGTTGAGCCGTTGCCGGTGGATACGACCTGGTTGCTACCGCCGCTGCAAGACCATCCCGCTTTGCGGCGGGCTCTGGTGAATACCAGTAGCATCTTAGAACCGGTCCACCGACACGGTCCACGCCAATCCCTCGCTGACACAGAGGATCCACAACCAGCTAGCCGAATTGTGACACCAGCTATTTACTGCTTGTGCTGCTTTTGGCCAAATGTCACAAATGTGCAGCAAAAACATCATGCATTACATGTTAGTTTTGTTGCAGATTATCTTTGGATCACAAAAATCTACAATGCACATGCTGGGGCAATGCACAGTACTTATATATTTTTTTTACTACCTAAAGTTCTGCCCCTCTCAACACTGCTGCCCTAGGCACAAACCCACTGGTGTCTAATGGCAAATATGGCCCTGCAAGTTATACAATGGCCAGAAACATTGCTGCTCCTCATGTACACACAAAACAGCTTATTCTGAAAAGTCGCCTGAAGGTGCAAATACGCCAAATTGTAGTGTGTTAGGAAATAGTTAAAGGGGTACTCCGTCCCTAGACATCTTACCCACTATCCTAGCAGAGGGACCCCAGTGATCTCGGCTGCGGCACCCCAGACATCCGGTGCAAGGAGTGAACTTGGCTCCGTACCGGATGACTGGCTATAAGGGGCAGAGGCTTGCCATGTCCCCTCAATGCAAGTCTATGGGAAGTGGCGTGACAGCCATCACGCCCCCCTCCCATAGACTTGCATTGAGGGGGTGTGGCCATGACGTCACAAGCGGGGCATAGAGGTGACGTCATGAGCCTCCAGCGCTGCACTCGACGTTCTAAAGGAATGCCAGGTGCAGCAGGTAGATCACGGGGTCCCCAGCGGTGGGACCTCCGCAATCAGACATCTTATCCCCTATCCTTTGGATAGGGGGATAAGATGTCTAGGGGCGGAGTACCCCTTTAAGTATGTTAGGGTACCGTTTCAGGGATATTTGGTATAAAATAGCTTCTAGGTCCTGTGTTAAAATGGGACCAGAGGTGACAACTGCGAAGCCCTATGTTTGGGGCAAATGTGGACGAAATGAATGAAATAAAAAATACAGTGACCCCGCCCCCCCCGACCTACGATGGCCCCGACATACAATCATTTCAACATACGATACTTTTGTATGTCGGGGCCATCGCATAAACGGCTATCCTGCAGCGCAGACTGCTTCAGCTACCACCGGATAGCCGTTTACGGTGCCCCGTGTGGTCCGCTGACGATCACTTACCTGTCCTCGGGGCTCCGGCGCGTCCTCTTCGGGATCCCCTCCATCGTCGGTGCTCTCCATCGTCGTCATCACGTCACTGCGCACGACGTCCCGTCATCCAATAGGAATGGCGTGCGTAGCGACGTGATGGCGGCGACCGAGAGCGAGGATGCCGGGGAAGCAGAGGCCTTGCCAGAGCGGCGTGGACACTTCAGGGACGCGGCGACAGCGATGGAAGGCGACATCCAGGGCAGCGGTGATGAGCGGTGACGAGCGGTGACGGTCCGGAGCGGCGGGGACACGTGAGTATAACCTCCAATACCAGTGGTCTTCAATCTGCAGACCTCCAGATGTTGCAAAACTACAATACCCAGTATGCCCGGACAGCCAACGGCTGTCCGGGCATGCTGGGTGTTGTAGTTTTTCAACATCTGGAGGTCCGCAGGTTGTAGACCACTGTCCTATACTTTACATTGCACGGATCCCTCAACATACGATGGTTTTAACAAACGATGGTCCATTTGGAACATATTACCATCGTATGTTGAGGGACCACTGTAGTAGTGGCAAAAACAGTAAAATAAACTCGTTTTGTTCTGATGAATTCAGGCCCCGTTTTATCTGTGGAGATTGTGCTGTAATTTTACATAATCTCTCTCTGTAAAAATGTATCTTTTAATATTTTTTTTCCCATTTAGATTGTGGTGCCAACGGGCTACAAATTGACAATTTATTCAGAAATAAATTTAGCGGAGCAGGACTGGCAATATCCCAAGAAAATTACATGAGACATGTTTTTTTAGGACTTAATTTATTGCTTTCAAGGATAAAATAAAGTATAGAAATGTTCACACGTCCATTGATTTGTTTTACCTCCCACCTCGCCGGGAAGATGGAATAAAAAAAAAAAAAACACGAAAGAAATTGACTGTTCTCAATCTTCTATAAAACTGGAAAACAGGCTGCTGTGCAAATGAAGCCAAATAATAAAAAAAAATGTGAAGAGACGTAAAGTAAAAGCCTCTGACAGCTGCCGGAGTAATAAGAATATTAAGCGCACGTTTTTTTTTTATTTTTTATTTCTTCAATAGCCAAATGTCTCTAAAAGATGTCCAAGTAGAGCCTAATACATACACGTAGGATGACATATATATTATTCTTACTATGGCTGCTTGTGACAGACTGTATACAAAGTGGGTTCATTGTGTACATAAGATAATAATAATTTTAATAATTTTATTTAGATAGCGCCTACAGATTCCGCAGCGCTTGAGATACATTATATCACTTGCTCCACTATATAAGATACATTATATCACTTGCTCCACTATATAAGATACATTATATCACTTGCTCCACTATATAAGATACATTATAACACTTGCTCCACTATATAAGATACAATATCGCTGATTTCACTTTGTTAGTCGTGATTTCAGTTATGATCATTCTTTGGTCTGGAATTCATTAATTGCGACTTTTCGATTTGGAGCAAGTTTAGGCGCAAATACCTTCATTTAGGTGCAAATCTACACCATGCATAAAGTGACAGAGAAAATAGCTACAACAATAGAATGTCCCAAAGTCAGATTTACTGCCTGGAATTCTGGGGTCTGCACCTTTTGTAGGGCTACATTTGTGCCAAAATTACAAACTTGCGTACGACAATTGCTAATTTTGGTGCAAATATGCTCCATTTGACGCAAAAAAACATACATAAAATCACACATTGCTACACCATTATTGATACATGTCCCTCAATGTCCCAAAGTATAAAGACATCTTGTACCCCATTAATACATATTCTTGGGAATGTGCTATACCGACAAGACGTCAGTAGCTCCACAAGAGTCCTAGCTGGAGTTCTGTTTATCTACCCAGAGAACAAAGAAAGGGTTTCTAAAGCCCCTCTCACCTTTACAGTATAGTGCTCCAAAGCCACTCCCATCTTTACAGTATAGTGCTCCAAAGCCACTCCCATCTTTACAGTATAGTGCTCCAAAGCCACTCCCATCTTTACAGTATAGTGCTCCAAAGCCACTCCCACTTTTATAGTATATTGCTCCAAAGCCACTCCCACTCTTACAGTGTAGTGCTCCAAAGCCACTCCCATCTTTACAGTATAGTGCTCCAAAGCCACTCCCATCTTTACAGTATAGTGCTCCAAAGCCACTCCCATCTTTACAGTATAGTGCTCCAAAGCCACTCAGACTTTTACAGTATAGTGCTCCAAAGCCACTCCCACTTTTATAGTATATTGCTCCAAAGCCACTCCCACTTTTACAGTGTAGTGCTCCAAAGCCACTCCCATCTTTACAGTATATTGCTCCAAAGACACTCCCACCTTTACAGTTTAGTGCTCCAAAGTCACTCCCATCTTTACTGTAACGGCAAATCTAACATATTCTGAGATGGCTAGTGCAGGGTCTGAGGGGGTTAATCATGACACAGGACCCCTAACCATTATTGGTTTTCATTGATCCCCTGAGTCAAACTCCAAAGCTACTCCCACGACTACAGAATAGTGCTCCAAAGCCACTCCCACTATTACAGTGTAGTGTTCCAAAGCCACTCCCACTATTACAGTGTAGTGCTCCAAAGCCACTCCCACTATTACAGTGTAGTGCTCTAAAGCCACTCCCACCACTGCAGCATAAGGTTCAAAAGCCACTCCCACCACTACAGTATAGGGCTCCAAAGCCACTCCCACATTACAGTATATTGCTCCAAAGCTACTACCACCATTACAGTATAGTGCTCCAAAGCCACTCACACCACTACAGTATAATACTCCAAATTTGGGGGAGTGGCTCCCTCTGTAGCCATGCATCCCAATCCCTATTTCACAGGAGGTGGTTTGGATTGATAGTGGATCCAACATGTCACCCAGTCAGAGGCTGTATGCCCAGCATAGGCGAGTTAGTGTTAGGGTCCCATCCGATATGAGGCCACCTCCGCGTGGTGGACGGGGGGGACACAAGTTTTGATCAAAAAGTGTGCTAAGAGCCTCCATTTCGTTGACCAAGTTTGCTGCTGCTATTTTCTTTTTTTTTTACATGTTTTGTACTTGCTACAGCAGCGTGCACCCGTGTATTGGGTTTAGGTGCTGGCTACATTTTTCTTTTTTTTTTCTTTTTGCTTTATAATGCTTTAAAGCCACTCCCACAATTACAGTATAGTGCTCCAAAGCCACTCCACAACTACAGTATAGTGCTCCAAAGCCACTCCCACCATTACAGTACAGTGCTCCAAAGCCCCTCCCACTATTACAGTGTAGTGTTCCAAAGCCACTCCCACTATTACAGTGTAGTGCTCCAAAGCCACTCCCACCATTACAGTATAGTGCTCCAAAGCCTCTCCCACTATTACAGTATAGTGCTCCAAAGCCAATCCCACCACTACAGTATAGTGCTCCAAAGTCTCTCCCACTATTACAGTGTAGTGTTCCAAAGCCACTCCCACTATTACAGTGTAGTGTTCCAAAGCCACTCCCACTATTACAGTGTAGTGCTCCAAAGCCACCCCCACTATTACACTGTAGTGCTCCAAAGCCACTCCCACTATTACAGTGTAGTGCTCCAAAGCTACTCCCACCACTACAGCATAGTGTTCCAAAGCCACTCCCACTATTAGTGTAGTGCTCCAAAGCCACTCCCACTATTAGTGTAGTGCTCCAAAGCTACTCCCACTATTACAGTATAGTGCTCCAAAGCCACTCCCACTATTACAGTGTAGTGTTCCAAAGCCACTCCCACTATTACAGTGTAGTGCTCCAAAGCCACTCCCACCATTACAGTATAGTGCTCCAAAGCCTCTCCCACTATTACAGTATAGTGCTCCAAAGCCTCTCCCACTATTACAGTATAGTGCTCCAAAGCCAATCCCACCACTACAGTATAGTGCTCCAAAGTCTCTCCCACTATTACAGTGTAGTGTTCCAAAGCCACTCCCACTATTACAGTGTAGTGCTCCAAAGCCACTCCCACTATTACAGTGTAGTGCTCCAAAGCCACCCCCACTATTACACTGTAGTGCTCCAAAGCCACTCCCACTATTACAGTGTAGTGCTCCAAAGCTACTCCCACCACTACAGCATAGTGTTCCAAAGCCACTCCCACTATTAGTGTAGTGCTCCAAAGCCACTCCCACTATTAGTGTAGTGCTCCAAAGCCACTCCCACTATTACAGTATAGTGCTCCAAAGCCACTCCCACTATTACAGTGTAGTGTTCCAAAGCCACTCCCACTATGACAGTGTAGTGCTCCAAAGCCACTCCCACTATTACAGTGTAGTGCTCCAGAGCCACTCCCACTATTACAGTGTAGTGCTCCAAAGCCACTCCCACTATTACAGTGTAGTGCTCTAAAGCCACTCCCAACACTACAGTATAGTGCTCTAAAGCCACTCCCACCACTACAGCATAAGGTTCAAAAGCCACTCCCACCACTACAGTATAGGGCTCCAAAGCCACTCCCACATTACAGTATATTGCTCCAAAGCTACTACCACCATTACAGTATAGTGCTCCAAAGCCACTCACACCATTACAGTATAATGCTCCAAATTTGGGGGAGTGGCTACCTCTGTAGCCGTGTATCCCCTCCCCTATTTCACAGGAGGTGGTTTGGATTGATAGTGGATCCAACATGTCATCCAGTCAGAGGCTGTATGCCCAGCAGAGGTGAGTTAGTGTTAGGGTCCCATCCGATATGAGGCCACCTTCGCGTGGTGGATGGGGGGGACACGTTTTGATCAAAAAGTGTGCTAAGAGCCTCCATTTCGTTGACCAAGTTTGCTGCTGCCATTTTCTTTTTTTTTTTTACATGTTTTATACTTGCTACAGCAGCGTGCACCCATGTATTGGGTTTAGGTGCTGGCTACATTTTTCTTTTTTTTTTTCTTTTTGCTTTATAATGCTTTAAAGCCACTCCCACCATTACAGTATAGTGCTCCAAAGCCACTTCTACCACTACAGTATAGTGCTCCAAAGCCACTCCCACCATTACAGTATAGTGCTCCAAAGCCACTCCCACCATTACAGTATAGTGCTCCAAAGCCACTCTCACCATTACAGTATAGTGCTCCAAAGCCACTCTCACCATTACAGTATAGTGCTCCAAAGACACTCCCAAAGTACTGAGTGAGACTGGATTTGCTGGCACGGCTCATTTATCTCTGAATCTCTAGACATCTAGATCTCCAGAGTTCCATCCGTGGTAGAGAGTTGTATCATTGTCTATCGGAGGGCTAAGGATTTCTCAGTAGGGGATTTGGCTACAATTACTTCCTCTACAGAACAACCTAAACTGGAACACTAACAGGCTGGATTCTTCTGACATTTACCTGGCCCTGGGTGGAATTGGGATAAAATACATTGGATAATAGATAATATACAAAACTCTAAGATCTACATGTTGGTGCATTTTCAATATAAAGTAACGGCAAATCTAACTTTCTGAGATGTCTAGTGCAGGTTCTGAGGGGGTTAATCATGACACAGGACCCCTAACCATTACTGGTTTTCATTGATTCCCTGAGTCAAACCCCACCCCTGAGGAGCTGCACACACATTACAATGTGTAAGCCCTGCACAGAGTAAATTGCTAAAATGTTATTCAAGGAAAGACAAAAAAAATAAAAATAAATAAATAAACTTTTTTTTTAACAATGAAGATTTTTTGCTTTCCATAAAACGGGCATCAACTTCAAGCCGTATTACGCGATTATTATTTGCTGAGCCACAGTCAGCGGCTTTTCGAATGGCTATTGATTATTTGGCTTCTCAACATCTGTACGAAATGATTAAAATAACGTAATTTCTTTGGCGTCCCTCCAATTGTGTAATTACCACTTAAAGGTTAATTAAAATGCTGCCTTGAGCAGGTGTGTGGACTCGGCAACAAAACCAACCAAGAAAAAGGAAAAATGCTAAATTATTAATTGTAAGTTTAAAGGGGAAGGCGTTGAAAATAAGAAGTAAATAGACGTTTGTCCCGTGTAATTACATGTTCTGCAGAAACGTATAATCAGGATGTGCAGTTTTATTCAGCAAATTTTCTGAGATTAATCGCTGCTCTGAGTGTCACAGAATCCTCAGGGATGAAATGTGTGAAACATGAGCTTTTATTTAATATTTGGTGAATGCAAAAGTGTATCCAACTTTTCATCAAGGTTCTAAGAATTGTAAAACCATATGCAAGATTTATAAATGTCCAGACAAAAGGGTTGAACAGTCATACAATGCATAGATGCGATGTGTTGGTCTAAAATTGACCTTCCTCAAGCACAATCATTAATCGGGAACAAGGGGTAATTGTGGTAACAAGGCAATATTTAGTATACTAAGCATAATCCATCAACAGACTGAAATTAAAATATAGATAAGATGACTCAAGATGGATTGCATGCAAATACAAAAAAATTTACAGAGAAATTCTGAAAGCATCTGTCACGTCTGGGCAGAGAAGGAGTGCACACTATTCTCGCCCACTCCCCCTATCCCTGCCTACTTACGTACCCACCCTAGGTAGCAGGTCCATAACCACGGTGATGGTCCCTACTTACTTGAGGGCAGTTTAGTCAAAAATCTAAACTATAATGCAGATGGAGGTCGGGACACAGAATAGAATCACTCAGACTAACAGAAAAATAACTAAACATACACACAATAAGTCGCTGTCCACAGTCCGAGACGATACCAAGAGGTTACAGATAAGCCAATTTGCAAAGCCAGGATAAGAGTCAGACAGCTGAGCCAAAGGGTCAAAATGTCAGATACAGCAGATACAATATAAATGCTTGCTAGGAGTATACAGAGCTCTATAGCAGGCAAGGATTGGGAGTAGACTGCCAGCCTATATAGGCCCAGACCAGGTGCTCACATCAAGGTCAGCTGACCAGTTCAAACAGCTGGGCGTAGCCGAAAACAAAATAGAGAGAGCTGTCAGAACTGTTTAACCCCACGGGTTCGGACAGTATCAATACCAATGGGATATGTGGAGATGCTGAATGTGATGCGATGTAACTTGGGATCAAATATCACCCTAATTGTGATACACTGGATTATAGAGTAGGGGAAAGTGTAGACCACCCTATGGATAAATAATATGTATGGAATTAATGGTATGGGTGGAGCAATTGTACATATGGAAGGGTATATAAAGTATATGATCAGACTTCTGCATATATCATACATATAATCATGCTATAAAGAATCCTAAAAGTAAACTAATAAATTTAAGTATTGCATGAAGTGTGGCTCCTAAATGTACAAACTTATGCCTTATTATTATACAGCAGAGCCAAATAATAGCTTTTTACACCCGCAATCAAGACACAGGCACTCAGTGTATGTCCTATGGTGCATAATACCTCTCTGAATGTCTTACACATAGAAACATACTTTTTATTCCGTAAGCCTATTATCTTAAAGCCTATTATCTTGCAGTGTTGATCAAGAGGATTGAAAAAACCCTCATGAGGTAGAAAACAACTTTGCTCATCTTAGGTAGAAAATTCCATCCTGATCACAAATCAGAATAGATCTTGCAATCAGTGCCCCTTCTCCAGAATCTAGAGCCAACCAAACCTGATGGACCCAGATTCGGTCTGAACTTTGCAAAAGATTCACACTACACAGCAGTGCTGTACACAGTAGTGATTTACTTCCAACTGCAAATTGGTATGAGGTATCCCAGTTAGAAGCAGAATGATTTAGCTTCTGGATGGGAAACCCCATAGCAGTAAGCACAGAGCACACTAGAGGGACAAAAGATAATTATGTTTTAATTTTTTTAAATTAATTTAAGCAACTTTGTTTTCTTTTTTTTTTTTAAACAGGAATACCAGGACTACTTCAGATCAAGAACAAATATTTAATTAATTACTTTATTTTTAACATCAAAAGAGGGTTATTGACTGGCCTCAAGGTTTTTTTTTTTTATTTACAGCCAAGGTTGTTTTTTCATTTTTTTTAAATTTGTTTTTTTAAACCTGGTGTGTTTGTTTTGTTCTGTACTTATTAGTAGTGGAGCTGTCTTGTAGACGATGTCCATTTCTAAGCTCGGGTTTACTCTTCGATTATTACACCATTACCCACTGGCACCAAGAATACGAGGAAGAGCTAAATAGACAGTAACAGACTGGTATCATTAGATTGGCAACAGCCAAAATAAATAATTCCTGCCAAACTGGTAATGGCATGCTGCTGCTTTATTTTTTTTTATATTCATTTATTTATTTATTTGTTAATTCATTAATTAATTCATTAATTTATTTATTTATGAAACAATGCATATTTTACCAGCCAGATACAAAACCAAGCAGTAGCAGCTTTGGGTTATCAGGGAGGCAAGATCAATTTATTGTGAGGCTCTGGGCCTGAAGGTAACCATCTCTTCCCTGGGATCTGATAAGCTTTGGCTTAGTAACATCATCTATTGAATGGCTTTCCACTACTAAGCCAAAAATATATACTAAAAAAAAAAAAAAAAAAAAAACATACGCCAGGTTTAAAAAAAAAATAAAATGTGTTTGTCCGGTCGTCTTCCTGTAAGACAAAAAAGGGGGAAAACAAACAAAAATTTTTTTACAAAACCAACACGCCCTACATTCCTGGAGAGTTTCAGAAAACCTGTCTGGGCATGATGGGGGCTAATTGTTTGGAGCACTACATTGGTGCAGATCACACATGCAGAATCAGCTCCTCTGACATCACTAGATTGAATATAAACAAGGAGAGCGCTCCTAGTGTGATAACGTATTGTAAAGAGGAGATGGAAAAAGCAAAAATGCTCACTGAGTATAGTTGTACTGCAACCAAGTACAACTATGGTGAAAGCGTGGGATAACCCTTCAATGGGTGAAGATCGGCAGCCGCTCCTGGCAACACAGGTGAAGCACTCAGACGGATCCCTCTGAGTGCATCACTAGATTGACACAGGATCACTGAGATTGTTGGGCCTTGTACTGCATTCCGACTTGCTGACTATTTCTCTCTCCTCTGGTCGGTGTAAAGCTGCATAGGGGCCGCCAAAGCTGCATTATACCTGCTGTGTGCTTTCGACCTATCTGTCCGCCCTTTCTTGCTTCAATGGGGGCTTTCGGAACAAAGCCAAGACATCTAAAGTGGTGGCTGAAGCTGCTCAGCATTCCTCTGAAGATGATATGTCTTCTGATGATGGCTCGTTGCGGTCCTGTGGCCCCTCCTGATGGGACTCTTGTGCTCAGACTCCTATGACCTCTAAAGTGTCGGCCCATGCGGCCAAAGCGCTCAGTCAATTTTCCAGATCCCAGGGCCGCCCTGGAAATGAGTCTCCTGATCCATCTCTGCCGTTCTTTGAGAGCTCTGCTAGTCTGCCGCAGCGCCACTCCCCTGAACGGTCACAATATAGCGATGTGGATATTGACCTGAAGTTTGCTGGCGGCTATTACTACCTGCCAAACCATGATGGTCTTCAAAGTGGATGAGTTGAAGCAGGACTTTTTTTATTCTTTGGGAAGGCATCACTGAAGTAGAGCGCCGAATCTCTACCATTGATAATACTCTTCAACCTATCCTGCAACAGATTGCTACTCTACAGTGACAAGAGAAGGGGGTGGCTGATAGAGCTGATGACTTGGAGAATCCCCTGGGAAGAAATAACATCCAATTAGTAGGTCTTCCTGAGAAGGCGGAAGGCGCTTATGCGGTTGCTTTCCTGGAGATTTGGTTTAAGGAAAATCCTCCCTGCGGATACATTTACCTCCTACTTCTCTGTGGAGCGAGCGCACAGGGTCCCCACCAGACCTCCTCCCCCGGGGGGGGGGGGGGGGGGGGGGGGCTTGGGCCCCTACTGCACAAGTTGTTTCATTTCTAGGATAGAGATGCTATCCTGAGGGCTGTGTGCATTAAAGGTGAAATTCTCTTCAACGTCAGCAGATTGGCTTTCTACCCGGACTTCTCTGTAGAACTTCGCAAGCAGAGGATGCAATTCACTGAGGTCTGACAGCGTCTCCATTGCAAGGGTTACAAGTATGCAATGTTGTTTCTGACACGCCTGAGGGTGGTGGATGGATAATAAATGATTGTCCACAACCGTAGGTTTTCATAAAACTGTCGGAAATTTTACTGCAACTTTTATATAGTTAGTATGGTTGAAAAAAGACATACGTCCATCAGGTCCAACCAGGGAATGAAGGGTGTAAGGGGATAAGGGAAAGGATGTAGTTTTATAATTCTGCATAAGCATTAATGTTATTTTGTTCCAGGAATGTATCTAACCCTGTTTTAAAGCTGTAAATTGTTCCAGCTGTGACCAGTTCCTGAGGTAGACCGTTCCATAAATTCACAGTCCTCACGGTAAAGAAGGCGTGTCGCCCCTTTAGACTAAACCTTTTCTTCTCCAGACGGAGGCAGTGCCCCCTCGTCCTTTGGGGGGGTTTAACCTGGAACAGTTTTTCTTCATATTTTTTGTATGGGCCATTAATATACTTATATACGTTTATCATATCCCCCCTTAAACATCTCTTCTGAAGACTAAACAATTGTAACTCCTTTAATCGCTCCTCATAGCTAAGATTTTCCATGCCCCATATTAGTTTAGTCGCGCGTCTCTGCACCCTTTCCAGCTCCGCAGTGTCCCTTTTATGGACAGGTGCCCAAAACTGAACAGCATATTCCAGGTGAGGCCGTACCAATGATTTATAAAGGGGGAGTATTATACACTATAGACTGTACCAATGCTTTATAAAGGGGGAGTATTATACACTATAGACTGTACCAATGCTTTATAAAGGGGGAGTATTATTATGTCCCTGTCCCTTGAGTCCATGCCTCTTTTTTTATACATGACAATATCCTGCCGGCTTTGGAAGCAGCAGCCTGACATTGTGCTATTCTGTAGTCTGTGATCTACAAGTCACCCAGATCCTTCTCTACCAGTGACTCTGCCAGTTTAATCCCCCCTAAGACATACGATGCATGCAGGTTATTAGTATACACAGCCCCCCTCTATATACACAGCCCCCCTCTATATACACAGCCCCCCTCTATATACACAGCCCCCCCTCTATATACACAGCCCCCCTAAGACATACGACGCATGCAGGTTATTGGTATACACAGCCCCCCTCTATATACACAGCCCCCCTCTATATACACAGCCCCCCTCTATATACACAGCCCCCCTAAGACATACGACGCTGCAGGTTATTAGTACCCAGATGCATAACTTTACATTTATCCACATTGAACCTCATTTGCCAAGTGGATGCCCAGACACTTAGTCTATCCAAGTCATCTTGTAACCTATACACATCCTCTATATATACACAGCCCCCCCCCTCTATATACACAGCCCCCCTCCCCTCTATATACACAGCCCCCCTCTATATACACAGCCCCCCTCTATATATACAGCCCCCCTCTATATACACAGCCCCCCTCTATATACACCTCCTCTATATACACAGCCCCCCTCTATATACACAGCCCCCCTCTATATACACAGCCCCCCTCTATATACACAGCCCCCCTCTATATACACCTCCTCTATATACACAGCCCCCCCTCTATATACACAGCCCCCCTCCCCTCTATATACACAGCCCCCCTCTATATACACAGCCCCCCTCTATATACACATCCTCTATAGACTATACTGTGCTACAAAGCTTGGTGTCATCTGCAAAGATAGAAACAGAGCTGTTATTACCATCCTCTATATACACAGCCCCCCTCTATATACACAGCCCCCCTCTATATACACAGCCCCCCTCTATATACACAGCCCCCCCTCTATATCCACAGCCCCCCTCTATATACACAGCCCCCCTCTATATACACAGCCCCCCTCTATATACACAGCCCCCCCTCTATATCCACAGCCCCCCTCTATATCCACAGCCCCCCTCTATATACACAGCCCCCCACTATATACACAGCCCCCCTCTATATACACAGCCCCCCTCTATATACACAGCCCCCCTCTATATACACAGCCCCCCACTATATACACAGCCCCCCTCTATATACACAGCCCCCCTCTATATACAGAGCTGTTAATACCATCCTCTATATCATTGATAAATAAATTAAACAGCAGCGGTCCCAGTACTGAACCTTGGGGTCACCACTAATAACCGGGGACCAATCAGAGTACGAATCATTGACTCCCACTCTCTGGGTACGATCCATGATCAGTGTTCAATCCAGTTACAAACTAAAATTTCCAAACCCAAAGACCTTAACCTCCCTGGCGGTATGATTCTGTCTGGAAATTTGTACCAAAAGCGGTACATTCCCCCCCCTTGTCACATTCCCCCCTCTGTCACATTCCCCCCTTGTCACATTCCCCCTTGTCACATTCCCCCCTCTGTCACATCCCCCCCCTTGTCACATTCCCCCCTCTGTCACACTCCCCCCTTGTCACATTCCCCCCTCTGTCACATTCCCCCCTTGTCACATTCCCCCCCTTGTCACATTCCCCCCTCTGTCACATTCCCCCCCTCTGTCACATTCCCCCCCTTGTCACATTCCCCCCCTTGTCACATTCCCTCCCTCTGTCACATTCCCCCCCTTGTCACATTCCCCCCCTCTGTCACATTCCCCCCCTTGTCACATTCCCCCCCTCTGTCACATTCCCCCCCTTGTCACATTCCCCCCCTTGTCACATTCCCTCCCTCTGTCACATTCCCCCCCTCTGTCACATTCCCCCCCTTGTCACATTCCCCCCTCTGTCACATTCCCTCCCTTGTCACATTCCCCCTTGTCACATTTCCCCCTCTGTCACATTCCCCCCCTCTGTCACATTCCCCCCCTTGTCACATTCCCCCCCTCTGTCACATTCCCCCCCTTGTCACATTCCCTCCCTTGTCACATTCCCCCCCTTGTCACATTCCCCCCCTCTGTCACATTCCCCCCCTTGCACATTCCCCCCCTTGTCACATTCCCCCCCTCTGTCACATTCCCCCCCTTGCACATTCCCCCCCTTGTCACATTCCCCCCCTTGCACATTCCCCCCCTTGTCACATTCCCCCCCTCTGTCACATTCCCCCCCTTGTCACATTCCCCCCTCTGTCACATTCCCCCCTCTGTCACATTCCCCCCCTTGTCACATCCCCCCCCCCTCTTGTCACATTCTCCCCCCCCCCCCCTCACCTTGTCCTGCAGCAGTATACACTGGGTTTTCTGGGCAGATTTCAAACCTAGCATATTTGCTGCAGAACAAGCCCTTTCCCCTTCAGCCAATCACAGGCTTTACACCACTGCGGCCTGTGATTGGCTGAAAAGTGAAAGGTCCTGTAAGATGAATAGTGAAGAGAGCAGGGACCGGAGCGCACGGAGGGGAACGGCATCTGCAGGGACCGGGACTAGGTGAGCAAAAGTTTTTTATTTTATTTTACTACTTTTTCCTTTTACACTTAGCTCAGTGTTTTTCTACCAGGGGGCCTCCAGCTGTTGTGCAACTACTACTCCCAGCATGCCTGGACAGCCTTTGGCTGTTCGGGCATGCTGAGAGTTGTAGTTTTGCAACAGCTGGAGGCCCCCTGGTAGGGAAACACTGACTTTTAGTATTTTTCTTTACCTGCTCTGGCCGTCCCCGCAACGGGAGCCGACCAGAGCAGATAATTGCATGTTTTCCCGGGGGGCCGCATCGCTATATCGCATTGCTTTTGCGATATATCGTGCAGCCCGGCCGGCAACTCAGCAATTCTACCCCGAGCGTGACTCGGGGTTACCGATCCTGGCAGGGAAAATTATCCCCGAGTCACGCTCGGGATAACCGCTCAGGAGGTTAACTTACCTGTCAGACGTCTGTGAGGGATAGTATCAAACCCTTTGGCAAAATCCAGAAACACTATATCCACAGCCATTCCTCTGTATACACAGCCCCCTCTATATATACAGCCCCCTCTATATACACAGCCCCCCTCTATATACACAGCCCCCCTCTATATATACAGCCCCCCTCTATATACACGCCCCTCTATATACACAGCCCCCTCTATATACACAGCCCCCTCTATATACACATCCCCCCTCTATATACACAGCCCCCTCTATATACACAGCCCCCTCTATATATACAGCCCCCTCTATATACACAGCCCCCCTCTATATATACAGCCCCCCTCTATATACACGCCCCTCTATATCCACAGCCATTCCTCTATATACACAGCCCCCCCTATATCCACAGCCCCCCTCTATATACACAGCCCCCCTCTATATACACAGCCCCCCCTCTATATACACAGCCCCCCTCTATATCCACAGCCCCCCCTCTATATCCACAGCCATTCCTCTGTATACACAGCCCCCCTCTATATACACAGCCCCCCTCTATATACACAGCCATTCCTCTATATACACAGCCCCCCCTCTATATACACAGCCCCCTCTATATACACAGCCCCCCCTCTATATACACAGCCCCCCTCTATATACACAGCCCCCCTCTATATACACAGCCATTCCTCTATATACACAGCCATTCCTCTGTCAAGGCTTCTACTCACCTCTTCATAAAAGCAAATTAGATTGGTGACAACTTCTATCCTTAGTAAACCCATGCTGGCTATCACTTATAATACTATTATCCCCTATGTATTCCTGTATGTAATCCCTTATAAGTCCTTCAAACAATTTACCCACAATGCACGTTAAACTTACCGGTCTATAGTTTCCTGGGGAAGACCTAGAGCCCTTTTTGAAGATTGGCACCACATTAGCCTTGCGCCAGTCCCTTGGCACAATACCAGACACCAGAGAATCTCTAAATATCATAAACAAGGGTACAGATATTACTGAACTTACCTCTCTAAGAACTCTTGGGTGTAGTCCATCCGGTCCTGGGGATTTGCTTACATTTATATTACTTAACTTACCTTGTACCATCTCTACATTAAGCCAGTTCAGTACATTACATGATGTGTTACCAGCACTGACCTGTACATGATGTGTTACCAGCACTGACCTGTACATGATGTGTTACCAGCACTGACCTGTACATGATGTGTTACCAGCACTGACCTGTCCAATGTCAGCTCCTTTTTCCATAGTGTATACAGAACTAAAGAACCCATTCAGTAGTATGCTATATTAAACAGGAACAGTCTTTGTACAAGAGTTACGATCCTGACATTTGGTTGGGACCTCGTGAGTTCTGAGCTTAGAAAAGGAATAAGTGCTGTTCCACTGGATGTAGGGGATTGAGGTCCAGCAGTCACACTAGCTTTAGCAGGGATTGATATCGTAACTCACGATTAGATTCAGGCTGAGGCTGGCAGGCTTCAGGCCTAAGCTTTTCTTTGTAAGTTGCACGGATCACTTCTCTCTCTCCACTAGTCCGTAACCCAAGAGATAATGCTGCTTCTTTGCCGCTCAGGAGCAAGAGAGCGAGGATTGGCTGGCAGCTCCCTTATATGGGCAGGGGCTGGCCTTAAGCTTACTGGTCCATACCATCTGTCATTCACTTTACAAGGAATTATGGTCTAACCATGTGACCACACATGAGACCTCCAAAGGTCTTTCAACACACCTTACTAGAATTAACATGAATCATGTGACCTAAGGTCCTGCGACACTACATAGCTAATAAAATATGCAATTATTTATACATGTTAACATCATAGAATTGCATAAGAAAGAGGCGACTAGGGGCTATCCCACCAGGAGGATGCTACTGGAACAGTGGCGTTGCGACCCGGGTGCGGGGGGTGCGGCCCGCACCGGGTGACACCAAGCTAATGGGGTGACACCAAGACGCTCCGCAGCACCCCCCCCCCATCTGTGCCCGACCGGCCTCCCATCCGTCAGCACCCCCCCCCCCCCTGCGCTGTGTGAGCGGTGCGCCCGTCCGTCAGCAAACCCCCTCTTTCACCTTCACTGTGCGCCCGACCGTCATCACACCCCTCACCTTCACCAGCACTGTGCCCGTCCTCCGCTCCCACGTCTTCGCCGGCCTGACGTCACACCGCATGGCCGCGCAGGAGGACGTGAGTTACGTCACTAGCACGGCGCCCGGTGAGAAGGATCGCTGCGCTGGATGGGTGAGTGTGTATGTCTGTCTCTCTGTCTGTCTGTCTCTATCTATGCTTGTGTGTGACTGTGTGTATGTGACTGTGTGTTTGTGTGACTCTCTGAGTGTGTGTGTGACTCTGTGTGTGTGTGTTTGTGCGACTCTGTGTGTGTCTGTCTGTGAGTGTGTCTCTCTGACTGTGTGTGTGTGTGTTTGTCTCTCTGTGTTGTATGTGTTTTTTGTGTGTGTGTGGGGGGGGGGGGTATAACCAGCGATCTATTGTGGGGAGACTTTGACCCATTATGGGGAACCTGCAAGGGAACCTGCGGCCTAATGTGGGGAAACTACTACCAAATGTGCGGAGTCTATGCTACCTAATGTGGGGAATCTGTGCTACCAAATGTGGGGAGTCTATGCTACCTTATGTGGGGAATCTGTGCTACCTAATGTGGAGAAATTGCTACCTAATGTGGGGAAATTGCTACCTAATGTGGGATAACTGGTACCTACCTAATGTGGGGGAACTGGTACCAAATGTGGGGAATCTATGCTGCCTAATGTGGGGAATAGATGCTACCTAATGTGGGGAAACTGCGACCTACCTAATGTGGGGGCACTGCTGCCTACCTAATGCTCCCCCCCCCTGGCAGTAGCACCCTCATCATCCACCAGCAACACCCCCCCAGCAGCACCTCCATCAACATATCCTGATGGTGGATGATGGAGGTGCTCCTGCCAGGAGGATGATCCTGCCGATGGATGATGGGGGTGATACTGCCAGGGGGGAAGGCCAGTAGCACCCTCATCATTCTCCAGCAACACCCCCCCAGTAGTAGCAGCCCTATCATCCACTAGCAACACCACCAATACCCCCCTCCCGTGGTAATAGCATCAGCTAACGGATGTTGAGGGGTGTTACTTTGGTTGTGGTATTATATTCAGAGGGGGCAGTGTATGGCAACGTTATATTCAGAGGGCGCAGTTTGTGGTAGTATTATTGTTACGCCGAGCGCTCCGGGTCCCCGCTCCTCCCCGGAGCGCTCGCTTCACTCTCGCTACTGCAGCGCTCCGGTCAGATCCACTGACCCGGTGCGCTGCGATACCGTCTCCAGCCGGGATGCGATTCGCGATGCGGGTGGCGCCCGCTCGCGATGCGCACCCCGGCTCCCGTACCTGACTCGCTCTCCGTCTGTCCTGTCCCAGCGCGCGCGGCCCCGCTCCCTAGGGCGCGCGCGCGCCGGGTCTCTGCGATTTAAAGGGCCACTGCGCCGCTGATTGGCGCAGTGGTTCTAATTAGTGTGTTCACCTGTGCACTCCCTATTTATACCTCACTTCCCCTGCACTCCCTCGCCGGATCTTGTTGCCATTGTGCCAGTGAAAGCGTTTCCTTGTGTGTTCCTAGCCTGTGTTCCAGACCTCCTGCCGTTGCCCCTGACTACGATCCTTGCTGCCTGCCCCGACCTTCTGCTACGTCCGACCTTGCTTCTGTCTACTCCCTTGTACCGCGCCTATCTTCAGCAGTCAGAGAGGTTGAGCCGTTGCTAGTGGATACGACCTGGTCACTACCGCCGCAGCAAGACCATCCCGCTTTGCGGCGGGCTCTGGTGAAAACCAGTAGTGACTTAGAACCGGTCCACTAGCACGGTCCACGCCAATCCCTCTCTGGCACAGAGGATCCACCTCCTGCCAGCCGGCATCGTGACAGTAGATCCGGCCATGGATCCCGCTGAAGTTCCTCTGCCAGTTGTCGCCGACCTCACCACGGTGGTCGCCCAGCAGTCACAACAGATAGCGCAACAAGGCCACCAGCTGTCTCAACTGACCGTGATGCTACAGCAGCTACTACCTCAGCTTCAGCAACCATCTCCTCCGCCAGCTCCTGCACCTCCTCCGCAGCGAGTGGCTGCTTCAGGCCTACGACTATCCTTGCCGGATAAATTTGATGGGGACTCTAAATTTTGCCGTGGCTTTCTTTCTCAATGTTCCCTGCACTTGGAGATGATGTCGGACCAGTTTCCTACTGAAAGGTCTAAGGTGGCTTTTGTAGTCAGCCTTCTGTCTGGAAAAGCTCTGTCATGGGCCACACCGCTCTGGGACCGCAATGACCCCGTCACTGCCTCTGTACACTCCTTCTTCTCGGAAATTCGAAGTGTCTTTGAGGAACCTGCCCGAGCCTCTTCTGCTGAGACTGCCCTGTTGAACCTGGTCCAGGGTAATTCTTCCGTTGGCGAGTACGCCGTACAATTCCGTACTCTTGCTTCAGAACTATCCTGGAATAATGAGGCCCTCTGCGCGACCTTTAAAAAAGGCCTATCCAGCAACATTAAAGATGTTCTGGCCGCACGAGAAATCCCTGCTAACCTACATGAACTCATTCATCTAGCCACTCGCATTGACATGCGTTTTTCCGAAAGGCGTCAGGAGCTCCGCCAGGATATGGACTTTGTTCGCACGAGGCATTTTTTCTCCCCGGCTCCTCTCTCCTCTGGTCCCCTGCAATCCGTTCCTGTGCCTCCCGCCGTGGAGGCTATGCAGGTCGACCGGTCTCGCCTGACACCTCAAGAGAGGACACGACGCCGCATGGAGAATCTCTGCCTGTACTGTGCCGGTACCGAACACTTCCTGAAGGATTGTCCTATCCGTCCTCCCTGCCTGGAAAGACGTACGCTGACTCCGCACAAAGGTGAGACAGTCCTTGATGTCAACTCTGCTTCTCCACGTCTTACTGTGCCTGTGCGGATATCTGCCTCTACCTTCTCCTTCTCTACTATGGCCTTCTTGGATTCCGGATCTGCAGGAAATTTTATTTTGGCCTCTCTCATCAACAGGTTCAACATCCCGGTGACCAGTCTCGCCAGACCCCTCTACATCAATTGTGTTAACAATGAAAGATTGGACTGTACCATACGTTTCCGCACGGAGCCCCTCCTAATGTGCATCGGACCTCATCATGAGAAAATTGAGTTTTTGGTCCTCCCCAATTGCACTTCCGAAATTCTCCTTGGACTACCCTGGCTTCAACACCACTCCCCAACCCTGGATTGGTCCACTGGGGAGATCAAGAGTTGGGGCCCCTCTTGTTCCAAGGACTGCCTTAAACCGGTTCCCAGTACTCCTTGCCGTGACCCTGTGGTTCCCCCTGTAACCGGTCTCCCTAAGGCCTATATGGACTTTGCGGATGTTTTTTGCAAAAAACAAGCTGAGACATTACCTCCTCACAGGCCTTATGACTGTCCTATTGACCTCCTCCCGGGTACTACTCCACCCCGGGGCAGAATTTATCCTCTCTCTGTCCCAGAGACTCTTGCTATGTCTGAGTATATCCAGGAAAATTTAAAGAAGGGCTTTATCCGCAAATCCTCCTCTCCTGCCGGAGCCGGATTTTTCTTTGTGTCCAAAAAAGATGGCTCCCTACGTCCTTGCATTGACTACCGCGGTCTTAATAAAATCACTGTAAAAAACCGCTACCCCCTACCTCTCATCTCTGAACTCTTTGATCGCCTCCAAGGTGCCCACATCTTTACCAAACTGGACTTAAGAGGTGCTTATAATCTCATCCGCATCAGAGAGGGGGATGAATGGAAAACGGCATTTAACACTAGAGATGGACACTTTGAGTATCTGGTCATGCCCTTTGGCCTGTGCAACGCCCCTGCCGTCTTCCAAGACTTTGTTAATGAAATTTTTCGTGATCTCTTATATTCCTGTGTTGTTGTATATCTGGACGATATCCTGATTTTTTCTGCCAACCTAGAAGAACACCGCCAGCATGTCCGCATGGTTCTTCAGAGACTTCGTGACAATCAACTTTATGCCAAAATGGAGAAATGTCTGTTTGAATGTCAATCTCTTCCTTTCCTAGGATACTTGGTCTCTGGCCAGGGACTACAAATGGATCCAGACAAACTCTCTGCCATCTTAGATTGGCCACGCCCCTCCGGACTCCGTGCTATCCAACGTTTTTTGGGGTTCGCCAATTATTACAGACAATTTATTCCACATTTTTCCACCATTGTGGCTCCTATCGTGGCTTTAACCAAAAAGAATGCCAATCCCAAGTCATGGCCTCCTCAAGCGGAAGACGCCTTTAAACAGCTCAAGTCTGCCTTTTCTTCCGCTCCCGTGCTCTCCAGACCTGACCCATCTAAACCCTTCCTATTGGAGGTTGATGCCTCCTCTGTAGGAGCTGGAGCGGTCCTTCTACAAAAAAATTCTTCCGGGCATGCTGTTACTTGTGGTTTTTTTTCTAGGACCTTCTCTCCGGCTGAGATGAACTACTCCATCGGGGACCGAGAGCTTCTAGCCATTAAATTAGCACTTGAGGAATGGAGGCATCTGTTGGAGGGATCAAGATTTCCAGTTATTATTTACACCGATCACAAGAACCTCTCCTATCTCCAGTCTGCCCAACGGCTGAATCCTCGCCAGGCCAGGTGGTCTCTGTTCTTTGCCCGATTTAATTTTGAAATTCACTTTCGGCCTGCCGATAAGAACATTAGGGCCGATGCTCTCTCTCGTTCCTCGGATGCCTCGGAAGTAGAACTCTCTCCGCAACACATCATTCCTCCTGACTGCCTGATCTCCACTTCTCCAGCCTCCATCAGGCAAACTCCTCCAGGGAAGACCTTCGTTTCTCCACGCCAACGCCTCGGAATCCTCAAATGGGGTCACTCCTCCCATCTCGCAGGTCATGCGGGTATCAAGAAATCCGTGCAACTCATCTCTCGTTTCTATTGGTGGCCGACTCTGGAGACGGATGTTGTGGATTTTGTGCGAGCCTGCACTGTCTGTGCCCGGGATAAGACTCCTCGCCAGAAGCCCGCTGGCCTTCTTCATCCTCTGCCCGTCCCCGAACAGCCTTGGTCTCTGATTGGTATGGACTTTATTACAGACTTACCCCCATCCCGTGGCAACACTGTTGTTTGGGTGGTCGTTGATCGATTCTCCAAGATGGCACATTTCATCCCTCTTCCTGGTCTTCCTTCAGCGCCTCAGTTGGCAAAACAATTTTTTGTACACATTTTTCGTCTTCACGGGTTGCCCACGCAGATCGTCTCGGATAGAGGCGTCCAATTCGTGTCAAAATTCTGGAGGGCTCTCTGTAAACAACTCAAGATTAAATTAAACTTTTCCTCTGCATATCATCCTCAATCCAATGGGCAAGTGGAAAGAATTAACCAGGTCCTGGGTGATTATTTACGCCATTTTGTTTCCTCCCGCCAGGATGACTAGGCAGATCTTCTACCATGGGCCGAATTCTCGTATAACTTCAGAGTCTCTGAATCTTCCTCCAAATCCCCATTTTTCGTGGTGTACGGCCGTCACCCTCTTCCCCCCCTCCCTACTCCCTTGCCCTCTGGTTTGCCCGCTGTGGATGAAATATCTCGTGATCTTTCCACCATATGGAAAGAGACCCAAAATTCTCTTTTACAGGCTTCATCACGCATGAAGAAGTTTGCTGATAGGAAAAGAAGAGCTCCCCCCATTTTTTCTCCTGGAGACAAGGTATGGCTCTCCGCTAAATATGTCCGCTTCCGTGTCCCTAGCTACAAATTGGGACCACGCTATCTTGGTCCTTTCAAAATTTTGTGCCAGATTAATCCTGTCTCTTACAAACTTCTTCTTCCTCCTTCTCTTCGTATTCCTAATGCCTTTCACGTTTCTCTTCTTAAACCACTCATCATCAACCGTTTCTCTCCCAAACTTGTTTCTCCCACTCCTGTTTCCGGCTCCTCGGACATCTTCTCCGTAAAAGAGATACTGGCCTCCAAGAAGGTCAGAGGGAAAACTTTTTTTCTGGTCGATTGGGAGGGTTGTGGTCCTGAAGAGAGATCCTGGGAACCTGAGGACAATATCCTAGACAAAAGTTTGCTCCTCAGGTTCTCAGGCTCTAAGAAGAGGGGGAGACCCAAGGGGGGGTACTGTTACGCCGAGCGCTCCGGGTCCCCGCTCCTCCCCGGAGCGCTCGCTTCACTCTCGCTACTGCAGCGCTCCGGTCAGATCCACTGACCCGGTGCGCTGCGATACCGTCTCCAGCCGGGATGCGATTCGCGATGCGGGTGGCGCCCGCTCGCGATGCGCACCCCGGCTCCCGTACCTGACTCGCTCTCCGTCTGTCTTGTCCCGGCGCGCGCGGCCCCGCTCCCTAGGGCGCGCGCGCGCCGGGTCTCTGCGATTTAAAGGGCCACTGCGCCGCTGATTGGCGCAGTGGTTCTAATTAGTGTGTTCACCTGTGCACTCCCTATTTATACCTCACTTCCCCTGCACTCCCTCGCCGGATCTTGTTGCCATTGTGCCAGTGAAAGCGTTTCCTTGTGTGTTCCTAGCCTGTGTTCCAGACCTCCTGCCGTTGCCCCTGACTACGATCCTTGCTGCCTGCCCCGACCTTCTGCTACGTCCGACCTTGCTTCTGTCTACTCCCTTGTACCGCGCCTATCTTCAGCAGTCAGAGAGGTTGAGCCGTTGCTAGTGGATACGACCTGGTCACTACCGCCGCAGCAAGACCATCCTGCTTTGCGGCGGGCTCTGGTGAAAACCAGTAGTGACTTAGAACCGGTCCACTAGCACGGTCCACGCCAATCCCTCTCTGGCACAGAGGATCCACCTCCTGCCAGCCGGCATCGTGACAATTATATTCAGAGGGCGCAGTTTGTGGTAGTATTATTAGAGATGAGCGAACTCACAGTAAATTTGATTCGTCACAAACTTCTCGGCTCGGCAGTTGATGACTTATCCTGCGTAAATTAGTTCAGCCTTCAGGTACTCCGGTGGGCTGAAAAAGGTGGATACAGTCCTAGGAAAGAGTCTCCTAGGACTGTATCCACCTTTTTCAGCCCTCGGGAGTACCTGAAGGCTGAACTAATTTACGCAGGATAAGTCATCAACTGCCGAGCAGAGAAGTTTGTGACGAGTTGAATTTACTGTAGTTTGCTCATCTCTAAGTATTATATTCAGAGGGTGCAGTGGGTGGTAGTATTATATTCCGAGGGTACAGTATGTGGCGGTATTATATTCAGGGGTACAGTATGTGGCAGATTTATATTCAGGGGTACAGTATGTGGCAGATTTATATTCAGAGGGTACAGTATGTGGCAGATTTATTTTCAGAGGGCGCAGTTTGTGGTAGTATTATATTCAGAGGGCGCAGTTTGTGGTAGTATTATATTCAGAGGGTATAGTGTGTGGCGGTATTATATTCAGGGGTACAGTATGTGGCAGATTTATATTCAGAGGGTACAGTATGTGTTGGTATTATATTCAGAATGTACAGTGTGTGGTAGTATTATATTCAGTGGGTACAGTGTGTGGCGGTATATTCAGGGGTACAGTATGTGGCAGATTTATATTCAGAGTGTACAGTATGTGTTGGTATTATATTCAGAATGTACAGTGTGTGGTAGTATTATATTCAGTGGGTATGGTGTATGGAAGGTTTATAATGAAAGAGTATAGTGTATAGTAGTATTATATTTAGAGGATACAGTGTCTGGCAGGTTTATAATAATTATTGTTTTCATATAGAGGATGAGAATGCGCTGACATAGTGAGGAGACGTCTGGGCGTCACATTCTGCAGAGAGAAGTTTTAGCTGGACCAGGCGGTATGTACCATCTGAATTAGATAAGTGAAGACTATAGAGAAGACGTTACCTGTAGTCACTGATATTATTGTGTATTCTCCTCACTATAGAGAAGACATCACCTGTAATCACTGATATCATTGTGTATTCTCCTCACTATAGAGAAGACGTCACCTGTAGTCACTGATATCATTGTACATTCTCCTCTCTATAGAGAAGACGTCACCTGTAATCACTGATATTATTGTGTATTCTCCTCACTATAGAGAAGACATCACCTGTAATCACTGATATCATTGTGTATTCTCCTCACTATAGAGAAGACATCACCTGTAATCACTGATATCATTGTGTATTCTCCTCACTATAGAGAAGACGTCACCTGTAGTCACTGATATCATTGTACATTCTCCTCTCTATAGAGAAGACGTCACCTGTAATCACTGATATTATTGTGTATTCTCCTCACTATAGAGAAGACATCACCTGTAATCACTGATATCATTGTGTATTCTCCTCACTATAGAGAAGACGTCACCTGTAGTCACTGATATCATTGTACATTCTCCTCTCTGTGTCCTATCAGAGCTGTAGTCACTTGTCAGTTCTACAGTTAGGTCAGTGAAACTACAACTCCCAGCATAACCTCACCACTGCTCAAAGGGGTACTCTACTGGAAAAAAAAAAAATTTTAATCAGCTGGTGCTACAAAGTTAAACAGATTTGTAAATTACTTCTATTTAAAAATCTTAATCCTTCCAGTACGTATTAGCAGCTGTATAAGCGATTCACAGGAAGTTATTTTCTTTTTTAATTTATTTTCTGTCTGACCACAGTGCTCTGTGCTGACACCTCTGTCCATGTCAAGAACTGTCCATAGTAGGAGCAAATCCCCATAGCAGACCTATCCTGCTCTGGACAGTTCCTGACATGGACAGAGGTGTCAGCAAATAGCACTGTGGTCAGACTGGAAAGAACTACACAACTTCCTGTGGAGCATACACCAGCTTATAAGTACTGTAAGTATTAAGATTTTAAATAGAAGTAATTTAAAAATCTGTTTAACTTTCTGGCACCAGTTGATATAAAAGTAAATGTTTTCCAGTGGAGTACCCCTTTAAGTAATTCTGGGAGCTGTATATTTCAATGGTGAAAACTTCTTTAACACTTTCCTATTCTGTGGCAACTGGTATATCTGATTATTATACTGGAATTTCTCACAATGCGCTACAACAGTGGTGTCTGTCACAACAGGCTAAAAACTTACTGGGGGGAGGGGGGAGGTATGGGGGTGACACCATTTTCTACCGCACCGGGTGACACCAACCCTAGCAACGCCACTGTACTGGAACGAAGTAACTCTGACTTTGGGGGCCACCATACAAGGTACGGTATACAATACGGTACCGGGACACCCCACATTATTTCCACATGCTAGGGAAACCCTGAACAGGCTGTAATTTACATTACAACCTCTGTAGTCACATATAAAACATAGAGCATAAACAACTTATGACTGAGTATTTTAATTTTTGTTTTCTTATTTCCCAAAACTTAAAGGGGTACTCCACCCCTAACATCTTATCCCCTATCCAAAGGATAGGGGGGGAGATGTCTGATCTCTGAAAACAGAAGATTGGGTCTTCCATGTATGTGACATCACGCCACGCCCCCTCCATTTATGTCTATGGGAGGGGAATGACGGCTATTACACAGCCATCACACCCCCTCCAATAGATATGAGTGACAGCTGTGGTCACCCGTTATCTGGCACCAAGCGGAGTAGCTCTATGCAACAGATTTCAGGGTGCCACGCTGGAGATTGCGGGGGGTACCCAACGTCCGGCACCCCTATCCCCCCCAGTATGATCAGACATCTTATCCATTATCCTTTAGATAGGGGATAAGATGTCTAGGGGCGGAGTACCCCTTTAACATTTCTTGACATATCACAAATTTTTGGATATGTTAAGACAGAACTTTCTATGCAGACTTCCCATTAGAGGCACATCCCCTCCAGCTCTTTTGTGAATACTGCTGCTGCTATCTCAATGGGATAAGGATATACAATACTTATACACCTCCCCTCCAGCTCTATCTATATACTGCTGCTGCCATCTCTAGGGAATCAGGATATACAGTACTTTTACACCTCCCCTCCAGCTCTATCTGTATACGGCTGCTGCTATCTCTATGGGATCAGAATATACAGTGGTTATACATCTCCCCTTCAGTTGTATTTGTATACTGGTGTATATTCACTCAAATAAAAATAAAAAAATAAAAAATAAATAAATAAATAAAATATATATTATTATTTTTTTTTTCAGCTTCACTGTAGATTTTGTGGTAAAATGAAAGTTGTCATTACAAAAGTATGGTCTTGCTTTCTATGGTCCCGTATTGCCTGGTAGAGAAAAAAAATATATTATTGCTTTTAAAATGTGAGATGGAAAAAAAGAGAAGAAGAAAGTCTCTGTTCCTGTCTATACTTTGCATGGAAAATCAAAAAAATTATTGGAACAATTTTGGGTCTCAATTGGGGTCTAGATCCAAAATATATGTCACCTCCTTAATGTGCTAAAGCTTTACTATCCCATCATAAATATGGTAAATCTCCTCCATACAGAGACTATGAGCGGCCGCTACCATGGTGTATCCCAGCACAACAATTATCATATTTTCAGGCCGACACAGTAATAAATGGTGGACAGTCTTTGTGATTTATCGTCCTTTGCGGCGCCTCTTCCTATCAAAGGCTGCAGCAATTTTTTTTCAACTTCTGACCAATTTTTTTTCTCAAAGGCGTGAAATCCTGGGACGTCGCAGCTTTTAAAGTTCCACAAACATTTTAATAATGAACGTTCTTATTCACTTAGAATCTGGAGCCATAAATAAAAAAAAAAAAAGTCTTTGTGAAAGAAGAACTTTAGGGAATAATTAAAAGCTTTTAAAGCCTACAGAATAAATAGCACAACATCTGATCCGAGAATCATTTCCATACTATCCCACCGAGTGCAGAGACTCGCACAACAATTAATGGCAAGGATCGGTATGGGGGGGAAAAAGATTATGAAGAGCATTAAAACAATTTGTATTAGCTGGGAGGCATTGAGGGCCCCAGCGTAGGAAACCTTTAGGTCAAAGCCATCGTATTTAATTTCCAAACATTAAATTAACATTATATGCTATTTATATGAGAAACCTGCTGGGAATATTCTCATTTCCTCAAGTTTCCTTAGTGATAAAAAATAAAAATAAAAATTAAGAAAGTCGTTTTGAGTCTTTAGCATTCAAGTGAAGGCCAAGTAGATATGAAGCGATACAAAGTATATGTCACGATGCCGGCTGGCAGGTAGTGGATCCTCTGTGCCAGAGAGGGATTGGCGTGGACCGTGCTAGAGGATCGGTTCTAAGTCACTACTGGTTTTCACCAGAGCCCGCCGCAAAGCGGGATGGTCTTGCTGCGGCGGTAGTGACCAGGTCGTATCCCCTAGCAACGGCTCAACCTCTCTGGCTGCTGAAGATAGGCGCGGTACAAGGGAGTAGACAGAAGCAAGGTCGGACGTAGCAGAAGGTCGGGGCAGGCAGCAAGGATCGTAGTCAGGGGCAACGGCAGAAGGTCTGGAATCACAGGCAAGGAACACACAAGGAACGCTTTCACTGGCACTAGGGCAACAAGATCCGGCGAGGGAGTGAAGGGGAAGTGAGGTGATATAGGGAAGTGCACAGGTGTAAACACTAATTGGAACCACTGCACCAATCAGCGGTGCAGTGGCCCTTTAAATCGCAAAGACCCGGCGCGCGCGCGCCCTAGGGAGCGGGGCCGCGCGCGCCGGGACAGAACTGACGGGGAGCGAGTAAGGTACGGGAGCCGGGGTGCGCATCGCGAGCGGGCGCTACCCGCATCGCGAATCGCATCCCGGCCGGAGGTGGTAACGCAGCGCCCCGGGTCCGTGGAACCGACCGGGGCGCTGCAGTGAGGGAAGTGTAGCGAGCGCTCCGGGGAGGAGCGGGGACCCGGAGCGCTCGGCGTAACAGTACCCCCCCCCTTGGGTCTCCCCCTCTTCTTGGGGCCTGAGAACCTGAGGATCAGACTTTTGTCCAGGATATTGTCCTCAGGTTCCCAGGACCTCTCTTCTGGACCACAACCCTCCCAATCCACTAAAAAAAAAGTTCTTCCCCTGACCTTTTTAGAGGCCAAAATCTCTTTGACAGAGAAGATGTCCGAGGAGCCGGAAACAGGAGTGGGAGGAACAGATTTAGGAGAAAAACGGTTGAGGATGAGAGGTTTAAGAAGAGAGACGTGAAAGGCATTAGGGATACGAAGAGAAGGAGGAAGAAGAAGTTTGTAAGAGACAGGATTAATTTGACACAAAACTTTAAAAGGACCAAGATAGCGTGGTCCCAACTTATAGCTCGGGACACGGAAACGGACATATTTAGCGGAGAGCCATACCTTGTCTCCAGGGGAAAAAATGGGAGGAGCTCTTCTTTTCTTATCTGCGAATCTCTTCATGCGAGAAGAAGCCTGTAAGAGAGAATTTTGGGTCTCTTTCCATATGGTGGAAAGATCACGAGAAATTTCATCCACAGCGGGCAGACCAGAGGGCAAGGGGGTAGGGAGGGGGGGAAGAGGGTGACGGCCGTACACCACGAAAAACGGAGATTTGGAGGAAGATTCAGAGATTCTGAAATTATACGAGAATTCGGCCCAAGGTAGAAGATCTGCCCAGTCATCCTGGCGGGAGGAAACAAAATGTCGTAAATAGTCACCCAAGATCTGGTTAATTCTCTCTACTTGTCCATTGGATTGAGGATGGTATGCAGAAGAAAAATTTAATTTAATCTTGAGTTGTTTACAGAGAGCCCTCCAGAATTTAGACACAAATTGGACGCCTCTATCCGAGACGATCTGTGTAGGCAACCCGTGAAGACGAAAAATGTGTACAAAAAATTGTTTAGCCAACTGAGGCGCTGAAGGAAGACCAGGAAGAGGGATGAAATGTGCCATTTTGGAGAATCGATCAACGACCACCCAAATAACAGTGTTGCCATGGGATGGGGGTAAGTCAGTAATAAAATCCATGCCAATCAGAGACCAAGGTTGTTCGGGGACAGGTAGAGGATGAAGAAAACCAGCGGGCTTCTGGCGAGGAGTCTTATCCCGGGCACAGATAGTGCAGGCTCGCACAAAGTCCACCACATCAGTCTCTAGAGTCGGCCACCAATAGAAGCGAGAGATGAGTTGCACAGATTTCTTGATGCCCGCATGACCTGCGAGATGGGAGGAGTGACCCCATTTGAGGATCCCAAGGCGTTGGCGTGGAGAAACAAAGGTCTTTCCTGGAGGAGTTTGCCTGATGGAGGCTGGAGAAGTGGAAATCAGGCAGTCAGGAGGAATGATGTGTTGAGGAGAGAGTTCAATTTCAGAGGCATCTGAGGAACGAGAGAGAGCATCGGCCCTAATGTTTTTATCAGCAGGCCGAAAGTGAATTTCAAAATTAAATCGGGCAAAGAACAGAGACCACCTGGCCTGACGAGGATTCAGCCGTTGGGCAGACTGGAGGTAGGAGAGGTTCTTGTGATCGGTGTAAATAATAACTGGAAATCTTGATCCCTCCAGCAGATGCCTCCATTCCTCAAGTGCTAATTTAATGGCTAGAAGCTCTCGATCCCCGATGGAGTAGTTCCTCTCCGCCGGAGAGAAGGTCCTGGAAAAAAAACCACAAGTAACAGCATGCCCGGAAGAGTTTTTTTGTAGAAGGACAGCTCCAGCTCCCACTGAGGAGGCATCAACCTCCAATAGGAAGGGTTTAGATGGGTCAGGTCTGGAGAGCACGGGAGCCGAAGAAAAGGCAGACTTGAGTCGTTTAAAGGCGTCTTCCGCTTGAGGAGGCCAAGACTTGGGATCGGCATTTTTTTTTGTTAAAGCCACAATAGGAGCCACAATGGTAGAAAAATGTGGAATAAATTGCCTGTAATAATTGGCGAACCCCAAAAAACGTTGGATGGCACGGAGTCCGGAGGGGCGTGGCCAATCTAAGACGGCAGAGAGTTTATCTGGGTCCATTTGTAGTCCCTGGCCAGAGACCAAGTATCCTAGAAAAGGAAGAGATTGGCATTCAAACAGACATTTCTCTATTTTGGCATAGAGTTGATTATCACGAAGTCTCTGAAGAACCATACGGACATGCTGGCGGTGTTCTTCAAGATTGGCAGAAAAAATCAGGATATCGTCCAGATATACAACAACACAGGAGTATAGTAGATCACGAAAAATTTCATTAACAAAGTCTTGGAAGACGGCAGGGGCGTTGCATAGACCAAAGGGCATGACCAGATACTCAAAGTGTCCATCTCTGGTGTTAAATGCCGTTTTCCATTCATCCCCCTCTCTGATGCGGATGAGATTATAAGCACCTCTTAAGTCCAGTTTGGTAAAAATATGGGCACCTTGGAGACGATCAAAGAGTTCAGAGATGAGGGGTAGGGGGTAGCGGTTCTTAACCGTGATTTTATTAAGACCGCGGTAGTCAATGCAAGGACGTAGAGAGCCATCTTTTTTGGACACAAAGAAAAATCCGGCTCCGGCAGGAGAGGAGGATTTACGGATAAAGCCCTTTTTTAAATTTTCTTGGACGTATTCAGACATGGCAAGAGTCTCTGGGACGGACAGAGGATAGATTCTGCCCCGGGGTGGAGTAGTGCCCGGGAGGAGGTCAATGGGACAATCATAAGGCCTGTGAGGAGGTAGAGTCTCAGCTTGTTTTTTGCAAAAAACGTCCGCAAAGTCCATATAGGCCTTAGGGAGACCGGTTACATGAGGAAGCACAGGGACACGGCAAGGTTTACTGGGAACCGGTTTTAAGCAGTCCTTGGAACAAGAGGGCCCCCAACTCTTGATCTCCCCAGTGGACCAATCCAGGATTGGGGAATGGAGTTGAAGCCAGGGAAGTCCAAGAAGGATTTCAGAAGTGCAATTGGGGAGGACCAACAGTTCAATCCTCTCGTGATGAGATCCGATGCACATTAGAAGGGGCTCCGTGCGGAAACGTATAGTACAGTCCAATCTTTCATTGTTTACACAATTGATGTAGAGGGGTCTGGCGAGACTGGTCACCGGGATGTTGAACCTGTTGACGAGAGAGGCTAAGATGAAATTTCCTGCAGATCCAGAGTCCAAGAAGGCCACAGCAGAGAAGGAGAAGGCAGAGGCAGACATCCGCACAGGCACAGTAAGACGTGGAGAAGCAGAGTAGACATCAAGGACTGTCTCACTTTTGTGCGGAGTCAGCGGACGTCTTTCCAGGCGGGGAGAACGGATAGGACAATCCTTCAGGAAGTGTTCGGTACTAGCACAGTACAGGCAGAGATTCTCCATGCGGCGTCGTGTCCTCTCTTGGGGTGTCAGGCGAGACCGGTCGACCTGCATAGCCTCCACGGCGGGAGGCACAGGAACAGATTGCAGGGGACCAGAGGAGAGAGGAGCCGGGGAGAAGAAACGCCTCGTGCGAACAGAGTCCATATCCTGGCGGAGCTCCTGACGCCGTTCGGAAAAACGCATGTCAATGCGAGTGGCAAGATGGATGAGTTCATGTAGGTTAGCAGGGATTTCTCGTGCGGCCAGAACATCTTTAATGTTGCTGGATAGGCCTTTTTTAAAGGTCGCGCAGAGTGCCTCATTATTCCAGGATAATTCTGAAGCAAGGGTACGGAACTGTACGGCATACTCGCCAACGGAAGAATTACCCTGGACCAGGTTCAACAGGGCAGTCTCAGCAGAAGAGGCTCGGGCAGGTTCCTCAAAGACACTTCGAATTTCCGAGAAGAAGGAGTGTACAGAGGCAGTGACGGGGTCATTGCGGTCCCAGAGCGGTGTGGCCCAAGCCAGGGCTTTTCCAGACAGCAGGCTGACTACGAAAGCCACCTTAGACCTTTCAGTGGGGAACTGGTCCGACATCATCTCCAAGTGTAATGAACATTGGGAAAGAAAGCCACGGCAAAACTTAGAGTCCCCATCAAATTTATCCGGCAAGGATAGTCGTATTCCAGAAGCGGCCACTCGCTGCGGAGGAGGTACAGGAGCTGGCGGAGGAGATGATTGCTGGAGCTGTGGTAGTAACTGTTGTAGCATAACAGTCAGTTGAGACAGCTGTTGGCCTTGTTGCGCAATCTGTTGTGACTGCTGGGCGACCACCGTGGTGAGGTCAGCGACAACTGGCAGAGGAACTTCAGCGGGATCCATGGCCGGATCTACTGTCACGATGCCGGCTGGCAGGTAGTGGATCCTCTGTGCCAGAGAGGGATTGGCGTGGACCGTGCTAGAGGATCGGTTCTAAGTCACTACTGGTTTTCACCAGAGCCCGCCGCAAAGCGGGATGGTCTTGCTGCGGCGGTAGTGACCAGGTCGTATCCCCTAGCAACGGCTCAACCTCTCTGGCTGCTGAAGATAGGCGCGGTACAAGGGAGTAGACAGAAGCAAGGTCGGACGTAGCAGAAGGTCGGGGCAGGCAGCAAGGATCGTAGTCAGGGGCAACGGCAGAAGGTCTGGAATCACAGGCAAGGAACACACAAGGAACGCTTTCACTGGCACTAGGGCAACAAGATCCGGCGAGGGAGTGAAGGGGAAGTGAGGTGATATAGGGAAGTGCACAGGTGTAAACACTAATTGGAACCACTGCACCAATCAGCGGTGCAGTGGCCCTTTAAATCGCAAAGACCCGGCGCGCGCGCGCCCTAGGGAGCGGGGCCGCGCGCGCCGGGACAGAACTGACGGGGAGCGAGTAAGGTACGGGAGCCGGGGTGCGCATCGCGAGCGGGCGCTACCCGCATCGCGAATCGCATCCCGGCCGGAGGTGGTAACGCAGCGCCCCGGGTCCGTGGAACCGACCGGGGCGCTGCAGTGAGGGAAGTGTAGCGAGCGCTCCGGGGAGGAGCGGGGACCCGGAGCGCTCGGCGTAACAGTATATTCTTGACATTGATACATTACATATATAACCATCATAATAATTGTAATAATAATAATAATGATAGTTATTATTAATAATATAAAAAATAATAGTTATTTATTCAACAGATAATCTAAGAAAAAGGTCAAAAATACATTTACATTTAATTATTATTGTAAAAATACAAAAAATGTAAATGTTAAAGTTGTTATCCTGCAAGGTAAAAAAAAAAAAATAGTTACCCATTGCCAAAAACATGGTTTAGAAAGTAATCAAAACGTCTTATTTGCCCAAAAATTATACCAATAAAAATTAAACCACAGCTGATCCTGAAAACAAATAAACAAAAATGTACATAGATTCATCAACAGAAAAATAAATGTTACAGGTGTCGGAATATGTTGACATAGAGCATAAAAAAAAATAAAAAATGATATAAAAAGTAATGTACCTCTTTACGATCCAGGATGGGTGTATGTGCTCAGGACTTAAGCCTGCTCTGTAAATGGTGGATCCCAGCTGCTCATGGGCCACCACTAATAGCGGTCACAAAACGATCTCGGCTGATGGCTATTTCAACTGTTCTGCCAACATCATTAAAGGGGTTCTCCACCATAAGGTAGTACGTACCTGGCAGACAGTAATGGCCGTGCTTAGGAAGGATCTGCGCTTGTCTTGGAGCTAAATGGTTGTGTTGTGAGATTACCATAACGCTGAGGCTAGCTTTCTGTGAACTGGCTATTTCCTGTTGGAGTTTGTTCTCTTAAACTGCAAGTCCCATAATTCCTTGTTTGCAAGTGTGAGGTCACTTTTCTCCCTCCCACACATCAGTCACTCCGCCCATTGAAACACATCTGTGCTGCCTCCAATGCAATAGACCAATGTTTTCTAACCAGCTACCTCCAGCTGTTGCAAAAACCGAATGATATTCCTCCCACTCAGTGGATGTCCACCCATTGAAGCACAGACAGGCTCCCTCTGATCACCTGGCTATTGATGTAATGTCTCAGGCTGCACTGCAACCTGGAAAAACCTGAGATGATATTCACCTGTGAGCAAAAGTCACAGAAGAAAGGTGATACCACCATGAAACACAGGTACAGACACTATATTATGACTCTAACTTGTAATTCGTCCCTGTAGCATAGTCAAATAAGAAAAATCCCGGAATACCCCTTTAGATAGTTGTAAGCCTCATAGATGGTGGTTCAGGGATCAGATTGTCCCCCAGCGATTAGATCGCAGGGAAATAGCATGTTACCATGGTAATCCATGTCTTCTGTAGGCCTCAGTGGCTTCCATGACAGATCTGCTTCTCAGGGCCGTCTTTAACGTGGGGCAAAAGGGGCAGCTGCCCTGGGCCCTTTCATTCCTTGGGGCCCAAAGCAGCTAGCCCTTTAGCCCCACGCTAAAGCAGCTAGCGCCTGGCATCAGGTGCCCAGACAAAATGTTAGATGTTAGATTGAGGGGGGGAGGGGGGGTTGCGCCGCCACATGCTACCGTCGTTTTCTGTAGTATTTTTTTTTTCTTTCCGCCGCCGCCATCAATTACAGCCACAGGCAGCCACTGAGGCTCTTTACCGCAGGGGCTGCCTAGGAGATAGTCACACCAGGGGACATGTGAGATAGTCACACCATGTCACCGGGCATCAGAGAGAGGAACAGAGAGGAGTCCGCAGTCAGTGAGTTTTAAGGACTGTGCCAAGGCCTCTGACTGCTTCCAAGCCGGATTATATGTCAGGTGAGGAAGAAGGGATTTATTATATGATGTGAGGAGGGAAGAAAATTATGCATATGAGGGGAGGATAATAATGATTATAATAATCCTTCCCTGACATGTATGTATCATCTCCCCCTCACATGTATAATCTGGGAACCCCCTCCTCACATGTATAATCCCCTCATATAATATGATTATGAGATTATACAGGAGGAGATTATTAATGTGAGGAGGGGATTATTAATGCGAGGAGGGGTTTATTAATGTGAGGAGGGGATTATCAATGTGAAGAGGAGATTATATAAGTGAGGAGGGGATTATTAATGAGAGGAGGAGATTATATAAGTGAGGAGGAGATTATTAATGTGAGGAGGGGATTATTAATGTGAGGAGGAGATTATATAAGTGAGGAGGGGATTATTAATGTGAGGAGGGGATTATATAAGTGAGGAGGGGATTATCAATGTGAGGAGGGGATTATTAATGTGAGGAGGAGATTATATAAGTGAGGAGGGGATTATTAATGTGAGGAGGATATTATATAAGTGAGGAGGGGATTATTAATGTGAGGAGGAGATTACATAAATGAGGAGGGGATTATTAATGTGAGGAGGGGATTATATAAGTGAGGAGGGGATTATCAATGTGAGGAGGGGATTATTAATGTGAGGAGGAGATTATATAAGTGAGGAGGGGATTATTAATGTGAGGAGGAGATTATATAAGTGAGGAGGGGATTATTAATGTGAGGAGGGGATTATATAAGTGAGAAGGGGATTATCAATGTGAGGAGGGGATTATTAATGTGAGCAGGAGATGATATAAGTGAGGAGGGGATTATTAATGTGAGGAGGAGATTACATAAATGAGGAGGGGATTATTAATGTGAGGAGAAGATTATTAATGTGAGGAGGGGATTATTAATGTGAGGAGGGTATTATTAATGTGAGGTGAAGATTATACATGTGAGGAGGGGATTATTAATGTGAGGAGGAGATTATATAAGTGAGGAGGGGATTATTAATGTGAGGAGAGGATTAAACATGTGAGGAGAGGATTATTATTGTGAGGAGAGGATTATTAATGGGAGGAGGGGATTATTAATGTGAGGAGGGGATTATACATGTGAGGAGAGGATTAATAATGTGAGGAGGGGATTATCAATGTGAGGAGAGGATTATTAATGTGAGGAGGGGATTATTAATGTGAGGAGAGGATTATCAATGTGAGGAGGGGATTATTAATGTGAGGAGGGGATTATTAATGTGAGGAGGGGATTATTAATGTGAGGAGAGGATTATCAATGTGAGGAGGGGATTATTAATGTGAGGAGGGGATTATTAATGTGAGGAGGGGATTATTAATGTGAGGAGAGGATTATCAATGTGAGGAGGGGATTATTAATGTAAGGAGGGGATTATTAATGTGAGGGGAAAATTATTAATGAGGGGATTATACATGTGAGGGGAGGATTATTAATGTGAGGAGGTGATTATGAATTTGAGGAAGGGATTATCAATGTGAGGAGGGGATTATACATGTGAGGAGGGGATTATACATGTGAGGTGGAGATTATTAATGTGAGGAGGAGATTATTAATGTGAGGAGGGGTTTATCAATGTGAGGAGGGGATTATTAATGAGAGTAGGGGATTATTAATGTGAGGAGGGGTTTATCAATGTGAGGAGGGGATTATTAATGTGAGGAGGAGATTATTAATGTGAGGAGGGGATTATTAATGTGAGGAGGGGATTATGAGATTATACATATGAGGTGATTGTGTAAGGGAGGAGATGATACATATATGTGAGGGGAGGATTATAATTATCCCGTCACATTTGTAATCCCCTCCTCACATTGCTAATCCCCTCCTCACATGCATAAGGCTTGGCTCACACTGCTGAATCTCCGGAAGGAATTTCCACCAGCGATCCCTTTGGGCGGCGCTAGAACCGTGCAGATCTTTGCGAATCTGCACAGAAATGCATTGCCATCTGGCAGAAATTCCATTTGGAGATTCTTCAGTGTGAACCTAGAAATCAGATAATGTAATAAATATTATTTACCCCCAATAAAAGTTTCAATCACCCCCCCTTTCACATTTTTCAAATAAAACAATTATGTGGTATCGCCACATGCAGAAATGTGCGAAATATTAAAATATAACATTAGTGAAACTGCACAGTGAATGGCGTAAACATAAAAAATACCAGAGTACATTATTGCTGATTTTTGGTCACTTCATATACCAGAAAAAAAAATTAATAAAAGCCATCAAAAGATCCCATGAAACAAAAATGGTACCAATAAAAACTACAGATCACAGTGCAAAAAATGACCCCCATGCATCCCCGTATGTGGAAAACACTACACATCAAAGCCAACACATGTCATTAAAGGGTTAAAAGGGTACTCTAACCTCTGGAACCCCCTGAGCTTTTCAGATTGGGGCCCCAAATCTACTCGCTGAATGCTCCAGCCCTCAAGGTGTCCACCTCAGTTGGTGATTGGCTGAGCGGCCATCACTGCCGAGACCAATATGTCTTAGATGATGGTTCTGGAGCATTCAGTGGGTAGATTTGGGCTCCATTCTGTAGATCGTAGGGGGTCCCAGTGGTCAGACCCCATGTGATCACATACTTATCCCCTATCCAACGGAAAAAAAAATAATTGTGTTACAATACACATTTAACACCTTAAAGACATTTTTGCCTTGAGAACACAGACAATTTTTATTTTTGTGTTTTCGTTTTTTTCCTCCACACCTTCTAAGAGCCATAACTCTTTTAGTTTTCTTTCTACTGTCCTGCGGTAATAACTCAATGATGAATTATGGTCATAAAAATAAAAATTATTAAAAATATCAAAATTATTCACATCTGAGTCCGACTATTTCATCAGATATCAACAAGTTATTTTTATGACGGGATGACATTATCGCTTAAAGGGGTATTCCAGGATTTTTTTTTTTTTTATTTGACTATGCTACAGGGGCTGTAAAGTTAGTGTAGTCCATAATATAGTGTCTGTACCTGTGTGTGATGGTTTTCTCACAATTCTTCTGTGATTTTCACTCCAATATTTATTTTTAACAGCATACAAAATGACTGTTGTCTCAGATTTTTCCCAAGTTGCAATGCGGCCGAGACCTGACTCACTAGTCAGCTGATGACAGGGAGCCTGTCTGCTTCAATGGGTGGATGGATCAATCTGCAACTAATGCAACAGCTGTAGGCACCCTGATTGAAAACCACAGGTCTTTTGTTTCAATGGGTAGGGTGGCTGATGTGTGGGAGGGAGGAAAATGGAATTGTGGGATTTGTAGTCAAAAAAAGAACATTCAAACAGGAAATACAAGTTCACAAAAAGCTAGCCACAATGTTATGGTAATCTCACAACATAGCCATTTATCCCCAAGAAAGTGCAGATCCTTCCTAAGCATGTCCATTACTGTCTGCCAGGTACATACTAAAATCACCTTATGCTGGATAACCCCTTTAAAGGGGTACTCCCGTGGAAAACTATTTTTTTTTTTTTTTAAATCAACTAATGCCAGAAAGATAAACAGATTTGTAAATTACTTCTATTAAAAAATCTTAATCCTTCCAGTACTTTTTAGGGGCTGTATACTAAAGAGAAATCAAAAAAAGAAAAGCATTTCCTCTGATGTCATGACCACAGTGCTCTCTGCTGACCTCTGCTGTCCATTTTAGGAACTGTCCAGAGCAGCATATGTTTTCTATGGGGATTTTCTACTGCTCTGCACAGTTCCTAAAATGGACAGCAGAGGTCAGCAGAGAGCACTGTGGTCATGACATCAGAGGAAATGCATTTCTTTTTTTTATTTCTTTTTAGTATACAGCCCCTAAAAAGTACTGGAAGGATTAGGATTTTTTTAATAGAAGTGATTTACAAATCTGTTTAACTTTCTGGCACCAGTTGATTTAAAAAAAAGTTTTACATGGGAGTACCCCTAAAAGGATGTAATTTTGGAATATACAATAATACACAGGTATTATAAAAGTATGCAGATTTATTGGTTATAAGATTATGAACATAAATGAGTAACAAACACAATGATATATGCAAATGAATATCAATTAGATATATTAGTAAACATTTCAAGTTTGTTAATTGGCTACATATAGTAGAACAATACATACGTAACTTGTTACAATCAAACAAAAGCTACTAGGTTAGGAATATCATATAAGAAAAAAGGTTACATATCACTCTATACAGAGGAACCTCATGATATTAAGATGGGCAATATCTAATTATATACATATCAATATGGAATGCTAAATACACTCCCCGCCCCTTCTAACCAATTGCAAATCACATGACTCCATGAATAGGGAAATCCATCTAAGGATATAAACATGGAAGAATACTTCCGCCCCATTCTGGACTATTATTCTATACATGATCTTGGTAAGATATTAAGACAAATAGCAGAGTTTTATGATCTCACTAGACTATATTTTAACAGGAAGAACTTGAAACAAGTTTCCTGTGTGGGAAATATACGTATAACACTTAGCTTGGCGAGTAGGAATTCTATCAATATGTATAAGCAGTTATTTAATGCTTTGATAGATTGTGAGTCCTGATTCTTCTGCAGGTAGAATGAAGTCTCACAATATCCTAAAAGTATAATCTTAATATGGAGATAATTCATTATTTTATTTAATTAATTTATTCGCCAATCTAAATGGTATAATTCCATCCACATTATCCAAATTGGTCTTAATTAAATGGAATACCATTTTTGTGTCTCTTACCAAGTCTATGTAAGAACCTCGCTTCTGGTCCTAGGAAAATTGAATGGTCCATCTCATCATCATGGATAGCCATTGGTCTGGTACCGTCTGATCAGTCCGGCTTGCTGGGATCTCACATGGATTTTCCACCTGCTGGACCTCTTTCCTGTGTCTTTGTGTGTTCTCTACTTTCTACAGTCCCTAACATCTGGTTTACCAGACTTTTTAATTAGTTAGACACACCCTCTTAAATTGGAATTCCCCAATGAATGTAGGATGGGATTGTACATATGGTATTGACTATGACAACACTATAATACCCAGAATGGATTGAGCATATCACCCATAATGCCTTTCCTGTCGGTGTAATGTCAACTACCCATACGCTAGGGGGTGCTATTGCATAAGCAATTATCCTCATTACCATTAAGGGTTAACTGTCAACAACTGGTCTTAAACCGACATTCCACACTTGACGAATGGAGCACTATATTATAAGTTCACGGATTATTTTTGACATATACCGTATATACTCGAGTATAAGCCGAGTTTTTCAGCACGATTTTTCGTGCTGAAAACACCCCCCTCGGATTATACTCGAGTGAACTCTCCACCCGCAGTGGTCTTCAACCTGCGGACCTCCAGAGGTTTCAAAACTACAACTCCCAGCAAGCCCGGACAGCCGACATCATCCAGCCCCCTCTCACCCCCTTTAGTTCTGTACAGTACTCGCCTCCGCTTGGCGCTGGTCCGGTGCTGCAGGACTGTCCGGTGAGGAGGTGGTCCGGTGGGATAGTGGTTCCGGGCTGCTATCTTCACTGGGGAGGCCTCTTCTAAGCGCTTCGGGCCCGGCCCCAGAATAGTCATGTTGCCTTGACGACGACGCAGAGGTACGTTCATTACCAACGTACTTCTGCGTCATCGTCAAGGCAACGCCTCTATTCTGGGCCCGAAGCGCGGAGAAGAGGCGCCCCCGGTGAAGATAGCAGCCCGGAACCACTATCCCACCGGACAGTCCTGCAGCACCGGACCAGCGCCGAGCGGAGGCGAGTACTGTACAGAACTAAAGGGGGTGAGAGGGGGCTGGATGATGTCGAAGGCCGCAGTGGTCTTCAACCTGCGGACCTCCAGAGGTTTCAAAACTACAACTCCCAGCAAGCCCGGACAGCCGATGGCTGCCCGGGCTTGCTGGAAGTTGTAGTTTTGAAACCTCTGGAGGTCCGCAGGTTGAAGACCACTGAGGGCGGATGATGACAAGAGGATGAAGAAGGGGGAGTGTGGGATGATGACAAGGGGATGATGAAGGGGGGGTGGGTATGATGACAAGGGGATGATGAAGGGGGGGTGTGGGATGATGACAAGGGGATGATGAAGGGGGGGTGTGGGATGATGACAAGGGGATGATGAAGGGGGGTGGGGATGATGACAAGGGGATGATGAAGGGGGGTGTGGGATGATGACAAGGGGATGATGACAGGTGATGATGATGAGGGTCTGGATGATGACAGGGTGATGATGATGAGGATGTTAATGACAGGGGTCTAGATGATGACAGGGGGGATGATGTATTTCCCACCCTAGGCTTAAACTCGAGTCAACAACTTTTCCTGGGATTTGGGGTTGAAATTAGGGGCCTCGGCTTATACTCGGGACGGCTTATACTCGAGTATATACGGTAAGTAATTAAAACCTGGATTCTCATAGACATAGAGTCACCAACTAGACATTTCCAACACTATCAAATTTATGGGAAAGATAATAATACAATGGATGATTCTCCAACACAGATGTGGGAATGTCTAGAGAATGTAACTAGCCCCCTTATCTGTCTTATCTAAACAGCCATAAATATCTAAAGAGACAAAAAGTATTCTCTCCCAGACTGGCACTTGAATAAAATAATTTTAGAATACACTGTGGTCTATTTAGAACATACAACAATTTGGCCGACATCACACTATTATGCTATGAAACATAGTGATTCATTTTTGGGGCTTACAATAAGTATGACACTACAGACCCATATGAGGGATTGTTTTTTCTGTGACCAATTGTATTTTATAATGGCAAAACAAAAAAAAATTTGAGGGAGAATTGAAAGAATCATTTTACACAGTGCACTTCACGATAAAACTGCCATGTGATCTTTATTCTGTGGGTCAATACAATTATTATTGTACTGCTTTAAAAAAAATTATAACAAAATGAGTATGCTTAAAATTGTCCTCTTCTGATCCCTATAACACTTTTATTTTTGCATATATGGGACGGTATGAGGGCTATTTTTTTTCCATCTGTGATTTGTAATTTTTATTGGTACCATGTGGGTAGGCAATCTACTTAAACACGCCCCTCACATTGCAAAAGGGGAGGAGCCAGGAGAGGAGAAGGCACCACCCTTGATTTAAGAGAGCCCAGGAGGGAGGCTCTAAAAGTTTACATAGGTGTATATATATATATATATATATATATATATATATATATATATATATGTAGTGTCCTATATATAGTTACATAGTTACATAGTTAGTACGGTCGAAAAAAGACATATGTGCTGATCCTGAGTTACATCCACATCCTAAATTATACTCCAGAGCTGCACTCACTATTCTGCTGGTAAGGTCACTGTGTACATTATATTACTTCTCCTGTACTGTACTGATCCTAATTTATATCCTGTATTATACCCCAGAACCACCATTCATATAACAGAACCTGGGGGGCATCACAACAGTCTAATCTCAAAGCTTCCTTAGGAGACTCGGTGAGTGACCTGCTGCTTCCATGATAGGTAATGTAAAGTGACCCTGCATTTACTGCAATAGTTAGATTTTGCGAAATAGGTGTCACCCATTGTACAAAATCTCACTATTGCAGTGAATGTAGGGTCACTTTAAAGTACATTGCATTTCATGTATTGATTTATATCCTGTATTATACTCCAGAGCTGTACTCACTATTCTGCTGGTGAGGTCACTGTGTACATTCATTACATTACTTATCCTGTACTGATCCTGAGTTATATCCTGTATTATACTCCAGAGCTGTACTCACTATTCTGCTGGTGAGGTCACTGTGTACATACATTACATTACTTATCCTGTACTCATCCTGAGTTATATCCTGTATTATGCCCTGAGCTGTACTCACTATTCTGTTGGTGAGGTCACTGTGTACATACATTACTTATCCTGTACTGATCCTGAATTTTTCCTGTATTATACTCCAGAGCTGCACTCACTATTCTGCTGGTGAGGTCACTGTGTACATACATTACATTACTTATCCTGTACTGATCCTGAGTTATATCTTGTATTATACCCCAGAGCTGTACTCACTATTCTGCTGGTGATGTCACTGTGTACATACATTACATTACTTATCCTGTACTGATCCTGAGTTATATCCTGTATTATACACCAGAGCTGTACTCACTATTCTGCTGGTGAGGTCACTGTGTATATACATTACATTACTTATCCTGTACTGATCCTGAGTTATATCCTGTATTATACTCCAGAGCTGTACTCACTATTCTGCTGGTGAGGTCACTGTGTACATACATTATATTACTTATCCTGTACTGATCCTGAGTTATATCCTGTATTATATTCCAGAGCTGTACTCACTATTCTGCTGGTGAGGTCACTGTGTACATACATTACATTACTTATCCTGTACTGATCCTGAGTTTTTCCTGTATTATACTCCAGAGCTGTACTCACTATTCTGCTGGTGAGGTCACTGTGTATATACATTACATTACTTATCCTGTACTGATCCTGAGTTATATCCTGTATTATACTCCAGAGCTGTACTCACTATTCTGCTGGTGAGGTCACTGTGTACATACATTACATTACTTATCCTGTACTGATCCTGAGTTTTTCCTGTATTATACTCCTGAGCTTTCAGCAAACCTGTTTTAAAAAATCAAAGTTGGTATTTTATCTTTTTATTGGAATGTGGGGGGGGGGGGGGGGGCATTGTAGACCACCACACAAAGCAGTGGTCAACATGGAGGGGACGTATCAATCACCACTCACTCACCGCTCAGTGCACGGATCAGTGGTTGCTCCATGCATGAGGAGAGCTGGGGTGTCGGCCAGGAGATCACAGGGGGTCCCAGTGGTCAGATAATGGATAAGAGCTGCAGTACCACTTTTATACTTGGGGTCATGCTGGATGGAATGTTGTGGTGGCCTAAACCATAGCAATGAGAGAATACATTTTGCTTTTGGTTATGGGACCCCCAGCTTAAAGGGTTACTCTTTACAACCACTGGTGGCAGAAAGTTTACAGACTTATAAATTACTTTTATTTAAAAATCTTAATCCTTCCAGTACTTATCTGCTGCTGTATGCTCCACAGGAAGTAGTGTAGTTCTTTCCAGTCTGACCACAGGGCTCTCTGCTGACACCTCTCACTGTGTCAGGAATTGTCGAGAGCAGAAGAGGCTTGCTATGTGGATTCGCTCCTGCTCTGGACAGTTCCTGACATGAACAGAGGTGTCAGCAGAGAGCACTGTGGTCAGACTGGAAAGAACTACACAGCTTCCTGTTGAGCATACAGCAGCTGATAGGTACTGGAAGGATTATGATTTTTACATAAAATGTATAAATCTGTATAACTTTCTGCGACTAGTTGTTTTGAAAACATTTTCATTCCACCGGAGTACCCCTTTAAAATCTTATAGAAACCTTCTCGTCAGACCTGAGTGCTTCCAGCAGGATCACATTGTCTTATGAAATAATTATGATTGCTATGTAGGAAATAATAGTAATTACAAACATTGCCGTCTCCGGTCCTTGAGCGTTCCCCAAACATTGCGCACCAGCCGTCAATCGCTCCCATATTTCTTGCTATGAGCTATAATTAGCATAACATATTTAGCAAGAGCAGATAAGTAAGATATTCGGGAGGAGGAATCTCATTTTCCTCTTCATTGCACTGTATTTATTAGCAACCCAAAAAAAAAGGTTCTGAGCGCCTCGCCCCCCGCCTCGTCGGTGTTATTATACAGTCACTGGCGGGGGAAGGACTATTTTGAGGTTTATCACACCGGATTGTGACCCAGTTCGGTAATGGAAACAAATAAACATTTCACCTGTCTGTCGCCCGAGTGGATGTAATTGAGTCTGAAGCGCGCTGCGTGTCGCGCGCGAGAGCGCAGACATCTGGGCCGCCCTAATGGCTACCGCTCGGCATATCAATAACCTATGTGAGTTTGCTCCATGCTGGGAGTAGGAATACTTTTCACAGCGGTGCGCCCTGCACTTTATTTCTCCAAAGGACTTTTATTGTATTTGCTGAAGGGAGAAAAAAATAAATAAATAGAAGCGTAGAAAGACAAGCAGAACGTTGCGTAATTAGTAATGATTTTCATAAACCTGCAATAACCGCGCCATTGTTCTGAAATATCAGATTATTGATCAGCGCAGTGTCGCCTGTTAATAACATCTGTAGGAAATGAAAAGCGGTGTGGGTGGAAGGCGACATCGCTCTGCTGAATGTCACCGCTGCCAGGGAAAAGTTGGGGAAAACAGAGTCGCAACGGAGGAATGATGCAGTATATAATGGTGCAAAGTGATCACGTCCCCTCCCATAGACTTGCATAGCGGGGGCGGGAGTGACATGACACGGGAGCGGAGTTATGACGTCACGATACTCCGGCCCCGTGGTCGCCACCCGGCTGTTTGTGAGCTGGCACAGCGACGTGCAGTTCAAACAATTGGGTAGCGAATACAAGATTGCCGAGGTCCCCAATGGTGGGACCCCGGTGGTAAGACATCTTATCCCCTATCCTTTAGATAGGGGATAAGCAATGCAGAAATCCAGGGAATTCCAAAGGGTTTACTTACTATTTCTTGCTATCTCATGTATATCATGTCTATAACAGACAGGGCTACAAGCTGCAGATCACAGAGAGGTGGGAAACCGAGATAATGCAAATGATCAATAAGGAGCCGACATGTCTGAACCTATAAAGAGTCTCCAGAATCGATACAATCTTACAATGATAAGCGGCATCGATAAGCGAGAGGAATGACTGACGGGGATGTCATGTCTGGTGTCATGTAGTAAGGTAACATGTGAGCTGTATACATCACTGCCGCTTGATCTGACCGGCTCATAGCTATCTATATGGATTTTATAAGGTGACCCCATACCTGATTGCTAATGTGAACAGCCTTAAATAAAACTTTTTTTATTTAAATGAACTGGTACCAGAAAGTTAAACAGATTTGTAAATCACTTCTATTTAATAATCTTAATCCTTCCAGTACTTATTAGCAGCTGTATGCTACAGAGGAAATTATTTTCTTTTTGAATTTCTTTTTTCTCTTGTCCACAGTGCTCTATGCTGACACTCTTTTTTATTATAAAAATACAAAAGTTATACAAAAACACAAAACAAGCTTAACCAGCTATAACATAAATAAGAAATACACTGGTACCAAAACACAAAAACAAAACCCTTCCTAACCAGCCAGCCCAGCTTTACAAAAACCTAAAATATGTTAACCCACCTAACAGAACCAAACAACACACTCACACGCATACCAAAAATGAACATAAAAATAGCACAACTTGGCTTATCAAAATATGAAAATAAAATTTAGCACTACCTGGCTACAACTCAAAACCATCCATACTCAGGAAACACAACAAGAAAACAAAACATATTTTTTTTTTAAAAAAAAAGCACAACTTGGCTTAGCAAACATAAACATAAAATTTAGCACTACCTGGCTACAAAACAAAACAAAACAATACAATAAATAAATACTAGACCAAATAAACTGAAATAAACCAAATAAACCACGTAACAACATAATAACTGGTCCGACTGCCATAACTACTGTAATGCTATAATATAAAAAACAATATATAAACAATATACATACAAAATCACATGAATATAATAATATAGTATTTAACTAAAAATAAATATACACTAGAGAAAACCTACAAAAACAATAGAAAATCCTACCAAAATCCCTACACTAAAACTGTACCCTCTCCCACACCACCCCTCCTGCACATGGGTCAGAGTCCATACCGTTCGTTCACAAAGTCCTGTCCCTAACTGACCCATGTCAGGTCCCCCCCCCCGTCAAAAAAAAAAGCAAAACACCTCCACCCACAAATACACCCTCCCCACCTAGCACTCCTCCCAACCAACTTACACACAAATTTATACATACTAACATATACACACTGAACCAAAACCACCTTAGGCCCAAGTTTGGTCGCCTGTAAGCCCTTCATACCATATCAGCTTAAAACAAAACAAAAAGCTAGCGTGCACATCCATTAGCCCACCACCAGGTAGAAGGATGGCAGACCTGATACATCAAATAATTTTAAACTCTTTCCCTAACTCCCCCCTACAATTTTCTCTAATTCTATCCCTCCATTAAAACTGACCCTGCTCTCACCCTATCACTATCCCTATAACACTGCCCCTAACCAAAATAAAGGTACTCTACCTAAAAGGTCTAGTACCTAGGGCACATCAAAAGAAAACCCTCTCCACAGGAGAGAAGCCCTACTGATACTAAGACTGCCATACTCCAAAGACCTAATCTTCCCGAGGTCACCAGTGATATTCCTACAGACCTCCACCTCAGAGAGGATTTTCTGTTGGGTCGACACTAAACACTGTGCGTTCCAAGTGTAGTACTTAACCACTAAGCTAACTAAGAATAAAGTGCCCCGGTCTCGGCCACCCAGGTTCCTAAATGCCCCATAAGCCCACTCCGGGTAGGTAAGGCCGGCAAGTTGACTCCAGCCGATGGAAACGCCCACCCGGTTGTAGACCCCTATATTAAAGGGACAATGAAGCAGGAAGTGGTCCATGCTTTCCAGCGTGTCCCCACACTCTTCTCGGGGACATCCCCGATCATCAGAGTTCCTACACTTCAAATTGTCCCTTACACATAGCTTCCCCAGAAAGCAGCACCAGGCCAAGTCCCAAAACTTCTGGGGGATCCATTTCATGTTTAAAAGGTACAACCCCACCGTCAGATCTCGATCTGGGCAGTCCCTGAGCGCCAGAGGCTTCTGGAAGTGGGTCAACAGAACCAGTTTGTCAAGGAACTGCCTTGACTGGGTCCTGATCTCCCACACTGCCAGACCCCACCGATGTATCGCCTTCAGAGTCGGGGTAGCATAAGCCCGAAGATATCCGTGGGGCATACGGAGGTCCTTCACTCGCCCTCCTCTCTCCCATTCCTGGAAGAAAGGCCGAAACCACTCCCTGCAGGAGATTACCCACGGAGGAGCCCTCTCTTTCCAGAGGTATGTTAGCTTTCAAGAAGGTGTTCGTTAAGAACAACGCAGGGTTTACCATAGATAAACCCCCTAGTCTCCTCGTGCGGTACGTAACCTCCCTCTTGAATAGGTTCATCCTGTTCCCCTATAACAGTTGGAAAAACAGGCTGTAGATCCTAGTATAGTAAGCCTCTGGCAAGATGCATACGCTGCCCAGATAGATAAACAAGGGGAGCAGGTACGATTTGATCAGGTGTACCCTTTCCCTGAGGGTGATAGACCAGCCCTTCCACTGGTCCACCTTCTGAGCGGCATCCTGGAGCTTACCATGCCTAAGACTTTTGCTGATTCTTGGGGCCCTGGAAGGGTGTCCGGGAGATCAAACGTGGGATCCCCCCCTCCCAGCCATAGACTCTCACACTTATCCCGGTTGATCTTAGACCCTGATGCCTCCGAGTAGCGGTCCGCCTCCGACATCACCACATCGACCCCCTCTCTCGAGGAGACAAAAATAGTGACATCGTCAGTGACAACGCCACCACTCTCTAGGTGACATCCAGCTCCGCCAGACTCATCCCGACTCGCGCCAACGGCCCACAATCTACCCTCCTGATGAAGGGATCGATTGCAAACACATATAAAAGCGGGCTCAAAGGACAACCCTGACGGACTCCGGACCCAACCTCAAAAGAGCGGCCCAACCAACCATTCACCAGCGGGAAACTCTCTGCCCCTGCATACAAGATCTTAAGCCACTTAACAAAAGTACACGGTAAGCCATATCGCAGGAGGACGGACCAGAGGTACTCGTGGTTCACCCGATCATATGCTTTGGCCTGATCCAGGGACAGCAAGTACCCCTTCCAGAAACCCGCACTACTCCGCTCCACTGCCTCCCTGACACTAAGGACGGCACTTAAGGTGCTTCGGCCTGGAACAGAGCAGTGCTGAGCCCCCGAAAGGAGCCGGGGTGCAAACTTCACCAGCCGATTAAACAGTATCTTGGCCAGAAGCTTCCTGTCCGTATTGAGAAGAGCTCTGGGCCTCCAATTCTCAATCCGGCTAGGATCCTTACCCTTTGAGAGAAGAATCAGGGCCGACCTCCTCATTGACTTCGGTAGAGTGCCCGAGGAGAGACACTCATTGAATACTTCAGTCAAGAGGGGAGCTAAAGACTCCTTAAAGGTCCTGTACCACTTGGATGTTAAACCATCCGGACCTGGCGACTTCTTGGGAGCAAGCCCTTCGATCGCCAGTCTCCCTTTCTCTTCCCTGATTTCTTCTGCCAAAATGCCAAGAGAAAGGTCTACCCCTGGCTCAGGAATGGTTTCAGCAGGAAAACCGACATCTTGTCTCGATCTAGATCCTTCCTCCCCAAGAGGTGCGAGTAGAAGGATCTGACTACCTCCAAGATCCCTGATCTGGACCGATTCAGAGATTCTGTACTATCAATCAGTCCTGAAATGATTTTACTACTCACTGACATCTTACAGTTTCTGTAAGGGTCGGGCGAGCAGTACTTCCCAAAATCCCTCTCAAAAACCAAAGATGCGTGCCTATCGTACTGACACCTCATCAGCAAAGATTTCACTCTGGAGATATCCTCTCGGCTACCTCCAATCGAAACGAGAAGCTCGAGTTTCCTCCTCTGACCCTGATACAAGTGATACCTGTTCAGGGACCTGAGGCTCGAGAGCTGGCGGAAAAACCCCGCAACCCGCTTCTTGAATATCTCCCACCACTCTGACTTACTACTACAAAGGTCCAGTAAAGGTACCTGACTCTGAAGAAAATCCTCAAAGGACTGTCTTATCTCCGCTTCCTCCAGGAGGGACGAATTCAGCTTCCAATAACCTTTTCCCATCCGGGGGGGTCTCAGAATCATTCAGGGAAAACAAAATAATACAGTGATTGGAGAACTCCACCTCAACCACGGACACTGCGGAAGAGACGGCTTCCTCCTTTAAATAAAACCTATCTATCCTAGACCTGCGACTACTTTGATGATAGGTGAAACCCGCGTGGCCCGAGGGGCTCCAGATGTGGGCGTCCTCTAGGCGAGCTTCTCTATCTATGCTAATCAGCGCAACACTATCGCAAGTCAGCGGACCATTGGAGCCTCTCCTATCTAGGGACCTCGTGACATTATTGAAGTCCCCTCCAAAGATCACCTGCCGACTCGTAAAAAGAAAGGGCTTAATTCTCATAAAGAGATCTTTACGGCCTGTTTAGTTTGCGTTGCGTATATGTTAATAAGCTGGAGCTCTTGTCCCTTCATGAAGACATCTAAGATCAGGCACCTCTCCATTTCTAATTCAATAACCCGTCGGCATTCAACAGGAGCGGTAAAAAGGACCGCCACCCCACTATACGACTCAGCCGCAAGAGACCAGTGGAAGGGACTGCGTCTCCACTCTCTTCTGGATTTTATCAGAGAGGCTAGATCTGACAACCTCATCTCCTGTAAAAAGAAAATGTCAGCTTCAACACGGCCGAGAAAATCAAAGGCTGCAAATCTAGCCGTATCCGACTTTATGCTGGCACAGTTAATAGATGCCAGCGTCAATGGGGTGAGTGCCGCCATACAGGGTGATTAAATTAGACGGCCACACCCTTTACTTTCTCTTTCCCTTCTTTTTTGCCCCCTCATCCCTCGAAGAAGACGAAAGGGCAAGACCAATGTTGGATCTTTTTTTACACTCCGATTGATCCATATGGTCCCCGTCTCTGTCCAGCTCCGGTCTAGCCCTGCCCTCTGAGGAAGGTGCCTCAACAGGACAGGGCCCAGTTCCCCCCAGAGGCTCCTTCTCCATGGCACCTCGTCCTCACCTTCCCCCTCCAAGGAGGTGGAGGAGATGGTATCGAGGACAAGGTATCGGTTTGACAGGTCAATCAGAGGGGGGGCAGTCAGGCTTCCGTTTTGGTCCTGGCCCGTAGTACCAGGAACTTCAGAGGGCTCTAACCTCTTCTGATCTCCTCATCCAGCATGTTCTCTTCCAGGGCTTCAGCGGTTACAGGGCCAGCTTCAGGAGCAGGGGCTGAAGCTACCCCCGCCACCTGGGCACTCTCCAGCTCCCTACTCCTTCTACGATTTTCCTCCCGCCTTAGTTTGGCGGGGCCCTTTTTCCTCCTCACTAGCCCTGTTGCGCCCCCATCCCTGCCCGTACCCTCCCCAGCCGAGGCAACTTCACAGCTCTCCTCAGCCGGAGCGGCCGCTGCATGGGCGAAGGTGCTAGGACAACGGCTAAAAGGGTGCCCGAGGACACCACACAGGTGGCACCGGATCTTCCTACAGGATGCGGCCAGATGACCCACCCCACCACACAAAGCACAGACCTGCACAGTACAGGCTGCGCTAAAGTGGGTGGGGCTACCGCACCTTTGACAGACCTTAGGCTGCCCCTGGTAGAAGACCTGAATCCTATCACGTTCAAGGAAGGCGGCTGACGGAATGTGGGCAACCGTACTGCCTGAACGCTTGAGTTTGACGGAAAACGTCCAGGCCCCAGACCAGATCCCGTGCTCATCAAAGTTTTTCTTGGGCATGTCCGTCACATCCCCATACCGTCTGAGCCAGGTCATAATGTCATAACAAGAAAGTGACTCGTTACGGGTCAAACGGTCACTTTCTTGACAGAGTTCTGACGGGAAATCGCCTTGACGACAAAATCCCGCCAGCCCGGCTCGTTCTTTGCCACTTCGTAGTTTGACCAGAAGAGTTCGAGACCCTCTGGCCGAACGAAACTGACATCAAACTCGGATGAATGAGGGCAAAGATGTCACTCGCCCTGAATTCCATCTGAAGGAGGAGCTCAACCATTTTAGAGCGAGGTGGGCACGCATCCTCGCCCCTCCAAATCAGACGGACCACATTCCTACGGTTACTATCCTGCCCGGTTGTGGGGAGGGACCAGACCACCTCCCCATTCCGCTCTCGGAAAGCCCCCAAACCGTGCCTCTCTATCCAGAAAGACAGGTCGACCTCACCCCTTCCCTTTACCTGGATTGACCTGTCGCCCCTGCGTAGAGCCTCCAGGAGGCGCTGTTGCAAGTGGCCTCCAGAGCCGGACAGAGACGGGGACCCCCCTGAACCCCCGGCAGTGACATTGGCATAGCTCCTAGGAGCAGTCACCACCGGGGGAGCAGCCGGACCATACCCAGAACCGTCAGTACAGCCACTCACACAACTACTCCCATCTTTATTCCCATTCATACCCGACTTTCCAATCTCACCACTACTACTCCCACCATCATTCACTCCACTTACACTCCCACATGCACTCCTCTCATCCACAACACTAACACACTCAGCATTCTCACATCCTCCACTCATTACCTGCCTAACAGATTCTGGGCTGGCTGGGACTTGTAGTATAGCTGGTTTAATAATGTTCTTTGCTGTCTTAGCTGCTGCTGGGGTTGACGCTAACGGCTCCTCCTCCATGGGCGATGTCCCTTTTGGAGTCTGGAGCTGCCCCCCCGGGCACACCCCAGCTCCGCCCACACTCTCTCTTACATGCAGGGAATCCCCACCGTGCCAGCTGTGCCCGTCCGCACAGGCTCTGTAGCGGACTCTGATGCCCAGACACTCCCCACCCTCACAGAGGAGTGCCCTGCAGCACCCACAGAACATATAGTACTCAGAGGACCGCCCCCCAAGCACCTGGACCCACCATTCTCTGCCAACGGCGCCCGGACACTCCCCCCCCCCTCACAGGGGAGTGCCCCGCAGCGCCGGTAATGCCCACAGCACTCTGTGAACCGCCCCTGAGCACGCTGCGGCATAGCTTGCCTCGCCACTTCCCACCATGAGCCCATCCTGCCCCTCCCTACCGGCAGGATGGGTGGGCTTCACATTTATTGCACCTACAGCCTTTTCAGACGCCATGCTGTACCCCCCTTGCTGGCCCCGGTCCACAACAGGAACGGGGTCTGGCAGTTTGGGGGGCCCAGCAGCCTGAACCAAGTTCATAGCTGGACCAGACTGCTTGAATGAATGAAAAACAAAAGATACCGTTTCCTGAAATTTCTGCTTCTTCCTTTCCTTTACTACATCATCCTTGCCAAGATCTTCACCAAAGGCAAAATCCTCAAAGCGTGTAGGTGACTCCTGCTGCACAATAGCTCTCAGCAAACCCCCACTAGATGGGTCCTCTTCACAGCTATCCTCAATCTCCCCATCACTGGAAGGTAACGCCACCAGATAGGGGTCAGGGTAGCTATCTTGGGGGGCTGGGGGTCACATGCACTAGGGGCAGCATCCCCTCACTCTCCACAGCTTCACCTGACTCTCCATCACCTTCCTCCTCTCCATCTTCCTCCTCACTGCTGTCCTCATGGCTGTCTGCACATGCATGCGGGTCTTTAAATCTTTAATTGTTAGAAAGTTTTTCTTTAAAGAACACTGCATCCTCAGCAATGTTCCTTCTGGCCTCCTCCACCTCAGCCACCTTTGCCTTCAGAGCCCGCACCTGAGCAGTAAACTTCTGCCTCTTACCTGCTGAGGCATTGTCACCCTGGTAGCGTGAAAACTTCAGGTCTTCCCTCCTAAGTTTTCTTCCCAAATCTTCATACTCCGCCATCTTGGATTGGATCCATGACCCATACATCTCCAGAGACTCCCTTGGACCCCGTACCCCCCCATTGCTGGGGTTCAGGAGTAGCAGAAGGTCCACTGTTATTGGCTGTAGCCTTGCGTCCCTCGGGTTTGGACGGGGGAGCGGGCTCCACATTTCTGCGAGCCTTGCTGGAACGCCTCCCCCCCTCTCGCCAGCCAGGAACGAGAGGTAGAAGCCCGAGACTCCCTTGGCTCCATGCAGGAAAGCTCTCCCCAGGGGCCTGCCACACACCTGGGAAGGCAGGTGAAAAACGCTGCTTCTCTCTGTGTGGAAGTCTGGAGCTCAAAGGAGACACACCCGACAACTTCACACACAAACTGCTGTGTTCACAGGATGTGCTCTCTGCTGACACCTCTGTCCGTGTCAGGAACTGTCCAGAGCAGCATAGATTTGCTATGGGGATTTTCTCCTGCTCTGGACAGTTTCTGATACGGGCATCAGGTGTCAGCAAAGAGCACTGTGGACAAGACAAAAAAAGAAATTAAAAAAGAAAAGAATTTCATTTGTATTATACAGCTGCTAATAAGTACTGGAAGGAAAATATTTTTTAATAGAAGTAATTTACAAATCTGTTTGACTTTCTGGCACCAGTCGATTTAAAAAAAAAAAAATGTTTTCCACAAAAGTACCCCTTTTAATATTGTTTACATCTCTGCCACTGAGCACTTTACTCATGATATGTACCTCCTTTAGTGACATAATCGACTCAGTGTCTTTGCGTGTTCCTCCTAGTATTATTTACATTTTGCAATATTTGAAATGTATTTAATAAAACTTATGATTTTATGTATTAAATAAATGAAATTTACTGTTTAATTAAAGAAGATCTGCAGCCTTAGAGCTCGGTTCTGCTGTGGCTGTCGTGTGCAGGAAGCGTTTCGGGCGCAGCATGATACAGCAGCTGACACGCCCCCTCCATGTATCTCTATGGAAGAGGCGGAGATGCAGCATTTGTGCATCCCCGCCTCTCCCATAGAGCTGTATGGAGGGGGGGGGATATGTTGTCAACCTTAATGAAGTCAACGACATGCACATAAGCCACGCAGAGCCGTGGCAATTCCAGGTTCCCGTACACAGTCGGACCCCCCATGATCAGACGCTTATCCCCTATCCTGTCTAACACTGCAGCACTCCTTTAAAGGGAACCTGTTACCAAATGAAACTTTCAATATATTGTTCCTTATGTAATTATAAGACACTTTGCTATGTTTTTTTAAATATATTTTTAATGTGATTGAAAAAATGGCCACTAGGTGGCTCTGTTCTGTTCCCTGTTAGCTTGGTCTCCTCCCAGCCTGGCAGGAGACCAAACTCTGGAAGTGCGTGCTAGGCATGACGAGGCACATCTCTCACAGGCTTCGGTCATGTTGCACACTGTAAGTAAGGGGAAAGGTAAGATACACAGCTATTTAAAGCTTAGAAAAAATTTTTAAGGACAGCAGAGGTGTAAGGGGTATATAGCCTGAGTTAGTTTAGAAAATATTGTTTGATGACAGGTTCTCTTTAACACTCAGGTTATGTATTCTTTGGTGCTATTGAATGTAGGGTATATATATATATATATATATATATATATATATTGGATCTGTGGTAGCCCTGTGTCACTGTAGGTGACATTTAGCGGGGTCATTGGTTGTGTGACTTCATGGGAGGTAAAGGACGGCCTCCCTGGGACCTCACCGCTGATGACAGTATCAGTGGAGTGCCGATCATATAATAGACATAGCATTGTACAGTGATTACAATCTAGTGAGTGCAAAGTCCCCTTTAAAAATGCAAAATAAAAAAATTGTTAAGCGGGGGGTTTAAGAGGCTGATAAAACCCTATGCACTGCATTTCAGCCACCATTGTGGAGACAGAGAGCTGAGAGAGAGCAGAAATTACTGATCCCAGAAAGCCTCCACAAATCCTGTAGATAAAAAACAGAAATAAAAGCTGAGCCAAACAATAATCAGTGGGCTGATCTCAGACAGTGACCTCCGCCACCTGCAATACTGTGTCCAGTTAGTGCAATACAATTCCCAGCCAGCAGGGAATGAGCCCACAAAAGATTACCCCTCCATTTATTGCTGCAAAATCGGGTGCTGCCACGCTGTGTTACATCTTTTGAGCCTGGGTGAGAAAAGCCCCACAGCAGAGGGGCTGCTGCTCTGTCTGCAACAGTAAGTTTCACACTCGCTCTCTCGCTCTCTGGTTGTTATCTGACTTTGACAACGTTTTGACCGTTATTGTTGACGTTTCCCAAAGTGTTGCATCTAGGTGTCATGACACACTCTCCCTGTATGGCACACGTGCCAAATCTTATCATCAAAGTTTCTTAAAAAACTGTGACGGTCTCAAGCATGTGCTGGCTATGTGCAGGAAAGTGTGCGTATGGTTTAGCCTTCTTATTCTTTTAAACATTCTCTCCTTCACCTACTGCCCAATGGTCTTCTTCAACACCGCCTTATTTTCAAAGTTCCATCATAGAGGAACTCAACATAACACATGTTGGATTGCCTGTACACCAATGTAAAGCAGTGACAGACTTCCTAATGCAGCAGACAGATAGTTTTTGGAGCCAGTGTGACTTTCAGCGGCACTGACAGCTAATCAGGGACACATATCCCATGTTCAGGCTTTTTGAATAAGCTACAATATATGTCAGCAAGGAGAACAGTGGAATTAGTGATTTAATGTTACTGAAATTCCTTCTGGAACAAACACTCATAGTGATGATTAAGGAAAGAGGGATTGAGGAGAGTTCACATCTGACTGGCAGCAGTATGGATGTTCTTCTTGAGATAAGTTGGATGAGCAGAAAAAGGAAATGGGACCTGGGAAGGAGGAGAATGTGGAGATGGAATCTGTCAAAGGAATATGGGACTAGGAATCTACACAAGGTGACAGTTATGATGGAAATGTTCATGACAACTAGAACCATAATGACCTACCTTGGCAGTATAGGCAAGCTTTATTGTTGCTTTATTGCTTGCGCAGTAACAGGCATATTGCATGAATTAAAGAGATGAGTACTGGATAGCCACATGACAGGGGGAAAATATGCAATCAGATGTCCTGTCTACTGGCTACTACAATTCTCACCAGGAAACCACTACCCCCTGTATAATGACTTCTACAACTCCCACCAGTTTATCACTACCTGCTGTCCGCTGACTTCTAGAACTCCCACCAGTTTATCACTACCCGCTGTCTGCTGACTTCTAGAACTCCCACCAGTTTATCACTACCCGCTGTCTGCTGACTTCTACAATTCCCACCAGTTTATCACTACCTGCTGTCCGCTGGCTACAACTCCCACCAGTTTATCACTACCCGCTGTCCGCTGACTTCTACAACTCCCACCTGTTTATCACTACCTGCTGTCCGCTGGCTATAACTCCCACCAGTTTATCACTACCTGCTGTCCGCTGACTTCTACAACTCCCACCAGTTTATCACTACCCGCTGTCTGCTGACTTCTACAACTCCCACCAATCCTTCACTGCCTGCTACCACCAGCCCACCTTCACTCTTGCTACCACTACTATCAGCCAGGCCTTCACATACACAACCCATGATCCCCCAAAAAAGGGATATTTTTTCAGCTTTTCATATAAAAGCTATTACTTCTTCACTATTTTGGGACACAGATCCTGTTGCAACTCCCAAAAGGAGGGATTTTGAGGAACACCTGTTGTTACTTCCTAAAAGGGCAAATTTTTGATAATTTTTTTTAACATTTCAATGTTTGCAAAAGCAATTTCTTGATTGTTTACAGTTTTTTCACTATTTTGAGACACTGTCACCAACCCTGTTGCCAGTACATCAATTAGATAGGAGGTATACGATGCCTTATGCCTCCATGACCTCACTCATTCTGTCTATATATTACCAGGTCTGTCAATATATATATATATATATATATATATATATATATATATATATATATATACACTATCTGATGCCTCCATGACCTCACTTGTTCTATGTATATTACCATCCCGCAGTCTTAGCTGACAGAATCCATTCCTAATGACTCCTCCATAGCTCATCTATTTTCGCTTTCGACTTTCCGTGTCTTTTTGTTCTGTATTTAAGTTTCTGGAAGATTAGATCCATTTACTGTAAGTTTAAGTCATAGTGGAAGATATTAGTTGTCATCAATCACAAGTATGAGCGCCGCCATAAAACAAAGGGCATCAGCATTTAGTAATTAAAGTGCTCGGAATCTTGGCGATTTTTCATGAAAAGAGATGACAACTTGGGGTGGAAATTGTTTAGTGAACAGAATGACTGAAAACAGACTGGAGGCTGGAATCTCTGCCAAACGGGCTTCACCTAAGTCCTGTGTAAAGGGTATGAATACTTATGTGACATGTCATAGGAAAGGGTATGAATACTTATGTCACATGTCATAGTAAAGGGTATGAATACTTATATCACATGTCATAGTTAAGGGTATGAATACTTATGTCACATGTCATAGTAAAGGGTATGAATACTTATGTCATTGCAAAATTATTGTTATTCCTTTTTAATTATATAGTAATATTTGTTCCATTTTGTTATCACTTTTTCATTAATGTTGAACGCGAATATTCAGCACTTCACAATTTTGAAAATATTAAGAATATAGCGCTATTTATTCGTAATGACAAATATTCGTTATTTTTTTTCCCTTCACAGTACAAATCACAACAATGACTTATACAGTGTAAAAAACAACAAGTGACCATCCCTCCCTGCTTCCAGCTTGTGGTCCAAAGAAGGCTCCAATATTATTTACTGTGTGAGTCGGCGTGGAGCGCGAATATTTCCTAAATGCGAATATGCAAATATTCGCAAATATCGGCTCTTCCAGAGGACACTGATTCCTCCCTTCTTTTAGGTGAAAGAGATAATCGAGCATGCGCACTATGCGAATTCCATTAAGAATTTTCGCATAGAAAAAAAAAGGGGAACGAACATAGCGAAAATGAAAATTTCGTGACCATGGGACAAAAATGTGTCCATATATTCGTGAAATATCGCAAATTTGAATATGGCCCCTGCCGCTCATCACTACTGTGTATAAAGCAGACACACGGGGGGAGATTTATCATTGCTTTTAGAGCATTTTTTTGTCTATTTTTTGGCGCAGTTCAGGCGCAAGCAGCATATTTAGCGACTTTTATGCTTCTTGTGATACAGACAGTTTCACTCTTTTGCCTAGCACTAGAACTTTGTCTTTTTGACCAAGCAGGGGTCACGTATTTATCTTTTGCGTCTTTTGTCAAAAGTCTCTATTTTGTGCGCAAAGGTACACCACCTACCAGTAGGCGTGAGAATCACTTCTACCTTCCACAATTCAACCTTTAAAGGGGTACTCCAGTGGAAAACTTTTTTTTTTTAATTAACTGGTGCCAGAAACTTAAACAGATTTGTAAATGACTTATATTAAAAAAATCGTAATCTTTCCAGTACATTTTAGTTGTTGAATACTACAGCGACAAATTATTTTCTTTTCTAAACACAGAGCTCTCTGCTGACATCATGAGCACAGTGCTCTCTGGTGACATCTCTGTCCATGTTAGGAACCGTCCAGAGCAGCATATGTTTTCTATGGGGATTTTCTTCTACTCTGGACAGTTCCTAAAATAGACAGAGATGTCAGCAGAGAGCACTGTGGTCGTGATGTCAGCAGAGAGCTCTGTGTTCCAAAAAGAAAACAATTTCCTCTGTAGTATTCAGCAGTTAATAAGTACTGGAAGGATTAAGATTTTTTAATAGAAGTAATTTACAAATCTGTTTAATGTTCTGGCACCAGTTGATTAAAAAAAAAAGTTTTTCACCGGAGCACCCCTTTAACCCCTTAGACACCGCAATCAAATTTGTAGCACCCCTTTAACCCCTTAGACACCGCAATCAAATTGTAGCTTCTAAAATACAAATAAAAATGTCCTGGCAGCTCTGTGAAAGTAAATAAAAACACCTAACCTGCCAAATTCAGGACCCGGAAAAAAATGTCTACTTCCCTCCCTCACAAGCGTCTAGAAAAAGTGTATGTGGTAGAGCTTTTCCAATGGAAGAAAAAGGGAGGGCAAACAAGAAGGGGCCTCCAGCTGCTTTGCGTATGTACTAAGAAAGTGGGTAAAACTTGACTTTTATTCCATCAGATTAAAAACAAAGAATATCCATAAAACACAGAAGGAAAGGCAACCGTCGCGTTTCGAGACAAATCTGGCTCTTAGTCGTGGCACCAAGAGCTTTTCCTACCACGGCAGAGCTGCGCAAAATTCATCATCCTGCTGCGCCTTCTTGATAAATAAGATGCACGCTAGTCAAACCCACCACCCAAATAAACGTAAAATAACCTAAAATTGCTCTACCGTAGACGTTCTTTGAGAAATCTGGGCAACACTTCCTCATATTAGTGCCAGTAAATAAGAGATCTGCAATCTTCTATAAGCCAGTGAGGAGAAGAGAACAAGGGCCTCTCCGCCATCTAAGACCTTTTTGGGTTTTAGGCCGGGCCACGACATCAGGGTGGCTGGGACACATTTCAGCCTCATTTTAGGCTTAGGTCAATTTACCGCCAAGAACTGGAAACGGTTTCTATTCCGTTACCAGTGTATGAACCGTCCGCTATATCAGATGCACCAAGTAAACAGAAAGAGAATGATTCCATGAAGTGGTTATTCTCCTAGGCCAGTGTTCCCCAACCAGGGTGCCTCCAGCTGTGGCCAAACTACAACTCCCAGCATGCCCGGACAGCCTTTGGCTGTCCGGGCATGCTGGGAGTTGTAGTTTGGCCACAGCTGGAGGCACCCTGGTTGGGAAACACTGAACTAGGCTCTGACTAAAATTTATCACTTGCTCCAGAATAGTCAAAATACATAAACAAAATTTTGTCATTTAATGTGAATATCGAAATTACAAAACAGCCCAGACAGAGGTAGCGCCACCAATATGAATGGTGGCATCACGTGACTCTGTTTCCGTCACTTACTTCAATATCGGCATAGAATGCCACGGAATGTACACATAGGGGTAACAGAAAAAAATCTTATTTTAGCAAAAAATGCTAAAGAAATATGTTTAAAATGCAGTAAAAACACCTTGATGGTCTATTCACACGTACAGTATTCTGTGCAGATTTGATTCGCAGGATTTTCTGCTGCAGATTTCAATGTAAATTGAACACAGAATCTGCACAGAATACTGTACGTGTGAATAGAGCCTAAAGGGGTACTCCGGTGGAAAACATTATTATTATTTTATTTTTTTTAAATCAACTGGTGCCAGAAACTTAAACAGATTTGTAAATTACTTCTATTAAAAAATCTTAATCCTTCCAGTACTTATCAGCTGCTGTATAATACGGAAGAAGTTCTTTTATTTTTCAACTTCTTTTCTGTCTGACCACAGTGCTCTCTGCTGACACCTCTGTCCATGTCAGGAACTGTCCGGAGCAGGAGAGGTTTTGCTATGGGGATTTGCTCGTACTCTGGACAGTTCCTGACATGGACAGACGTGTCAGCAGAGAGCATTGTGGATCGACAGGAAGGAAATTAAAAAAGAAAAGAACTTCCTGTGGAGCATATAGCAGCTGCTCAGTGCTGGAAGGATTCATATTTTTTTAATAGAAGTAATTTACAAATCTGTTTAACTTTCTGGCACCAGTTGATTTAACCTCTTGGGGATGCAGGGCATATGCGTATACCCTGATTCCCCGATCCTTAAGGACTCAGGGTGTGCCTGTACGCCCTGGTCCAGTTTAACGGGTTTAAACCGTTCTCACTGGCAGAGAACGCGTTTAACCCGGTGGGTCCAGGTTGCTACGGGCATCCAGGACCCACGGCTAATGCCGGGCATGGCCGATCGGGCCGATGCCTGGCATTAACCCTTTAGACGCTGCGATCAAAGTAGATCACGGTGTCTAAAGTGAAAGTAAAAGAATCCCGGCAGCTCAGCGGAGTTGATCGGGACTATCGCGACAAAATCGTGATGTCTTGATCAGCTTACTGGACGACGGGAGAGTGCTCACCTGCCTCTTTGTTGTCTGATCGGCAATCTACTGCTCCACAGCAGGCTAGAGCAGCAGATCGCTGGTTACACTGATCAGTGCTTTGCAATGGCATAACACTGATCAGTGTACGCAATCAGAAGATTGCATGTTTTGGCTGAAAGAAAAAAAAAAAGGTAAAATGTTATTTTTATTTTTTTTATAAAAGTTCATTAACCTCTTCCCTATTAAAAGTAGTGTTGCTCACGAATATTCTCAATGCAAATTTTATTTGCGAATATCGCATATTCGCTAATTCGCGAATATTCGCGAAAATAGCACTATATATTCGTAATTACGAATATTTTTTTTTTCACAGTACACATCACAGTGATCACCCCTCTCTGCTTCCAGCTTGTGTGGTGTAAAGAAGGCTCTAATACTACTGTGTGAGACCGCCGGGCGAATTTTCGCATGTACGCAAATTTGCATATGTTAATTTTCGCATATGCGATTTTTCGCTTATGCTAATTTTTGTATATGCTAATTTTCGCATAAGTTAATTTTTGCATACACAAATTTTTGCATATGCGAAAATAAAACGAGAATATTACGAATATGCGAATTTAGGGAATATTCCCGAATTCGAATATGGCCTATGCCGCTCAACACTAATTCAAAGTTTAAATCACCCCCTTTTCCCATTTTTTAAATAAAATAATGTAATAAAGTATAAAAATAATCATATGTGGTACCGCTGCATGCATAAATGTCCGAACTATTAAAATATTAAGTTAGCTAAACCACACTGTCGATGGCGTACACGTAAAAAAATACCAAAGTCCAAAGTTGTGCATTTTTGGTCACTTCATATACCATAAAAATATTAATAAAAAGCAATCAAAAAGTCTCATAAAAAAAAAATGGTACCGATAAAAACTACAGACAATGGAGCAAAAAATGAGCCCTCATACCGCCCCTTACATGGAGAAATAAAAAAGTTATAGGGTTCAGAAGATGCCAATTTAAAACATACTACTTTTGGTGCATGTAGTTTTAAATTTTTTAAGTATTAAAATAAAATAAAACCTATAAATTGGGTATCCTTGTAACCATATAGACCTACAGAATAAAGATAAGGGGTCATTTTTACAAGTGCACTGCGTAGAAACAGAAGCCCCCAAAAGTTACAAAATGGCGTTTATTATTTTTATTTCACCCCACAAATAAAATTATTTGGTTTTGCCGCAGGATATATTCTAAAATAAGTGATGTCATTGCAAAGTACAATTGGTGACGCAAAAAAACAAGCCCTAAAAGTGTTATGATTTTTAGAAGGGAAGGAGGAAAAAATGAAAAAGCAAAACGAGTCCTAAAGGTGAAAATAGGGGTTAACCCTAAGGGGTTAAAAACAAGGATTTCCGGTGGAGTACCCCTTTAACTGTGATTATCAGTCAAATCAGTTTCTCGTCATGGTGATATTACTTAACAAAATTTTTTTTTTTTTATAAGAAAATGCATTAACTTCCGACACACTGTGAACTAACCAAATGCACTCATGGGTCTGATCAATTCCCCTGGCTGAACTCCAGCTCCAGCCGCTAAGTAAGATGACCAGGTGCAGTGATTAGACACCACACCCTCTCTCTGCAAAACCAGAGGATTACATGGAAATCGCAGGCAGCCTTAGGGAATAATTTCAGTAATTACAATCAGAATGGCTAAAAAAAAAACATGCCTGCCACATCAGCTAAAAAAAGGTAAGCACAAGAACCTTTACATTATTCTCTGATATTCCACTGTGCAGCACTATATAAGAATAAAGCTTCTTTAATGGTCTGATCTCCAAAAAAAAAAAAGTTAATGCGGTCCAAAAAAAATTGCCTTGAACATGTTTCAAAAATCCGACATAAAGTTAATATATTTGCAATGTGCAAAGAGCTGACACATCTTTCCATATAAAGTCTTAAAAGATCGAAATCAGGTTCAGAATCCCTAGAAAAGTATTTTACATGAACGAGATAAGAATTCGACTTATTGAGACAGAAAATCACAAGAAAGGAAAAAACGACAATTATATGTCTGCCATGGAGATAGGTCAGAGTCCTCTGTAAGTGCCAGATTGTAGCCATTATGGGATTCTTAATAAAATATATTATTTCTCTATTATGCAAATAACATGTTGAGACTCTGAGTGCACAAAGAAGTTATATAGAGGTCAAAGGTCTTATAGAGAGAATTCACATCAATTCCCCAGCATGGTCATTACATCTTATGGGAGAAATCTAATGGAGCTACAGGATATAAATCAGGATCAGGAATGTATTGTATATACACAGTGACCTCACCAGCAGAATAGTGAGTACAGCTCTGGGGTATAATACAGGATATAACTCAGGATCAGTACAGGATAAGTAATGTAATGTATGTACACAGTGACCTCACCAGCAGAATAGTGAGTACAGCTCTGGAGTATAATACAGGATATAACTCAGGATCAGTACAGGATAAGTAATGTAATGTGTGTACACAGTGACCTCACCAGCAGAATAGTGAGTACAGCTCTGGAGTATAATACAGGATATAACTCAGGATCAGTACAGGATAAGTAATGTAATGTATATACACAGTGACCTCACCAGCAGAATAGTGAGTACAGCTCTGGGGTATAATACAGGATATAACTCAGGATCAGTACAGGATAAGTAATGTAATGTATATACACAGTGACCTCACCAGCAGAATAGTGAGTACAGCTCTGGAGTATAATACAGGATATAACTCAGGATCAGTACAGGATAAGTAATGTAATGTATGTGCACAGTGACCTCACCAGCAGAATAGTGAGTACAGCTCTGGAGTATAATACAGGATATAATTCAGGATCAGTACAGGATAAGTAATGTAATGTATGTACACAGTGACCTCACCAGCAGAATAGTGAGTGCAGCTCTGGAGTATAATACAGGATATAACTCAGGATCAGTACAGGATAAGTAATGTAATGTATGTACACAGTGACCTCACCAGCAGAATAGTGAGTACAGCTCTGGAGTATAATACAGGATATAAATAGAGATTTTCCTAGCTTGTGACGGAAAATATAAGTTATATGAAGACAGGAGGCGAGTATCTTATGCATTAATCTTTCTTTATTAATGCCCATAACAGAATATTCACTATTCAATTAAACGTAATGGAGAAAAAACTTCAAAACTACAACTCCCAGCAGTCCTTGGGGCACAATAGCCACTCCTATCCCTGTAACCCCTATATAAGGACTGCCCCTTCATCTAACTTCCTCTTTCTTCATGCGAAACACCGCCGCACTGGACTAGAGATGATAACCGATCAGCACCGCAATCTTCCGACGTCGCAGCCAGCCGGCCCGATATCTTGGGTGTCGAAGATCCACCGGCAAACTCCAACTGTGTCTCAACAGAGACCCTAGGTAAGAAAAAACGATTTGGACCAACAGGTCATCCGTACTCCGGACACCAACAGCGATCGATAATCTCATTCGCCTGCTGCAGAGTAACCGGAATCGTTTTCCAACCGGCCCTAGACCCTTAGGACCTCAGGGCGCAGCCTCGCTCCAACGGGAGCCGAAGGACTCTAACTTCTGGAAACAGATGTCGTCCCAACGGGGACCAAGGAACCCGAACATTAGTTCGAACATATCAACCGCCAACCTGGATCCACCATCTTCGTTCAGTACCCTGAGAATAGAACAAAAGACACGTAATAGGGTGGGTAGGGAGGGAAGATACTCGCCTCCTGTCTTCATATAACTTATATTTTCCGTCACAAGCTAGGAAAATCTCTATTTATATATCAGACAGGAGGCTCATATCTTATGCAAGTTCAAAGCTAACAAAACTAGCTAAGTTACATGCGACAACATAACCTGACAAGTCCTATAAAACAGACATGGAGACATGTTCCTCCGGTCTGAAGTAGAAATGGCGAAAAGTGGTTTCGGAAGACCAGTCGGCTGCCATTAATAGATCAGAAAGGGAACCCCCTGAGGTGACCACCTTAGTAGCCATAGCGCCCCTGGATGAATGGGCTCCAAACAGGGATATGTCTATGACCGCCATCTCCATGGCAGAACGTACCCAGCGTGCTAAAGTAGCGGATGTGACCGGGTGATGAGGTTTGACGTAAGAAACCAGCAGTTGAGAGGAATCCGTAGATCGCAAATCTGCAGTCCGCGATTCATATGCCTGCAGGCAACGGACAACGCAGATCAGAGGATGCGCAGGGAAAAATGGGTAAAAAACTGATTGGATACCCGTCTTGGTTCTACGGACCACAGCAAACTTGACCCCCTGAGGCGAGAATTGTCGCCTAGAGATGTCCAATGCCCTCACGTCCGAGACACGCTTGATAGAAACCAAGCATAAGAGGACAGTTAGTTTATACGATAACAGCTTCAAAGGGAGATTGCTATTATCTTCCCACGTAGAAAACATATCAAGTAACCTGGAAACATCCCAGGTCGCCTGGTATCGAGGCCGTGGGGGACGCTTAAATTTAATGCCGCGCAAAAGCCTACAGACAAGCGGATGTTTGCCAACCGGCAAAGAGTCCACTGGGCAATGATAAGCTGAAATAGCCGACCGGTACACATTGATGGAGCTAAAATATTTGCCAGATTCAAAAGAATCTGCCAAATAGTTGACCACTACCGACACAGGTGCATGTACGGGATCAACCTGCCGTTGATCACACCAACGAACCCAGAGTCTCCAGGCTGATCGATATGCCGATCTAGTCCCGGGGGCCCAGGCCAAGGCGAGGAGATCCCTAGCCGATCTTGAAAGGTCGTTATCCTCGTCCGGGACCCCGAAACCAACCACGCTAGGAGAGTTAGGCTCCCCTCCACTACTAGCGGGTGGAGACCCTTGGTCGGATTGGTGAGGAGTTGCGGGAAGTGAGGGAGAAGCCTGGGGTAATCCACGGTCATCCCCAGGAGGAGAGGAAACCACGGCTGTGTCGGCCACCAGGGTGTGATCAGCACAACCGTCGCCCTCAGGTTCGCAGTATGTAGGAGAACCCGGGGTATTAACTGGAAGGGGGGAAACGCATAATGTATCCCCTTCGGCCAAGGTTGGCAGAGAGCGTCTACCGCAGATGCTTCCGGATCTGGCCTCCAGCTGAAAAAACATGGCAGTTGATGGTTGAGGCGAGAAGCGAAGAGGTCCACGCATAACGGACCCCAAAGCTGTCTCAACCGCAGAAAAACGGACCGATTCAAACGCCAGTCGCTGGAATAGGAGGTAGCGGGAATTCCAATCGGCTACCGAATTGGAGACCCCTGGGATATACTCCGCTATCGGAACAATGTCGCGGGCTAGGCAGAAGTGCCAAAAATCTTTCGCGAGATCCGCAAGGATTCTGGATCTGGTGCCCCCCAAGCGGTTGATGTACTGAACCGCCGCTACGTTGTCCATGCGTAGTAATACACAGCAATTGGACGCATGTGGAAGAAAACTCCTGACGGCAAAGAACGCCGCTAGAAGTTCCAAGGCATTGATATGCAGGGAAGTTTCCGAGACGGACCATGTCCCTCCTGTGGAATCCGCTCCACAACGGGCTCCCCAGCCCTGACGACTCGCGTCCGACTCTATGATGATATCTGGGCTGGAGTTGAAAATGGTCTTGCCGTTCCATTCGACGGCATGACGAAGCCACCAGTGCAATTCTTCGGTGGCCGCCTGACAGAGGGGAACCTCGTCTGCATATCTGAGGCCCTGCCTCAGGTGCATGATCTTGAGCCTCTGAAGGGCTCTGTAGTGCAATGGGGCTGGAAATATAGCCTGGATGGAGGCTGCCAGAAGACCTACTAGGCGTGCCAGGATCCGTAAGGATAAGCAACCCTTGCGCAAGATCGCCCTGATTTCTTTGCGAATCAGGGCTAGTTTGGCCTTGGGAAGACGGAGGACGGCACGATTGGTGTCTACCAAAAAACCCAGAAACTCCATCTCTTGGGCCGGGGTTAGAACCGATTTTTCTCGGTTGACTATGAACCCTAGGTCGTGCAATAGCGATAACGTCCACTCCATGTGGAGAGATGCCAGAGCTTTGGAGCTGGCCATGATAAGGAGGTCGTCTAGATAAATGATCAGACGTACCCCTCTGCTCCTCAGGGACGCCACCACTGGTTTCATGAGTTTGGTGAAACACCATGGGGCGGAGGATAGGCCGAACGGGAGGCAAGTAAATTGCCACATTCGGTCTTTCCAGAGAAAACGGAGAAAGGGTTGAGACTCTGGGTGTATAGGGACGGTGAGATAAGCGTCCTTTAAATCCACCTTCACGAGCCAATCTCCGGAATGAAGGAGATCCCGAAGGAAATGAATCCCTTCCATTTTGAAATGTCGATAAGTGACATGCTGGTTGAGGTCTCGAAGGTTTATCACTGGACGGTAACCGCCCCCTTTTTTCTTTACTAAGAAGAGATTGCTTACAAAACCTGGAGAGGAGTGGACTACCTCCCGGATTGCCTGTTTGGCCAGGAGATCCCTTATTCCGTTGTCTATTAGAGCAACGTTTTGGTTCGAGAACCTGATAGGGGTCGGCAACATGCCCATCGTCGGCAAGGATTGGAGTTCGATGACGAACCCCGCTATCGTATTTAGGATCCACGCGTCTGCCGTAATCGCAGACCAAGCGTGGGTAAAATACCTCAGACGTCCCCCCACTGGTATACGAGAGTGTGGAATATAGAGTGTACTCACCGGTATGGGGTCTAGATCTGGGGTAACCACGTCCACCACGTCCGCGCCAGGGCCTGCCACGGGGTGGGAAGAATGGCGCCGGCTGTGCCACTGGCATGGTGTAGGAGGGAGGAGCCTGATGGTATTGTGACTGAGCAGATTGTCTGCCGTGTGGCCGATAGGTAGGAGTGCGGCCGGCAGATCGGCCTTTACCTCTGCCGGCCCGGGGAAATATTTTATTGGTCCCAGACTTTTTTAGGGCCTTATTTAAGCTAGTGAAAAGCCCGACAAATTTGTTTATGTCTTTCACTAAGCTATCGCCAAACAGCAACCCCTCCGCAGAAGGACCAGGCTCGGTCTCAGCTAAATGGGACAATTGTGGATCAAGGCGCATGAGGATAGAGTGCCTTCTCTCTATTGAGCAGGTGGTGTTGGCGCTGCCCGCTAGGCAAATAGCCCTTTGTGCCCATCCGCGGAGTTGACAGAGATCAACAGGTTGGTCCGTCGCTGCCGCCTGCTCAGACAGGTTTAGAATTTTTGTAAGGGGACCAATCAAGTCCAGAATACGTTCCTGGATGGTCCGAAATGAGCGTTCAATCCCCTTTTTGGGGAATTTACCTGACTTCATGAGGTACTTTGATAAGACCGGGTCCACCTCCGGGGTATTAACCACCTTATGTGGTACAAAGGGTCTGGGGCACTCTGCCCTTAATTTATTGCGGCTCGTCTTGTCCAAGGACTTACGTGCCCAAAATTCCACGTATTGCGATACGTGGGGAAGTGGGGTCCAGTCACCAGATCTCGGGTGGGAGATCACGTCAGGGTGAAAGAACGGTTCACCTAGTGCGTCTAGGATAATCTCGTCCTGCGTAGCAGGGTTTGCGTTGGTATCAAACGCAGTGTCCCCAACATCCTCGTCCATTGCTTCAGACTCATCATCGTCAGCTTCATCTGAATGAGCAGACGAATCCTCATCTGAGGAATCTATGAACGAATTGGGTTTGGACCGTCTAGCGGACCTTTGCCTCTTCCCTTTTAACTCCCCGAGGCCCAGGGGTCGAGTGGAGTCTGAGGGATGTTGGGGTTGGCAGGTCGGGGTAGGAGCTGCCTGGAACATATTATTTTCTTCCCCTGTCGGGGAGTCGGATGCCGCCAAGACATGCTTCCTTTTCTGGGAAGCTTTGCCTTTTTTGAGAGGCGGTTCACCGCCCTGAGGTGGTGGGGCTGGCATCATGTGGGTTGAGGATTGAGACCCAGAAGGTACCATGGCAGAAGCTAGGGCCGCTTGTACCGATTTATTAATAAGGTCCTGGATTTGGTTGGCAGTCATAAACTGTGCCGAGTCTATGGGAAAACCTCCCCCTCTAGGGGGAGCAGATGTGGGCTCCTCAGCCATGATGTAGCTATTTAGACTAAAATATATAGGTGGGTAAGTCTAAAGTAAGTTTATCTAATCAGGGGATACAAAATAAATTCTGTCTCCCAGAACCTAATAGCAAGAACTAAGTAAAGACCTGATAGCAGATTACAGGCTCCGTCCTCCACACCGCTAGCGCTGTACTGGCGCTGCGCTGGGAGGGGAGATCGAGAGCCTCTGCACTCAGGGACGAAGTCTCACGAGACTACGTCCCTTAGGGCTATGATTGGAGGACGCAGGAGCGCCCTCCAATGACTAAATGTAACGGCACGCCCACTCTTCAAGCGCAGGCCGTGGAGAGAGAGCGGTCTGCGTTGAAGGACACGCCCCTCGCCCGCGCGCGCGAAAAGAGGATGAAGGAGAAGCAGAAAATGTCGGCGCCAGGTAAATGGCGACCACTGAAGGAAGAAGGGAAAAAACGGGAAGGGAACCAGAGGGGAGTAGTCAGTATAGCACCGGAATTCTCCGGTAAAAGAAGTAGGAATGAAGGTGAAAGAGCGGGCAAGTTATAGGCAGAAATATATATACATATATATAACCTATAAACAAAAGTGAACCAGCGTAATAGTTCCAACATACGCTGAACCAGTCTATATATATATATATAAGTAAGAATAAGCTATAATAGTAAAACACTGTAAGGAACACTTATCTGTATGCTGCTATGAGCAGAAAGAAAGAGGAAGTTAGATGAAGGGGCAGTCCTTATATAGGGGTTACAGGGATAGGAGTGGCTATTGTGCCCTAAGGACTGCTGGGAGTTGTAGTTTTGAAGTTTTTTCTCCATTACGTTTAATTGAATAGTGAATATTCTGCTATGGGCATTAATAAAGAAAGATTAATGCATAAGATATGAGTCTCCTGTCTGATATATAACTCAGGATCAGTACAGGATAAGTAATGTAATGTATGTACACGATGACCCCACCAGCAGAATAGTGAGTACAGCTCTGGAGTATAATACAGGATATAACTCAGGATCACTACAGGATAAGTAATGTAATGTATGTACACAGTGACCTCACCAGCAGAATAGTGAGTACAGCTCTGGGGTATAATACAGGATATAACTCAGGATCAGTACAGGATAAGTAATATAATGTATATACACAGTGACCTCACCAGCAGAATAGTGAGTACAGCTCTGGAGTATAATACAGGATATAACTCAGGATCAGTACAGGATAAGTAATGTAATGTGTGTACACAGTGACCCCACCAGCAGAATAGTGAGTACAGCTCTGGAGTATAATACAGGATATAACTCTGGAATCAGTACAGGATAAGTAATGTAATGTATGTACACAGTGACCTCACCAGCAGAATAGTGAGTACAGCTCTGGGGTATAATACAGGATATAACTCAGGATCACTACAGGATAAGTAATGTAATGTATGTACACAGTGACCTCACCAGCAGAATAGTGAGTACAGCTCTGGGGTATAATACAGGATATAACTCAGGATCAGTACAGGATAAGTAATGTAATGTATGTACACAGTGACCTCACCAGCAGAATAGTGAGTACAGCTCTGGGGCATAATACAGGATATAACTCAGGATCAGTACAAGATAAGTAATGTATGTACACAGTGACCCCACCAGCAGAATAGTGAGTACAGCTCTGGAGTATAATACAGGATATAACTCTGGATCAGTACAGGATAAGTAATGTAATGTATGTACACAGTGACCTCACCAGCAGAATAGTGAGTACAGCTCTGGAGTATAATACAGGATATAACTCAGGATCAGTACAGGATAAGTAATGTAATGTGTGTACACAGTGACCCCACCAGCAGAATAGTGAGTACAGCTCTGGAGTATAATACAGGATATAACTCTGGATCAGTACAGGATAAGTAATGTAATGTATGTACACAGTGACCTCACCAGCAGAATAGTGAGTACAGCTCTGGAGTATAATACAGGATATAACTCAGGATCAGTACAGGATAAGTAATGTAATGTGTGTACACAGTGACCCCACCAGCAGAATAGTGAGTACAGCTCTGGAGTATAATACAGGATATAACTCTGGAATCAGTACAGGATAAGTTCCTGCCTGGATGCACGAAGCATGGATCTCCACTTGATCTCGAAAGAGCCGAACAATTTAAAAAAACAACGATCTCCAGCAGCCAGTTTGGTATAAGAGGCAGGTAAAGAGAAAAAATACAGAAGGCACTCACGGCTCAGATATCGTGCAGTATTCTTTATTTCAGGTGCATAAAACTTCCATTAGTGGGACACCGGACCGAGATCAAGCAGATGCCATGGTGGTCCGGCATCCCGCTAATGGAAGTCCTGATGCTGTAGTACCCACTGGCGCCCCCTTTACCGTGTCATCTTATAGGTCATTTTTGAGTATCTGATGACCGATACAGATATTTTCCTCCTTTGTCTTTGAATTTTAAGCATCTCATTCCCTAAGTAAATAAATCTGTTATGTGGCTGTGAAACTATTTATCAGGTTAATGGTCTCATCCATGCGAATGAAGCAGCGGCGCCTCCCGTGGATGACAAGTCCTTCACATTATTACAGCCTCTATAGCTGAAGAGTGTAAAGTAAGAATACTCAATGCAGAAAGTGATTAACCAGGATCGGCGCTGAATTCTAATTAGAGATTGTGGGAAAGCGCGTAGTGATGTGCGGATGTAATGGCCGCTCTGCCATCTACAGGTTATGCATTTTAAATAAAATAAATGGCCGATCATGATAATATTTTATTCATCGGAAGAAAACTGAGCCGGGAACGACATCTCTCCACCTGGGTCTAATGGTTTGGTCAAATTAAAATGGGGAGAAACAATGTATCTTATCCTAATATTTACATTCATAAAATGGTTTATATCACAGCGGGATGTGGCCTGAGTACTAAGCAGGATCTTAGGCTCCATTAAAGGGGTACTTCGCTGGGTACTCATTACATCATAGCCCTGCCCCCTCATGAATCCCCTCCCGCCCCCTCAATGCAAGTCTATGGGAGGGGGCATGACGGCTGTCACGCCCCCTCCCATAGACTTGCATTGAGGAGCGGGGCATAAACAGTGGAGTATCCCTTAAAGTCTATTTGGTACCAACAACATTTTGGTTATTGACTTTATTGAACTTAAATCAACTGGTGCCAGAAAGTTATACAGATTTGTAAATTACTTCTATTAAAAAATCTTAATCCTTCCAGTACTTATTAGCTGCTGAATACTATAGTGGAAATTCTTTTCTGTTTGAAATACAGAGCTCTCTGCTGACATCACGAGCACAGTGCTCTCTGCTGACACCTCTGTCCATTTTAGGAACTGTCCAGGGTAAAAGGAAATCCCCATAGCAAACATATGCTATGCTGGACAGTTCCTAAATATGGACAGAGATGTCAGCAGAGAGCACTGTGCTCATGATGTCAGCAGAGAGCTCTGTGTTCCAAAATGAAAATAAATTTCTCTGTAGTATTCAGCAGCTGATAAGTACAGGAAGGATTAAGATTAAGTACTTTACAACTCTGTTTAACTTTCTGGCACCAGTTGATTTAAAAAAAAAAAAAAAAAAAAAAACATTTTTCACCGGAGTCCCCCTTTAAATGAAAACGGTCACATGTTCACCCACATTCATCCCAATACACTGGTTATAGAGTGCGTGAACAGGAGACCGATGAGGGGTTAATGGGTTAAATACGTTCCTGCACTCCGTAGATCTGTGCCTCCATAGATTGGCATCCATATTCAGTGAATTGCGCGCTGGAGGCGGGCCCGCCGGCTCAATATGAATATTCATTGTAAAAGGGCATATGAGCGCTGCGCCTACTGAGCGATCACATGACCCACGACAATGAATATTCAAAGTGGGCCAGCGGGCCCGTCTCCCCCGCGCAATTCACTGAATATGGATGCCAATCTTCGAAGGCACAGATCTACGGAGTGCAGGAATGTATTTAACCCATTAACCCCTTTTCAGTTTCCTGTTCCCCCGCACTATTATTGCCCCGTGTATTGGGTGTAGTATGAGGGTGAACAAATGACGTTTCCCTTTATCATTGACAACCGTTATCTCTCGGATGGTTTATATTGTTCCTGAGAAGACGGTAAATTCCTGCATAGTCATTATACTACAAGCAGCCATCACAAATGACTCCAAACATCCTGTGGAGGGTAAATGTCTGACAGATGCCCCAAATATAGCTCATCCATAAAAGAAACCAAATAATTAAAGGGTTACAAAATGTTTTCAAATCAACTGGTGCCAAAAAGTTAAACAGATTTGTAAATTACCTCTATATAAAATTCTTAATCCTTCCAGTACTTGTCAGCTGCTGTATGCTCCACAGGAAGTTGTGTAGTTCTTTCCAGTCTGACCACAGTGCTCTCTGCTGACACCTCTGTCCGTGTCAGGAACTGTCCAGAGTAGGAGAGGTTTGCTATGGGGATTTGCTCCTGCTCTGGACAGTTCCTGACATGAACAGAGATGTCAGCAGAGAGCACTGGGGTCAGACTGGAAAGAGCTACACAACTTCCTCTGGAGCAGACAGCAGCTTAAAAGTACTGGAAGAGTTAAAGGGGTACTCTGGTTGAAAACAATATTTTTAATATTTTTAATATCAACTAGCTCCATAAAGTTAAACAGATTTGTAAATCTTAACAATTCCAGTACTTATCAGCTGCTTTATGCTCCACAGGAAGTTGTGTAGTTCTTTCCAGTCTGACCACAGTGCTCTCTGCTGACACCTCTGTCCATGTCAGGAATTGTTCAGAACAGGAAAGGTTTGCTATGGGGTTTTGCTCCTGCTCTGGACACTTCCTAACATAGACAGAGAGCACCGTGGTCAGGTAGAAAAAAAACAACTCAACTTCCTGTGGAACATACAGCAGCTGATGAGTACTGGAAGGGTTAAGATTTTTTTTTAGTAGAAGAAATTTACAAATCAGTTCAACTTTCTGGCATCAGTTGATATGATTTTTTTTTCCCACCAGAGTACCCTTTTAAGATTTTTAAATAAAAATAATCTGTGTAACTTTTCTGGAACCAGTTGATTTGAAAAATGTTCTTTTTCTTCGGAGTCCATTGTAAACAGTCGTCACTCCTCTAATGCCACTAATGTGTCTGAGTAACTTTGTGGGAGATTTCATATCTGTAGATCCTTATAATGTCCTGCAGGAGGATAAGGAGGTAAAGAGAATCATCACACAAACTCTCATCTCGAAAGAGTTAAATGACACACTCAGCACTGCTACATCTTTTCGTTTTACATCTTATCCATTCCCAGAAATATTAAGACTGAAATGTATTTATAGACATCCTAATCTAATGGAGGGATAAATATTGAAGAGACTCTTCTCCCGGTCCTAGACACCCTCAGGTATCACTCATCGCCTCAGGGTCATCAGGAGAGGGTCCGAGGCTGTTACTGTGAATATAACTCAGGGTCTGAAAGGGGTATTCCAGGCCAAAACTTTATATATATATATATATATATATATATATATATATATATATATATATCAACTGGCTCTGGAAAGTTAAACAGATTTGTAAATTACTTCAATTAAAAAATATTAATCCTTGCAATAGTTATAGGTCTAGATCTCTATAGAGAAACATGGCCTGGTCAGATGGATCCAGATCTCTATAGAGAAATATGGCCTGGTCAGATGGATCCAGATCTCTATAGAGAAACATGACCTGGTCAGATGGATCCAGATCTCTATAGAGAAACATGGCCTGGTCAGATGGATCCAGATCTCTATAGAGAAACATGTCCTGGTCAGATGGTTCCAGATCTCTATAGAGAAACATGGTCTGGTCAGATGGATCCAGATCTCTATAGAGAAACATGGCCTGGCCAGATGGATCCAGATCTCTATAGAGAAACATGGCCTGGTCAGATGGATCCAAATCTCTATAGAGAAACATGATCTGGTCAGATGGATCCAGATATCTGTGGAGAAACATGGCCTGGTCAGATGGATCCAGATCTCTATAGAGAAACATGGCCTGGTCAGATGGATCCAGATCTCTATAGAGAAACATGACCTGGTCAGATGGATCCAGATCTCTATAGAGAAACATGTCCTGGTCAGATGGATTCAGATCTCTATAGAGAAACATGTCCTGGTCAGATGGATCCAGATCTCTATAGAGAAACATGGCCTGGTCAGATGGATCCAGATCTCTATAGAGAAACATGACCTGGTCAGATGGATCCAGATCTCTGTAGAGGAACATGGCCTGATCAGATGGATCCAGATCTCTATAGAAAAACATGGCCTGGTCAGATAGATCCAGATCTCTATAGAGAAACATGACCTGGTCAGATGGATCCAGATATCTGTGGAGAAACATGGCCTGGACAGACGGATCCAGATCTCTATAGAGAAACATGGCCTGGTCAGATGGATACAGATCTCTATAGAGAAACATGACCTGGTCAGATGGATCCAGATCTCTATTGAGAAACATGTCCTGGTCAGATGGATCCAGATCTCTATAGAGAAACATGGCCTGGTCAGATGGATCCAGATCTCTATAGAGAAACATGACCTGGTCAGATGGATCCAGATCTCTATAGAGAAACATGGCCTGGTCAGGTTGATCCAGATCTCTATAGAGAAACATGGCCTGGTCAGATGGATCCAGATCTCTATAGAGAAACATGGCCTGGTCAGATGGATCCAGATCTCTATAGAGAAACATGTCCTGGTGAGATGGATCCAGATCTATAGAGAAACATGGCCTGGTCAGATGGATCCAGATCTCTATAGAGAAACATGGCCTGGTCAGGTTGACCCAGATCTCTATGGAGAAACATGGCCTGGTCAGATGGATCCAGATCTCTATAGAGAAACATGGCCTGGTCAGGTTGATCCAGATCTCTATAGAGAAACATGGCCTGGTCAGATGGATCCAGATCTCTATAGAGAAACATGGCCTGGTCAGATGGATCCAGATCTCTATAGAGAAACTTGGCCTGGTCAGATGGATCCAGATCTCTATAGAGAAACATGACCTGGACAGATGGATCCAGATCTCTATAGAGAAACATGTCCTGGTCAGATGGATCCAGATCTCTATAGAGAAACATGACCTGGTCAGGTTGATCCAGATCTCTATAGAGAAACATGGCCTGGTCAGATGGATTCAGATCTCTATAGAGAAACATGGCCTGGTCAGATGGATCCAGATCTCTATAGAGAAACATGTCCTGGTCAGATGGATCCAGATCTCTATAGAGAAACATGGCCTGGTCAGATGGATCCAGATCTCTATAGAGAAACATGGCCTGGTCAGATGGATCCAGATCTCTATAGAGAAACATGGCCTGGTCAGATGGATCCAGATCTCTATAGAAAAACATGGCCGGGTCAGATGGATCCAGATCTCTATAGAGAAACATGGCCGGGTCAGATGGATCCAGATCTCTGTGGCACCATGCTGTTGGGGCAGTCAGAATTTGGCACAAGAAGCATTAATTCATGGGCCCTTCCTGTCAGGTGTGAACAGTTTTGAATGGTGAAGAAGATATAATGGTGTGGTGATTTTTTTCTTGGATCACCCTGGCCCCTCTGGTACATGTGGATGAATGTTTGGATAGTTGGACTCATCATCACATACTAGAATCTGTGCCAAGACAATATCAGCTGCTTGTTATTATCTCTACAGTAATAAGTGGTTGCTGCAAATACAGTGAAGGAGTTTAAACATGCATGGGATAAGCATAAGGCTATCCTCCATATAAGATGGAGATAGGTATGAGGCTATCCTTCATATAAGATGGAGATAGGTATGAGGCTATCCTTCATATAAGATAGGGATTGGAATGAGGCTATCCTTCATACAAGATAAAGATAGGTATAAGGCTATTCTTCATATAAGATAGAGATAGGCATAAGGCTATCCTTCATATAAGATAGAGAAAGGTATAAGGCTATCCTTCATATAAGATAGGGATAGGTATAAGGCTATCCTTCATATAAGATAGAGATAGATATAAGGCTATCCTTCATATAAGATAGGGAAAGGCATGAGGCTATCCGTCACATACGATAGACATAGATATAAGGCTATCCTTAATATAAGATAGAGATAGGTATAATGCTATTCTTCATATAAGATAGAGATAGATATAAGGCTATCCTTCATATAAGATAGGGATAGGCGTAAGGATATCCTTCATATAAGATAGGGATAGGCATAAGTCTATCCTTCATATAAGATAGAGATAGGTATAAGGCTATCCTTCATATAAGATAGAGATAGATATAAGGCTATCCTTTATATAAGATAGGGATAGGTATAAGGCTATCCTTTATATAAGATAGGGATGGGCATAAGGCTATCCTTCATATAAGATAGAGATAGATATAAGGCTATCCTTTATATAAGATAGGGATAGGCATAAGGCTATCCTTCATATACGATAGGGACTATTGATAGGATTCAGATTATTGGGCAGACTAGATGGGCCAAATGGTTCTTATCTGCCTACACATTCTATGTTTCTATCTTTCTAAAAATCCATCATTGGTTGCACTTGATGGACATTTGTCTTTTGGAAAGTTTTTCAAGGTAACTTATTGTGTGGACCATGGACCGTGGACCTTTATTAATTTCATAACAATACAGGAGCAACTGCAAAAGGACGTAACATGTCACGAGGAGTAATGTAAATTTCAAACATGTTGAAGTAAATAAAATCTGGTTCATTAAATCCCACATTTTTATATCCATCATTTATAATAAATGAACAGTAAGACAATAAGAGACAATAACAATCTCCTTGTAAATAACAAAATATAAGACAATAAATTAGAACTCGATGCTGAGAAATGATGGAGCAGAAGGATAAAGTTCATTAATAATAACATTTCCTTTCATTATAAATAAAGAAATGAATAAGTGAAACCGAGATAAACAATACTAAGTAAATGGACAGTAATATATCCTGGAACACAAATGGGATATTCATTCTCTGTGCACCATCTCATAAGTCTACAAACAGCAACATATAGAGAATAATAAATAATGAATATACAAGTAACTCAAGATTAATATTCAGTAAATATTTAAAAGATATCAGAACGTTTCCTGAAGTGATCAGAGACAGTAAAACTCCCTGAGGGAATTCTTAGCTATTGTAAGACTGCAGTATACAGAAGACGCAGGATATACATTGTACTTGATGTTAGCGGTGACTACTGGCGTAAACCGCTGTCCTGACCGGACTGAAAACACCAGAGAAAATCATCACAAACATCTTCTCTAAAGCTACATATAAACAGTATCTATATGATAGAATCTGCTTGTTACAATGTAGCAGCCCCTGGGAAATGTGTTAATCTCCCTCCAGCTACAAAGGACATTGATAGCTCTAGAACAGTGGTTCTTAACCTGGATAGAACCCCAGGGGTTCGGTGAGTCAGTCCCGGGGGTTCAGTGGGGGAGGTCGCAACAGGACAGACAAACCAAGCAATTGCTTGGGGCCCCGAGCAGAGACGGTGTTTGCCCGTCCTGTAGCGATGGGGTAATTCCCCCCATTACTGTTTACTCCCTGCGGCCCCATATTAAGTTTAAAAACGCAGGGCGGCCGGGACATAGCGCACGCTGGGACATCACTGAAGTCCGGTGCATGCGCCCATGGACACGAAGGTGCCGAGGAGCAGAGGATAGAGAAGAAGGAAGACGCGTGCCGTCCAGCTTGGTAAGTGACCAGCGGCACCTCATCTTCGGTGCTCCGACCACCAGTCCCGGGACCTACTGCTATAGCCGGAGCGGTGGTCGGAGCACTGAAGTGGCCAGTACACAGGCATACACTGTATATGGCTGGAGGCTGTATGTCTGTGGGGGAACACTGCCTACATCAATGGTTTTCAACCTGTGGACCTCCAGATGTTGCAAAGCTGCAACTCCCAGCATGCCCGGACAGCTGTTGTCTGTCCGGGCATGCTGGGAGTTTTAGTTTTGCAACATCTGGAGGTCCGCAGGTTTAAGACCACTGGCCTACATAATGTGGGGGAACACTGCCTGCCTAATGTGGGGGAACACTGCCTGCCTAATGTGGGGGAACACTGCCTGCCTAATGTGGGGGAACACTGCCTGCCTAATGTGGGGGAACAACGCCTGTCTAATGTGGGGGAACTCTGCCTCCTAATGTGGGGGAACACTGCCTGCCTAATGTGGGGGAACACTGCCTGCCTAATGTGGGGGAACACTGCCTGCCTAATGTGTGGGGGAACACTGCCTGCCTAATGTGGTGGAAACACTGCCTGCCTAATGTGGGGGAACACTGCCTGCCTAATGTGGGGGAACACTGCCTGCCTAATGTGGGGAACACTGCCTGCCTAATGTGGAGGAACACTGCCTGCCTAATGTGGGGGAACACTGCCTACCTAATGTGGGGGAAAACTGCCTGCCCAATGTGGGGGAACACTGCCTGCCCAATGTAGGGGAACACTGCCTGCCTAATGTGGGGGAACACTGCCTGCCTAATGTGGGGGAACACTGCCTGCCTAATGTAGGGGAACACTGCCTGCCTAATGTGGGGGGAACACTGCCCACCTAATGTGGGGGGAACACTGCCTGCCTAATCTGGGGGAACACTGCCTGCCTAATGTGGGGGAACTCTGTCTGCCTAATGTGGGGGAACACTGCCTGCCTAATGTGGGGGAACACTGCCTGCCTAATGTGTGGGGGAACACTGCCTGCCTAATGTGGTGGGAACACTGCGTGCCTAATGTGTGGGGGAACACTGCCTGCCTAATGTGGTGGGAACACTGCCTACCTAATGTGGGGGAACACTGCCTGCCTAATGTATGGGAACACTGCCTGCCTAATGTGGGGAACACTGCCTGCCTAATGTGGAGGAACACTGCCTGCCTAATGTGGGGGAACACTGCCTGCCCAATGTGGGGGAACACTGCCTGCCTAATGTAGGGGAACACTGCCTGCCTAATGTGGGGGAACACTGCCTGCCTAATGTGGGGGAACACTGCCTGCCTAATGTGGGGGGAACACTGCCTACCTAATGTGGGGGGAACACTGCCTGCCTAATGTGGGGGAATATTGCCTGCCTAATGTGGGGGGAACACTGCCTGCCTAATGTAGGGGAACACTGCCTGCCTAATGTGGGGGAACACTGCCTGCCTAATGTGGGGGAACACTGCCTGCCTAATGTAGGGGAACACTGCCTGCCTAATGTGGGGGAACACTGCCTGCCTAATGTGGGGAACACTGCCTGCCTTATGTGGTGGGAACACTGCATGCCTAATGTGGGGGGAACACTGCCTGCCTAATGTATGGGAACACTGCATGCCTAATGTGGGGGGAACACTGCCTGCCTAATCTGGGGGAACACTGCCTGCCTAATGTGGGGGAACACTGCCTGCCTAATGTGGGGGAACACTGCCTGCCTAATGTTGGGGAATACTGCCGGCCTAATGTGGGGGGAACACTGCCTGCCTAATGTGGGGGAACACTGCCTGCCTAATGTGGGGGAACACTGCCATTGTTGCGAAAATGACATGAGAGTGGCACTTGCCAAGATAAAGCTGCGCATTTCTGAACTGGTCTCTGAAAGACAACAGCAGAAGTGACTGATTTGCAGTAAATATTCATTATGTTTTTGTGTGAAAATCATGTTTTCATGGCTTTGTTCTTTGTTCTTAATGGTTTTGTTCATTTTGTGCACCTATGTATAAATATATACTTAAATATATACCTCCTATGTTTTGAATTTGAAAAAATCATATTTTATTTTTCCAATTAAGAGGGGTTCGGTGAATGCGCATATGATGGGGTCCAGTACCTCCAACAAGGTTAAGAACCACTGATCTAGAAGAAACCAACAAACTACATATACATGTCCTGGCAGAAACTATAGAATATCCTCACTTAGAGGATAATGTCCCCCAATGTTTATAGAAAAGAGCAGAGTAGAGACCCCCACTAGGAATGAGCAAAAATCCTAACATTTATTTCATGGGGATTTGCTTGAATGAGATTTGAATTAGATGGTCGATTTGGAATTTTACAGCAGCAGGGACTGAAAAGACAGGAGTCCCTGCTCCTGTTCACTGAGTGGGGAACCATTCACTGTGTGCCTCGCTGCTCAGTTAACATTAGCCCGGCAAAGAGGTATTCCAGGAAAAAACTTTTTTTCTTATATCAACTGGCTCCACAAAGTTAAACAGATTTCTAAATTACTTCAATTAAAGAATCTTAATCCTTTTAATAATTATCAGCTGCTGAAGTTGAGTTGTTGTTTTCTGTCTGGCAACAGTGCTCTCTGCTGACATCTCTGCTTGTCTCAGGAACTGCACAGAGTAGAAGAGCTTTGCTATGGGGATTTGCTTCTACTCTGGACAGTGTGAGACAGGTGTCATCAGAGAGTACTGAGACAGAAAAGAACAACTCAACTTCGGCAGCTCATAAGTACTGAAAGGATTAAGATTTTTTAATAGAAGTAATTTACAAATCTGTTTAACTTTCTGGAGCCAGTTGATATGTTTTTTTTTTCTCCTGGATAACCTCTTTAATGCATCCCTACATATCTCCATGTGGCTACACTTAACTAAGTGACACCCAGTGTAAAGAGCAGGGACTCCTATCTAAGACACTCTGCTCCTATATACACTGTATATATATATATATATATATATATATATATATATATATATATATATACACACACATTCTGCCCAGAAAACTGAATAAGTGGCAGTGTATACAGCATTGCTGCTTACCTCTAGCTGCTCAATATATTTGCTCTGTGATTGGCCCGGTGAATGTGAACCAATCAGTATACACAAGCAGGGACTTAAATCTTTGACAGGAGTCTCCGCTCCTATAAGTGATTCACCCAAGGCAAATCTCAATTCAAATCTGTACTTTTTGGGAAGTTTGGAGCTAAATTGATTTATGCCAAACTGATTTACCGTATTTATCGGGGTATACCACGCACCGCCTATAACACGCACCCTCATTTTACCAAGGATATTTGGGTAAAAAAAGTTTTTTACCCAAATATCCATGATAAAATGAGGGTGCGTGTGTGCGGGTGTATACCCCGATATACCCCCAGGAAAGGCAGGGGGAGAGAGGCCGTCGCTGCCCGCTTCTCTCCCCCTGCCTTTCCTGGGATCTAGAGCGCTGCTGTCGGCCCTTTTCACCCCCTGGTTATCGGCGCCGCTGCCCGTTCTGTCCCCCTGACTATCGGTGCCGGCGCCGATAGCCAGGGGGAGAGAAGCGGCGCCGACAGCCAGGGGGAGAGAAGGGGCAGCGGCACCCATTGCCGGCGCCGCTGCCCCGTTGCCTCCCCCCATCCCCGGTGGCATAATTACCTGAGTCGGGTCCGCGCTGCTCCAGGCCTCCGTCGTGCGTCCCCAGCGTCGTTGCTATGCACGACGCGGCGCTCTGACGTCATGCGCCGCGCCGTTCAGCGCATAGCAACGACGCTGGGGACGCACGACGGAGGCCTGGAGCAGCGCGGACCCGACTCAGGTAATTATGCCACCGGGGATGGGGGGAGGCAACGGGGCAGCGGCGCCGGCAATGGGTGCCGCTGCCCCTTCTCTCCCCCTGGCTGTCGGCGCCACTTCTCTCTCCCTGGCTATCGGCGCTGGCACCGATAGTCAGGGGGACAGAACGGGCAGCGGCGCCGATAACCAGGGGGTGAAAAGGGCCGACAGCAGCGCTCTAGACCCCAGGAAAGGCAGGGGGAGAGAAGCGGGCAGCAACGGCCTCTCTCCCCCTGCCTTTCCTGGGGGTGTATCGGCGTATAACACGCACACAGACTTAAGGCTAAAAATTTTAGCCTAAAAAGTGCGTGTTATACACCGATAAATACGGTACTTATCTTTATTCGATAGTAGTAATTCCACCATGGAAATTTTAGCAGGGTTGCATCTTATTCCCTTAAGTACCGGAAGGATGGGGATTTTTTAATAGAATTAATTTACAAATCAGCTGGGAAGTGAGGCATGCTGCTGCACACTTCACTTGGCTGTAAAGGCCAAAGGAAGGTGCGTGTCCGACATGTACGATACTAGGAGCAGAGACGTCAAGCAGAGGATGGAATACAAAACTGCCCGTTCAAACTGGTGATGGTGGTGCACAGTCCAAAGTGAGGGAAATGTAATGCAAACAAAAAGAAGACTAAATGACGGCACTCACCAGTCAGGTAATCGCTGTCGGAGGCAACTGGAACAGACCGTTTCGTGCGTTACGCATGAAACGGTCTGTTCCGGTTGCCTCCGCCTCACACTGCATACCCGACTGTACCTGTTCATGCTTCATTGGACTGAATAAAGCGACTGCCTGCCTGGTGAGTGCCGTCTTCCAGTCTTCTTTTCGTTTACTTTACTTGGCTGTAACTCGCGATCGCAGTCCGTCTAAGGACTGACACCCAATGCAATCTCAACCTTTGTCGGGTCCACATGTCCACTGTATGGGTATGTGAAGGAACATAATGTTTTCCCAAGAATGCCCCTACAGATTTTTATAAAACGTCATCATTTGGTACAATCTTTTTTACAGTCTACTTTGAGCTTCCAAAGAAAAGACATTAATGTGATGTTTTTCAGCCGGACCACTGATACCTTTACTGGTTTGACTTGTAAAGCGGAAGATCCTTTGATGTCTTAGGTCTTAGAAAAGAAATCGTCTTATTATTCCTGCGGTGTTTTTTTTTTTTTCCTTTACAAAGCGCGTTCTGTTCTGTGCTGCGGCAGGTACGGCAATAAATAAACTAAATAAACTCTGAAATACAATCATTTCCACCAAAAAAAGTAAAACTTTTCTCTTTTCTGTGTTAAAAAAAAAAAAGCCAGGAGCTAATTAAAAGGTATTTGATTATTGCTATCTTTTCTTCCATCTGACATGAAGTATCTACTTGAAAAAGGAGTTTTGCTAATTATAAATTTTAATTTGATTTACAAAGAGGTGTTACATTTTAAATAAATCAAGATTACATTCATGGGAATTCATTTGCATGTGTGCCTGAGGAGAAAACTTCTGAGAATGACAACGTTTCTGAATCAAATCAAATGAGCCATGATAACATTACATAAATAAAATACACCGCCATCGCTTCATAGAGGCAGGCCTGTCACCGCCTCCGGCTCTTCAGTTTCTAGGGGATCCAAAAACACCATTAGTAACACATTGGTTACATTTAGAAAGGTCAGAAAAGATCATTGTTATCTGTAGGATTTGGGAATAAGGTTAACGGGGGTTTATTGGCTTATGTAGAAGTTTACATTTAAAGGAACAGGAAATTAGTGTTGAGCGGCATAGGCCATATTCGAATTTGCGATATTTTGCGAATATATCGACAAATATTCGTCATATATTCGCTAAATTCGCATATTTGTAATATTTGCGTAAATTTGCATATGCGGACATTTCCATAAATGTCACCACAAATTGCAGCGTTCTGTTGCTCCCATGCTAAGGCCTTCCTGGTCCCCCAGCCGGTCCGGTGATGATGTGTCAGTCTCTGATTGGCTCCAGTGTTCGTATGTCAGTACAGCATATCATTGGAAGGGGCCTGAGGTTCTCACCATGGTAGGTTAAAGGGTAAATACACCATAGATTTTATTTGGACGATTCCCACAGCTGCAGATCCTTTTGGAGATACACAGACAATCCACAGCAAAATCTAAACCTATTTAAAGGGGTACTCCGGTGCTCCAGTGTTCTGAACATTTTGTTCAGGTTGCTCAGAGCCGGAGGCCGTGATCTTGATGTCATGGCCATGCCCCCTTGTGACACACCCCCTCCATTCATGTCTATGGGAGGGGGCATGTCAGTTGACACGCCCCCTCCCATAGACATGAATAGAGGGGGTGCAGCGTGATGTCACAAGGGGTGTAGCCGTGAAGCCATGGCCCCTGCTGCAGGAATCCAATGTTTCTTTAGAATGCCGGGTGCTGCGGGAGATCAGACATCTTATCCCATATCTGTGATGACTGGTTCTGTCAGAACCTGTAGGATTAATGCTCTCTAGCCCTGTTGTTTATTCCGCTTGTTGGGACTACGCCTCTGTGCTGCTGGGTGTGGTTCAGGTTGCTGAGTCTATCAGGATCCTCCTGATAGCATCACAGTGATATATAAGGAAGCCTCTTTCATTCATGCCTTGCCTGGGAAAGTTCTTGCAACTGTAGCTAGCACTCTCTGTATTATTATTGTCTTATCTAGTTCTCTGATCTTTTGACTCATCTCTTTACTCTTCTATTGATCTCCTTTATTGTACTCCATAACCTCCTGGCTTGGACTCGGCTTGTTTTGGCTACACTTTCAATGTGTGTGAGTGTGTGTATTTAGTTAGTATTTTGTTAGTTTTGTGTGCATCCAGCTGTTTCCCGACATCTCCAACATTGTATTTTATTGTTTTGACTTTTACTGTCCCTGCATGTATCATAGGAAGGGACAATCTTCATAGTTTTGGACCCCTTGTTTAGGATGGGTACACAAGAAGGCAGGGACAGATGGTGTGGGCAAGTTTAAGGCTGCACTCTCTCCCTGCCCAATGTGATAATAGCAGCGGAGTACCCCTTTAAGTCAATGGGGAAAATTTGCACATATTTTTTTTTTCTTAGCTTTTTTCATAGCAGAAATTGTCATGTTGCAGATGTGAAATCACTTACAATGGGTAAACTTTTGCAGTACATACATACAATATGCTTAGATCTCATCTACCCTGCAGCTACTGTATTTAGCTGTGGATATTTAAAATATTGATTTTGAATTAATGTCAAAGTGGCCAATTTTTAAGCTACCAAGAGACTCAAAAATTTGCAACAATTTCATGTCTGGCCTTGATCATACAGCTTTTATGAATTCCTCTCTATTGTGGAAATGGAGGTATACCGTATTTATCGGGGTATACCATGCACCGGCCTATAACACGCACCCTCATTTTATCAAGGATATTTGGGTAAAAAAAGTTTTTTACCCAAATATCTATGGTAAAATGAGGGTGCGTGTGTGCGCGTGTATACCCCGATACACCCCCTGGAAAGGCAGGGGGAGAGAGGCCGTGGCTGCCCGCTTCTCTCCCCCTGCCTTTCCTGGGGTCTAGAGCCCTGCTGCCGGCCCTTCTCTCCCCCTTGCTATTGGCGACAGCCAGGGGGAAAGAAAGGGCAGCGGCACCCATTTCCAGCGCCGCTGCCCCGTTGCCTCCCCCTATCCCCGGTGGCATAATTACCTGGGTCGGGTCCGCACTACTGCAGGCCTCCGGCGTACGTCCCCTGCGTCGTTGCTATGCACGGCGCACTGACGTCATGCGCCGCGCCGTGCAGTGCATAGCAACGACGCCGGGGACGCACGCCGGAGGCCTGCAGCAGCGCGGACCCGACCCAGGTAATTATGCCACCGGGGATGGGGAGAGGTACCGATAGTCAGGGGGACAGAACGGGCAGCGGCGCCGATAGCCAGGGGGAGAAAAGGGCAGGCAGCAGGGCTCTAGACCCCAGGAAAGGCAGGGGGAGAGAAGCGGGCAGCGACGGCCTCTCTCCCCCTGCCTTTCCTGGGAGTGTATCGGCGTATAACACGCACATAGACTTTAGGCTAAAAATTTTAGCCTAAAAAGTGTGTGTTATACGCCGATAAATACGGTATATAGCACTCAGTGTACGGTAGTAGGGACTCCGGAATTTGAGAGGAATGCCTGCAATGTGCCTGATTCAATTTTCAAAAATGTTATTTAAGTGAATTATTATTTTTTCGATTTTAAAATTAGAGCAAATTTCTTTAGTTAAGAATCGACTCACACATCCAAAGAATATACAAGCAAATCTTCTCTTTGTGCCCTAGGAAATCAGCTCCCTCCCCCTCTCCTGTTCACTATGTCTGGCTGTTAGGCAATTGGCTGCAGAAGGATCCTCCCCCCTCCACTGCTCAGTCTGTTGTAGGAGGCATCAAATCCCCCGCAACCCCCCCCCCCTTCACACACACACAAACCCACAGATATCTGCCCCACAAAATGAAAAAGTTCAGCATAAAAAAATAACACCTGTGTTATCTACAGGATTCCTACTGTTTATTCGGGGAAAAGGCATCAGATCTTTCAGACAGATTTACTTCTCTCGCTTACAATTGTCATTCATTTCTTTGGTTTATTATACCTTATAAACCCCTTTCACACTATCGGTATGTTCCTGCATTATGACGCATGTTATTCAGCAAAAACGGGTCATGAAAAAATGTATGAAATAACTTAATACAACGTATTATAACTGATGACCAATTTTGACAGACATTCTATCAAAAAAATGGACATGTGCCATCCATCATGCACCGTTATAGTCCATTATTTTATTTCCATGTGACTTCCTGGTTGCGATGCTGTACTGAGCATGCTCAGTAGCAATAACGGATCATAACGGAACAATAAAATAACGGGCAATAATGGATGTCATTTGTGAACATCCGGCACCCATAGACTTCAATGTTAAAATGTTGGACGTCTGTTATTCCACCGTTATTTTACCCATCAACAACGGACGTTAGTCACAACAGGACATAACTGATACTAAAGGATGGACAAAAAATCCCATTGACATGAATGGGATTTTTTGAAGTCTGTTTTATGGACTTTCTGATGGGAGTTTTAACAGGAGGATAACGGGAGAGTGAAAGGGGCCTTACAGTGTTTCTCAAACAGAGTGCCTCTAGCTGTTGTTGTTGGTTGTCTGGACATCCTGGGAGTTGTAGTTTTGCAAAAGTTAGAGGAACCCTGGTTGGGAAACACTGCCTTATGAAGTATAAAGTGCATGCAGTATTTTCCTATTCTCACTTCATTGTGTTCTCCTGTATTTACTGGTTTGATATTGGTAAATTTTAATGAAATTATGGGCTGAACTTCTTTCTTAACCTGCAATAAATATTCTATCCTCCGCCCGCCCCATCCTCTCTCCCCACCCCCACACTAACTTTTCTCTGCACCTGCCTGTCGGACAGTTAAAATATACTTTGCCATGACATCGGTCCAGCCACAGGATGTTTAAAACTCCCGGGAAATCTCTGCAGCCCGAGAGTAACGCAATCAGGAAATGTACTGGCAGTACCATAGACATGCTTGGAACTTTCAGAACATTCCTGATCGCATTACTCTCGGGCTGCAGAGATTGATGGGAGTTTTCAACATCCTGTGGCTGGAACAACATCATAGTAATGAATGATTTAAAGGGGGTACTCCGCCCCTAGACATCTTATCCCCTAAGATAAGATGTCTGATCGCAGGGGTCCTGCCGCTAGGGACCCCCAAAATCTTGGTGCGGCACCCCAGACATCTGGTGCGCAGAGCAAACTTCCCTGCCAGATGACTGGCGATGCGGGGCACAGCCTTGTGACGCCACGGCCACACCCCCTCAACGCAAGTCTATGGGAGGGGGCACGCTCCCTCCCATAGACTTGCATTGAGGGGACGTGGTCGTGACATCACGAGCAGGCCATGGCCGTGATGATACGAGCCTCCGGAACTGCACCCGACGATTTAAACTAACGTCAGGTGCAGCTGAGAGGGGTTAAGGGATAAGGGTTTAAGATGTCTAGGGGTGGAGTAGACCTTTAACCATCCAAGCTCTGCTGTTTTACTCTCGGGCTGTGGAGATTGTCTATATTTTTTTATATAAATATAAGTAGCATGTGTACCAAGTTGAATCTAAATATCTCCAGACGTTCAGAAGTTATGCTGGAACATACAAATACGCATATATGCACACATATGTTGACTTTTTATATACATATATATATATATATATATATATATATATATATATATATATATATATATTTATTGTGGTTGTTATTATTATCATTATTATTATTATTATACAGTTTTCTAGTCACACGAGAGAATTCTGCACTGTCTGTCTTTCTTATAGAAAACAAAGAGTAAATTCAACTATATTAGACATAAAATATATAACAAACGTCTCCAATCCATAGAAATGTCACTCAGCCTACAGAAAATGTAATGAAAATGATGCAAAGTTCCTTTCAGGGCTCAGATAGAGTCTGATCTCTTTATATGAGGGACAATGGCAGATGATTGCATTACCAGCGCTCCCGTATTATTTCATGAATAAACGATCGTCTTGTCTATGAGGCGTCTTTTTTTTCTTCCATCCAGTTCCAATAAAGTCTTCAGGTCACTGACCTCCTCCTTGTTGGTTTATTTCTTATTGATATATAAATATATGTGGATGTATATTGAGCTCTTGTGCCGTTCTGGAAATATCCGGCAAACCATACAGCGGAGAGATCTAAGAATCAGAATATTTGAAAACCAAATGGCAGCCGTCACATCATAGAACTAAAATGGTTCCCCGGATTTTGTAGAACTTTGCCCGAGAGACCGACAGTAGAGCCAACATCCATTACATCCTCCGCCATGGACCTCCGTCAGTTCCGGTTCCAATTTTCCAACACTTGATTTACAAAATCATGACAGGTACTCGTTAAAAGAAATGTAGCGGATTGTGAAAAACATTTCTTAAAGGGATTATCCAGCTCTTCAAAAATTGTTGACCTTTCCGCTTGATGGGTCATCATCAATTGTATATTGGCAGGTGCCTGTGACTCCTGCCAACCCCCAACCAAATGATTTGAAGGGGCCTCTTTAGAATCCGCACATGCTCTATTCCTTCACATACTGTACTATTACTACTAGTGGTGGTGTCAGGAACTGCAGCCTTGTACCATTCCAATAAATGCTACCAGGAACAGAGCACATGTAAACTCTGTGGAGGCTGTGACACCTGCCTGCGGCCCCTTTAACAGATGATGGAAAAAGTCCCTAAAAGGACATAAAAGAACTTAAAGTCACACAGATTATATATAGCCCTCATGTCAAATAGAATATGCATCTGTATCGTAATTCATGCAAAATAATGTGCTGGTACAATATAAAGAGTGTAGCAATCCGGGGCGTGACTTGGTGCGCTGGACGGAGGACGCGTTTGCTGAGAGCTCCTGCCTGGGCAGGTAAATAATGTGGACCGCCAATGTATTATGGGAGGTTGATCCAGCAGCAAAAAATCCCAGCCACTTCCTCAGTTACCAGGGGACCCCCTGTGCCTAATTTCGTCTTTCTTCCAGCTGAAATTGTTGCATACGGGACCCCCACAGCCGGTTCAAGGGCCTGCTGCTGCCGCCATGTCTGCTCCCGGTAGCGGCGTGTGTGACAGTCACTGCACAGCTCCCGCTCCACAAACATTGGACCCCTGCTCCACTTACTGGTCTCTCAGCACCAGGAGGCTCCACTATCACCCAGAGACCCCAGTGTGCCGCCCGCTGCCCGGGACCTCCTTGAAGTCAGCGTGGAAACGGGACCTTCAACCGGTAAAATCAGAAGTTACACAGTTAAAAAAGCGTCACTACTCAGATTCAAGCTCTGCAAGAATCCACTAAGAACCTGTCCTTACACCATGCTGCGAGGATTGAACACATCGATGATATGGTCAACAGAAATCAAAGAAACAATATTAGGGTCAAGGGTCTCCCGAAATCAGTACCTCTTCAGGAACTGGCAGGCACCTTACAGAAACTGGTTGAAGAGGAGGGTTGGGGGGCTCACACTGTATTATATACCGAGGTTTCTGTGATACACGTAAAAAGCCAGGATATAAAAATAGTAGGTACAGACCTCTAGGTATATAATGATTAGAATATAATGTATTAGATGTAATAATGAATAAAATGACAATATGATGATGGTAGGTATGAAATTGTGGTAGGAAATGGCTGTGGTGGGAAAGTGTAGGCTAGTAGTGTGTGAATGAATGTACAGGCTGGTTGTATATAATAGACAATATTTATTCAAAGTGATAAATAATATGGATAATCTCAGCAGGGCCCTTGCTGAGAACTAACAACTTATAGCAGACAGTATTAAAAAAATATAATAAAAAAATCATTAGTTAGTCCATATATGTGACCACCTGAGTCAATAGTAATAGTTCAGGGCTGTGGAGAATAGCTCTATAACTGTATCAGAGCTATAGGGGATATTATGTAGCAAATAGCAAGTAACAAGTTGTAGTCCAGATTAAAAGGACAGTTAAAGGGGTATTCCAGGCAAAAACTTTTTTTTTTTTAATCTATATCAACTGGCTCCGGAAAGTTAAACAGATTTGTAAATTACTTCTATTAAAAAATCTTAATCCTTCCAATAGTTATTCGCTTCGGAAGTTTTCTGTCTAACTGCTCATTGATGATGTCATGTCCCGGGAGCTGTGCATGATGGGAGAATATCCCCATAGGAGCTGCACAGCTCCCGGGACGTGAGTCATCAGAGAGCAGTTAGAAAGAAAGCAGCAACTCAACTTCAGAAGCTAATAACTATTAGAAGGATTAAGATTTTTTTAATAGAAGTAATTTACAAATCTGTTTAACTTTCCGGAGCCAGTTGATATATAAAAAAATAAAAGTTTTTGCCTGGAATACCCCTTTAATGTTCCACAAGTAGCAAAAAAGTAGCAAAGTGTTTTGTTAGCAACAAAGTATCTTGTTAGGGCACTGAATCAGTTTAGACCAGTGGTCCCCAAACTGTGGCCCTCCAGATGTTGCAAAACTACAATTCCCAGCATGCCTGGACAGCTGCTGGCTGTCCAGGCATGCTGGGAGTTGTAGTTTTGCAACATCTGAAGGGCCACAGTTTGGGGACCACTGGCTTAGACGCTGGTGCTTTTGCACCCCTCACCACTTTGCTGATGCCGGGATGGCAGCCCCTGGTGTGCTGGGCTCTGTATAGCTGACTGGTTCGGCTAGGCAGCCGGTCCGGTGTTTCGTCTGCGCGGGGTCCCGGGTTTCCTTCAGGGGGGCACAGCGAGGTGTCCAGCTGTGAAGGAGGAAGTGCGGTACATAGTTACATAGTTACATAGTTAGTACGGTCGAAAAAAGACATATGTCCATCATGTTCAACCAGGGAATTGAAGGGTAGGGGTGTGGCACGATATTGGGGAAGGGATGGGATTTTATATTTCTTCATAAGCATTAATGTTATTTTGTTCCAGGAATGTATCTAATCCTGTTTTAAAGCTGTTAATTGTTCCTGCTGTGACCAGTTCCTGAGGTAGACCGTTCCATAAATTCACAGTCCTCACGGTAAAGAAGGCGTGTCGCCACTTGAGACTAAACTTTTTCTTCTCCAGACGGAGGGAGTGCCCCCTCGTCCTTTGGGGGGGTTTAACCTGGAACAGTTTTTCTCCATATTTTTTGTATGGGCCATTTATATACTTATATACGTTTATCATATCCCCCCTTAAACGTCTCTTCTCAAGACTAAACAATTGTAACTCCTTTAATCGCTCCTCATAGCTAAGATGTTCCATGCCCCATATTAGTTTAGTCGCGCGTCTCTGCACCCTTTCCAACTCCGCAGTGTCCCTTTTATGGACAGGCGACCAAAACTGAACAGCATATTCCAGGTGAGGCCGTACCAATGCTTTATAAAGGGGGAGTATTATGTCCCTGTCCCTTGAGTCCAGGCCTCTTTTGATACATGACAATATCCTGCCGGCTTTGGAAGCAGCAGCCTGACATTGTGCTATTCTGTAGTCTGTGATCTACAAGTCACCCAGATCCTTCTCTACCAGTGACTCTGACAGTTTAATCCCCCCTAAGACATACGATGCTGCAGGTTATTAGTATACACAGCCCCCCTCTATATACACAGCCCCCCCTCTATATGCACAGCCCCCCTCTATATATACAGCCCCCCTCTATATACACAGCCCCCCTAAGACATACGACGCTGCAGGTTATTAGTATACACAGCCCCCCTCTATATACACAGCCCCCCCTCTATATACACAGCCCCCCCTCTATATACACAGCCACCCCTCTATATACACAGCCCCCCTAAGACATGCGATGATGCAGGTTATTAGCATACACAGCCCCCCTCTATATACACAGCCCCCCTCTATATACACAGCCCCTCCCTCTATATACACAGCCCCCCTAAGACATGCGATGCTGCAGGTTATTAGTATACACAGCCCCCCTCTATATACACAGCCCCCCTCTATATACACAGCCCCTCCCTCTATATACACAGCCCCCCTAAGACATACGACGCTGCAGGTTATTAGTACCCAGATGCAGAACTTTACATGTGAAGTGGTGCAGGCAAATTACAGCTGGTGTGCTGTGTCCTCGTATCAGAGTGCGCACAAATGTTGCAGTGGTCCCAATTGTATGGTGCAGGGTATCACTAGACGCGTTTCGGGGAGACCCCTTTATCAATAGCTATAACATACCCCTTCTTGTGTCTGAGTTTTTATAGTGTTTGAATAATCCCAGTTTTTTTCAAATTGGCGGTATTTTCGGGTTTGCAGGTTTGATGTAAACCATGGACTGGGTTCTAAGTTTATTGGAAAACGTGGACTGGATAATATAATAGGTTAAAAATAAAAAATAAAATTATGATGAGTACAATTCCAGAAGTGACAGTTTTATACAGTTAGTCCTGACAATATAAATAGATCAATATATGGATTGTAATGAAATATATATTATATAGTTGAATAAATGATTAATGTGATGTAAGAGCTGACAAGAGAAGAAAAGAAGAAAAAGGCTGATTGAAAGAAGGGTTAAAGAAAGAAGGATGAAGAAATCTTAAGTTGATATAATGGTTTAGGATTATATGTGGAATTGTGAATGGTGACTGAGTATCTTAGTGCTGTATAATAAATAGAATGAAATGTGGGTAAGAGGGATGGGATATGATTGACATTGTTAGAGTGAGAAATATGTTACATGTAGGGGCTAAAAATACATTGATAGAATAATAATAATAATAAAAAATTGAATATTATAAATGTCGAACAATATGTTAAAAAATGGGAAATACCATATTCAACATTGTTTAACATATTGTTTAACATTTTTAACATTTTTAATATTCAAAAATGTTTTATTATTCTATCTATCAATGTATTTTCCGTCCCTACATGTAACATATTTCTCACTCTAACAATGTCAATCATATCCCATCCCTCTTACCCACATTTCATTCTATTTATTATACAGCACTAAGATACTCAGTCACCATTCACAATTCCACATATAATCCTAAACCATTATATCAACTTAAGATTTCTTCATCCTTCTTTCTTTAACCCTTCTTTCAATCAGCCTTTTTCTTCTTTTCTTCTCTTGTCAGCTCTTACATCACATTAATCATTTATTCAACTATATAATATATATTTCATTACAATCCATATATTGATCTATTTATATTGTCAGGACTAGCTGTATAAAACTGTCACTTCTGGAATCGTACTCATCATAACATTTTTTTAAATTTATTTTTAGCCTATTATATTATCCAGTCCACGTTTTCCAATAAACTTAGAACCCAGTCCATGGTTTACATCAAATCCGAAAATACCGCCAATTTGAAAAAAACTGGGATTATTCAAACACTATAAAAACTCAGACACAAGAAGGGGTATGTTATAGCTATTGATAAAGGGGTCTCCCCGAAATGCATCGATACCCTGCACCATACAAGACCACCTCCTAGGATACAACAGCCATTCCTCTCAACAGCTGCAATCCCCTACAATTGGGACCACTGCAACATTTGTGCGCACTCTGATACGAGGACACCGCGCACCAGCTGTAATTTGCCTTCACCACTTCACGTACCGTACGTCCTCATTAACAGTAGTGTTGAGCGGCATAGGCCATATTCGAATTTGCGATATTTCGCGAATATATGGACGAATATTCGTCATATATTTGCTAAATTCGCATATTCGTAATATTCACGTTTTATTTTGCATATGAGAAAAATTTGCGTATGCGAAAATTAACATATGTGAAAATTAGCATATAAAAAATGACCATAAGTGAAAATTCACATATACGAAAATTAGCATATGCAAATGTTTGCATATGCGAAAATTCGCTCGCCAGTCTCACACAGTAGTATTAGAGCCTTCTTTACTCCACACAAGATGGAAGCAGAGAGGGATGATCACTGTGATGTGTACTGTGAAAAAAAAACAAAAACGAATATTCGTAATTACGAATTTATAGTGCTATATTAGCGAATATTCGTGAATTCGCGAATATGCGATATTCGCGAATAAAATTCGTATTGCGAATATTCGCGAGCAACACTACTTAACAGCTGGACACCTCACTGTGCCCCCCTGAAGGAAACCCGGGAACCCACGCAGACGATACTCCGGACTGGCTGCTCAGCCAAACCAGTCAGCGATACGGAGCCCAGCACACCAGGGGCTGCCATCCCGGCATCAGCGAAGTGGTGAGTGGTGCAAAAGCACCAGCGTCTAAACTGATTCAGTGCCCTAACAAGATACTTTGTTGCTAACAAAACACTTTGCTACTTTTTGCTACTTGTGGAACTACAACTTGTTACTTGCTATTTGCTACATAATATCCCCTATAGCTCTGATACAGTTATAGGGCTATTCTCCACAGCCCTGAACTATTACTATTGACTCAGGTGGTCACATATATGGACTAACTAAGGTCTGTACCTACTATTTTTATAACCTTACAGAAACTGTTTAATGAAGTCTTGCAGAAACCCCCTGACACCCCACTTGAATTTGACAGAGCCCATAGAGCTCTTAAAGCAAAGCACCTGGAATCCAAAAATCCAAGGGATGTTATATGCCGTGTTCATCACCATCTCCAGAAAGATGAGATTATGCTCAGAGATCGTGCTCTTAAGACTCTGACATACAATGGGACTGCAATCCACCTCTTCCCTGACCTTTCCCTTCGCACCCTATTCTAAAACCATTATTGCAGGTGCTCCAAAATGCAAAGATCCTATACCGGTGGGATTATCCATTTGCTCTTATAGCACAACATGGCTCAACTACTGCGACACTCCGTCGTCCAGAAGATCTCCCTTAGTTCCTGATGAAGTTCCGGCTTCCTCCGATACATCTTCCGTACTGGGACAGCTTGTTTCACCTCCACAGTGGGCCCCCCAAGCAACACTCCCACCACCATCTGCTGTTCCCATGCTGAACCTCTACCGCTGTGTCAAAAGCGAAAGTACTGAATGCTACACCTGTTTGTTTTCTTTGTTGCATTTCTTGCTGGTCTTCCCCTCCATGGGTCCTACCTGTGAGCTAGCGCTGCCGGACCCCTATCTGGCAATTTCCTGATAGTTTTCTGTGTTATTTTCCATTACTGTTTGATAATTATGACTGGTCTATCAGTTCCTCTCTCTCTCGAGTGATATTGTTCACCTCAAAGGACCACTTTCTCCTGGTATCCTTCTACTCCGCCCTACCTCCAAATCTACCTCCTGACCATAACCTTTCATAGGGCTTTAGGCCCTACCCATTACATATAGCCTGTTCTGTAATTATGCCCTCTCCTCCTGATTGGAGTGAGAGGTACCAGTTAGTGCCAATTATCCCTGGCCTAGTTCTCTGCCTTATTTTTTCTAGCTCATGCTTTGTTGTTACAAGTTGGTTCCCTCTACCCTGAGCGCCTTCTGCGTTATCCCCTCGAGATCATTAGCCAGACTGGTTCTGGCTTTGTTTTTGGCCCCTATGGCCTCCTTCTTTAGTCCCTCTGCTCTCATGCACTGCTTCTGTCACCTTTTCTTTTATCACTCTTCTCACTCTCTCCTTTCTCTCTCTTTTGTAGCCTTCTCCATCCTTATCCACCTCGACATTGGGGACCGAGCATCTGGACGACTCCTGGGCATCTTGGTGAATGGTACATATCCCCTCCATTCCACCATGGCGGTAGCATCCACCAATGTAAAGGGTTTCAACACTTTGGAAAAGAGAGCCCAGATACTCTATTCCCACCATAAACAAATGGTTTACATCCTTAATCTCCAGGAAACTCACTTTAAAGAAGGGCATATCCCCAAATTTTTCACAGTGGTTTCACAGTGTTAACTCTGAGGCCAGGAGGAAAGGTGTATCCATCACCTTCAATCGGTCTTTTCCCATAAACATAACAACTTCGACGATGGATCCAAATGCTAGATATGCCTTTGTTAACGGTATCCTCCCCGGCCAATAACTCACTATAGCCTCCATCTATGCACCCAACCATAACCAGATCCCTTTCTTGCTTTGCACCCTAGACACCCCCAAGGTCGAGATTATATGTCCTATTCTCAACCTAGACAGTCCTACAGTAGAATTGACTACATTTTCCTTCCACATCATCTTCTATTCTCAGTATCCTCCTCTGATATTGGTGTGGTGATGTTTTCCGACCATGCTCCTTCTCACTTCCTTCCTTTGCCAAGCCCCATTCTTTATGGAAGCTAAACGAAATGCTCCTTCTAGACTCACTCTGCCTCCAAGAGCTTAAAGACTCCTTTGCACTATTTGAGCAGACACACGCTTCTGATCCATCTACTCCCAAGATTAAATGGGAAGCTCTGAAATGTGTGCCCAGAGGCATGTTGATGAAGTGTGGGGCTCGGTTGAAGAAAGTAGCATCCACCAAGCTAGCATCGTTGTTCCAATCCCTACACACACTCAAGACCTAACATAAACAATCCCAAAAAGTTAGGATATATATATATATATATATATATATATATATATATCGGAGTGCTCCACGAATTGTTAGATCAATTTAAGCCAAACAATGTCATTATAGACAGATTACGGGGAAGGTGTTTTATGAATGGAGTAACAAGTTGGGTCGTCTTTTGGCCTCGGCGTTAGAGATAAACGTAGCTCTACATTTTTCTCAGTTATCCGTGCCCAGTCAGGCACTTTATCACATCTGACTACTTAGAACTTAATAATTTACCCAAACCCACTCTCCTCTCCTCCTCTGGCCCTGTGCTCCCCTCCCTGACAAAGTATGTATCCTCCACAGTACCTCCCCATCTTCCTGAAGACGTTATACAGTCCTTGGAGACACCGTTTTCACCAGAGGTGTTGGAAGTAGCAGTTACAACCTTACCTGCTGGTAAGAGTCCAGGACCGAACGGGTTTACAGCAACATTTTATAAATAACTTAAACCTGACTTAATCTCTCCTCTGCTCACGGCATTTAAAGCTGTCTCCACGGAGTCTTCTTTTCCCCAGTCATTTTTACGCGCCTTTGTCATGGTAAAGAGGGCAAAGACCTTCTCCCCGATCTCATTGATTAACACTGATGCCAAATTATATGTGAAACTGTTGGTTAACAGACTGGCAAATCCTATGAACTCCCTAGTCCACATGGACCAAGTGGGCTTCATCCACTGCCAGGGACAATAACCTGCAAGCTTCCTACTCTATACATTATGCCCGATGTTGTAAGATCCCTCTACTGTTGCTATCCCTGGATGTGGAGAAGGCCTTTGATCGGGTGGATTGGGACTTCTTAGCAGCTACTCTCACTCAAATTGGCTTGGGTGCCATCAGGAAGGCGCATGTAATGGCCCTCTATTCCTGTCCTATCTTCCCCACACATTTCTCTTCCTCCTCTTTTGGCTACACTTCGCTGCTTCTCCCAATATAGGAATTGCAACCCCCAAATCGGAATTCCCTTTTAAATGGAAAGAGCACTCTTTGAGGTACCTGGGCATCCAGGTCCCTGCAGACCCAGTTGACACATACCGCCTCAATTTTCCACCCCTTCTACAGACCCTGCGCTCAGACTTGGCAAGCTGGGAGCGCAGAGATGTCTCATGGCTTGGTAGAATTAACATTTTTAAAATGAATGTCCTCCCACGTTTACTATATCTCTTTGTGGGAGTTCCTGTGCACATGCCCCACTCCTTTTTCGGGAGGTCTCTGCTCTCCAGACCAGCATTGTCTGGCTCCAAAGGCGTCCTAGAATGGCGAGGCATATCCTGATTAGGAGGAAACTGGATGGTGGACTAGCTCTCCCGGATTATCTATCCTATTATCTAGCATCTGTCATGCCTAGAGTAATAGATTGCTTCCAACGCAGGAAACTTAAACAGTGGGCGCCCTTTGAATACAAGTCCCCTGGAATCTCTGACACCCGCTGACGCACTTTGAACGTCTCTGTATTTCCACCTCGTATTCTGGTAGGACTATCAGTACATTATACACTCTATTTTTAGAGGCAGCTACTCCTGGTGGAGCGGTAACTACAGTGTACCTTCTTCAAAGAGGACTGGAAAAAAACCTCTCATGGTGCCACCGGACCTCAAATTCCTGCAAAGCTCAGGAGACCAATTACAAAATTCTTATGCATTGGTACAGACTTCTGACCCTACTCTCACGCATTTATCCAAACATCTCGGATTTGTGTTGGAGATGTGGTAGCTCCGGAGGCACCATGACGCACATTTGGGTAACTTTCCTAGCTCTTTGTTCCTTTTGGACGCAGGTACTTGAGATAATCTCCATACTGACATCCACTTCTCTTCTTCTGACCCATGAACTTAGCCTTCTATCAATGTTTTCCTGCCCCATGTCGAAATAATCGGCATGCCTGACCCACTTCTTGCAACTAGCAGCCAGAACTGTGATCCCCCATTTATGGAAGTCCCAAACACCACCTACCATCTCGTCTTGGCTTCATGAGATCTCAAGTCTCTGTAGGATGGAGGAATTACTATCTGACTCCAGGAGCCAGCTTGATAAATATTATGCCATTTGGCAGCCTTGGATAAGCTTTATGTCCTCGCCAGATTTTGAGACTCTTCATCTCAATCATTAATCCTCTCTTTTTTTTTATTTTTAATCCATCCACATAATTATAAGCTCGCTTACAATACTATCGCTGCTGATGCCTAGGGGTCTCTGGAGCTCGCCCGAGATGTCAGGTACTGTACAATATTCTTCTCTTCTTAGCCTACTTTCTTTTGTCCTCTTTCCTTCCTTTATTCTCTTCCTTCAACCTTATCTCTCTCTTTTTTTCTTATCTTATTCTTTTCTTTATTCATCATCCCCTTCATTTGGTTGGTTGCCTTCTCCTGTTAAAGAGGGTCTGTTCCCTCCACCTTAACATGATTCTTGGTGTTCATTGACAACACGCAGTTTTTTTTTTTTTTGCTAATCTATTTATTTACTTACCCAGTACACGGTCGGACCACTCGCCCTCTGAAGGGGCTGTAGCGTTTGTTCTTTTTTGTCTTTCTGATATGAATTACGACTTGTTGTTATCATTATTATTGGAAAAATAAACATATATTTTTTTGGGGAAAAAAAAGTGTGTTGCAATCCAAGCAAACAGATAAAAATTATACAACATGATCAGTTATAACTCCTTAAAGGAGTACTCCACCGCTAGACATCCAAAGGATAGGGGATAAGATGTGTGATCACGGGGTCCCGTTCCTGGGGGCCCCCGCTATCTCCATGCTACACCCGGCGTTCGTTTAGAGCATCATGTGCAGTGCTGTAGGCCCGTGACTTCACAGCAATGTCCCCTACCATAGACCCGCATTGATGGGGGTGTGGCTGTGATGTCACAAGTGGGGCGTGACTGTGACGTCACGAGCCTCCGCCCTGCATTGCAAGTCATCCGGCATGGAGTGAAGTTCGCTCTAAGTATCGGACGTCTGGGGTGCTGTAGCCGAGATGGCGGGGGTCCCCAGCAGTTGGACCCCCGTGATCAGACATCTTATCCCCTATCCTTTGGATAGGGGATAAGATGTCTAGGGGTGGAGTATCCCTTTAAACATAGTAGCATAGTAACATAGTTCATAAGGTTGAAAAAAGACCAGAGTCCATCAAATTCAACCTTTATCCCTAATGAGTCCTTAATGAGTTGATCCAGAGGAAGCAAAAAAACCCTCATACTAGAGGTAAAAATTCCTTCCCGACTCCAAATATGGCATCAGAATAAATCCCTGGATCAGCGTTCTGTCCATATAGATGTAGAATCTATAACTTGTAATGGTATTATTCTCCAAAAATGCATCCAGACCCCTTTTGAACTCTTTTATAGAGTTCCCCATGACACCTCCTCCGGCAAAGAATTCCACAGTCTCACTGCTCTTACAGTAAAGAACCCCCGTCCGTGCTGGTGTAGAAACCTTCTTTCCTCAAGACATAGAGGATGCCCCCTTGTTATAGATACAGTCCTGGGTATAAATAGATCATGGAGAGATCTCTGTACTGTCCTGATATATATATATATATATATATATATATATATATATATATATATATATATATATATAATTAGGTCACCTCCTTGTTATAAATACAGTCCTGGGTATAAATAGATCATGGAGAGATCTCTGTACTGTCCTGATATATTATATATATTATTAGGTCACCTCCTTGTTATATATACAGTCCTGGGTATAAATAGATCATGGAGAGATCTCTGTACTGTCCTGATATATTATATATATAATTAGGTCACCTCCTTGTTATAAATACAGTCCTGGGTATAAATAGATCATGGAGAGATCTCTGTACTGTCCTGATATATTATATATATTATTAGGTCACCTCCTTGTTATATATACAGTCCTGGGTATAAATAGATCATGGAGAGATCTCTGTACTGTCCTGATATATTTATACATAGTTATTAGGTCGCCCCTAAGCCTTCTTTTTTCTAAACTAAATAACCCTAATTCTGATAATCTTTCTGGGTACTGTAGTCCTCCCATTCCCCGTATTACCCTGATAGCCCGTCTTTGAACCCTCTCCAGCTCCACTATATCTTTCTTGTACACTCGTGCCCAGTACTGTAGACAGTATTCCATGTGTAGTCTGACCAGTACTGTACACAGTATTCTATGTGTGGTCTGACCAGTACTGTACACAGTATTCTATGTGTGGTCTGACCAGTACTGTACACAGTATTCTATGTGGTCTGACCAGTACTGTACACAGTATTCTATGTGGTCTGACCAGTACTGTACACAGTATTCTATGTGTGGTCTGACCCGCACTGTACACAGTATTCCATGTGTGGTCTGACCAGTACTGTACACAGTATTCTATGTGTGGTCTGACCAGTACTGTACACAGTATTCTATGTGTGGTCTGACCAGTACTGTACACAGTATTCTATGTGTGGTCTGACCAGTACTGTACACAGTATTCTATGTGTGGTCTGACCAGTACTGTACACAGTATTCTATGTGTGGTCTGACTAGTGATTTGTACAGCGGTATAAGTATTTCCTTGTTGTGGGCATCTATGCACCTATTGATGCCCCCCATTATTTTATTTGCCTTGGTAGCTGCTGCCCGACACTGGTCACTACAGATAAATTTACTATTAACTAAGACTCCTAAGTCCTTTACGACATCAGTCGTCCAAGTGTTCTCCCATTTAATACATAATCCCAGCCTGGATTATTCTTCCCCATGTGCATTACCTTACATTTATCAGTGTTGAACCTCATCTGCCACTTCTCAGCCCAAACCTCCAACCTATCCAGATCCATTTGTAACAATGCACTGTCCTCTATTGAGTTATCTACTATACACAGTGCATTGTCCTCTATTGTGTCATCTACTATACACTGTGCACTGTCCTCTATTTTGTTCTACTATACACAGTGCACTGTCCTCAATTGTGTTGATCACTTTACAGAGTTTAGTATCATCTGCAAAGATTGCTACTTTACTCTTCAACCCCAAGAATAGAATAGGACCCAATACTCAACCCTGTGGTCCCCACTAGTAACAGTCATCCAATCAGAATAAATACCATTAAAGGGGTACTCTGGTGGAAAACGTTTTTTTTTTTTTTTTTTTTTTTTATCAACTGGTGCCAGAAAGTTAAACATATTTGTAAATTAAACAAATTTTGTAAATTACTTCTATTAAAAAATCTTAATCCTTCCAGTACTTATTAACTGCTGAATACTACAGAGGATTTTTTTTTATTGGAACGCAGTGCTCTCTGCTGACGTCTCTGTCCATTTTAGGAAATGTCCAGAGTAGTAGAAAATACCCATAGCAAACATATGCTGCTCTGGACAGTTCCTAAAATGGACATATATGTAAGCAGAGAGCACTGTGCTCCTGATGTCAGCAGAAAGCTCTGTGTTCCAAAAAGAAAATAATTTCTTCTGTAGTATTCAGCAGCTAAAAAGTACTGGAAGGATTAAGGTTTTCCTCCATAGTACCCCTTTAATAATGTGGCACTGTATCAAATGCTTTGGAAAAATCCAGATATACGACATCCAGCGATTGCCCCTGGTCCAGTCTGGAGCTCACCTCCTCATAAAAGATGATCAGGTTAGTTTGACAGGACCGATCCCTCATAAAGCCATGTGATATGGAGTCATACATTTATTTGTAGCTAGATATTCCAAAATAGCATCTCTTAGGAAACCCTCAAACAATTTACATACAACGGAGGTTAAACTAACAGGTCTGTAATTCTTGGGGTCATCTTTTGACCCCTTTTTAAACTTTGCACCACATTTGCTATGCGGTACCAATAGGTAACACTATAGATTGATGTATATGTGGACTAAAAATGTCGGGCAACTCTAGGTCAACCTTATGCTGGTCAGGGGACCTTGGTAGAAGACAGGGAAGATAAGTATACTTAATTTTTTAGACATTTTTCACATATAATGTACATATAAAAATATATTGACATTTATTTGCCCGGCAGTTCTTAGTCCACACATACAGTATATTGATCTATAGTTTTACCAATTGTTTAGGGAATTGTAACTGATTATATTTATGCAAACAAGGTGTATACCAGCTCACCCCGCCCCGGACAGCAGAGCACGAATCCAGGTGCTGGACGGCACCAGCCAATAACGAAGGAACAAAGGGAAGACGGGTTTTTGCAGATAAAATCAACTTTAATCCATAGGACAAGGAAGGTACAAGTAACGCGTTTCAAGCGCTGTATGTGCTCTTAGTCATAAGAGCGTGTACAGTGCTTGAAACGTGTTACTTGTACCTTCCTTGTCCTATGGATTAAAGTTGATTTTATCTGCATAGAGCTGGATCCGTCTTCCCTTTGTTCCTTGATAATATTTATGTATCATTTCCATCGTTTGTTTGAATTGCTTCACTTTTTATATTGCACCAGCACTTTATAATATATGCTCCAGGATACATATGTGTGTGATCCTATAGGTCATAAGCGCTAAATATATTTTGCAGATACAAAATCACAGAATGTTGCAGAATCTTATAAAACCATTTTTATTGGACTAATTATTGGCAATGACAAACATAAATTAGGTCTATAGAAAGCTTGTTGTACCTTAATAATGTTGGATATATATATATATATATATATATATATATATATATCTATATATATATATATATATATATATATATATATATATATAGACAAAGAATAAGTCAGCCAGCACTAAAGTGCTGGCTGACTTATTCTTTGTCTGTATTGCACATACGGGGGAGGGGCTACCTCCATGTTGGCCTTGCACCCCACCCACCTCTATCAGGTGTATATAAGGTGTCTTGGATATTCCAGACCCTGCCATGCTTACAGAACTGTTCACACAGAGGCATATTCACAGTGTAGGGTCCGTCCCAATGAGGCCACCTTATCGCGGTGGGACGGTCCAAGCCATTTGACCGCCGGCGGAGACAAATTTGCAAGCTAAGTGCCTCACTATTTCATAGTTTCACATTTGCATCTATTACACCATAGCTGTATAGCTCTCCATGTTTTATCTGCATGTTATGTTTCACCTATATCCTTGTGCTGGCAGTGTGCTGCTGCATTCTTCTGTTGCTGTATATATATATATATATATATATATATATATATATATATATATGTTGCAAAGTATGAGCCGCTCACCGCTAGCAGGCCCTTCTCACCACCTGTGTCGTAGACCTGCTGGTACCACCTCCAGCTTTTCTAATGGATAAGAACAAAGATGAGGTCCGGCACCAGGATGGTTACAGATAAAGCTTGCGTTACTTTATTGAAGAAATCGCTGTACAAGGTAGGACAACTGACGCGTTTTGAACATAAATGTGCTTAATCATAGACATTGTCTACGATTAAGCACATTTATGTGCGAAACGCGTCAGATGTCCTACCTTGTACAGCAATTTCTTCAATAAAGTAACGCAAGCTTTTATCTGCAACCATCCTGGTGCCGGACCTCTTCTTTGTTCATATATATATATATATATATATATATATATATATATATATAAATAACTTCTTTCCCCTTAGGCCATGTTAACACTGCGGAATTTCCGAACAGAATTCCGTGCAAGTTTTCCACTTGGAATTTCTTCTGCAGCATTGATTTCCCTGGGATTATCCTGTACTCTGCACACGTCATCACAATTTCTGCAGCAGAAATCCCTATTCCTTTGTCCGCAGAGAGAATAGAAATGTCTGTTCTTTCTGTGGACTCTGCTGGGAAATACACTGCTGTCTATGAGACGGCGCATTTACAAATAGTCCTAGCACCTGCCGGGTCATTCGAATGTACGGATTGTCTGCCGGTATCTTCTGGGAGGACATTCTGCCCATTTGTGCCCATGTGAACATGGCCACTGCCTTCTCTTACATTAACAACATCTATTCAGACCACATATGGAGATTTCCATACAAAACAGTTTGCAAATACAAAAAAAGGAACATTTGTAATGAACTCCAGACCTTATATCTCCCTTATTTCCAAGGATTCCTTGGCAAGATAATAATGGGGTGACCAGACCATGAAAACTCCGCTCAGTCATACAATATGTCCTATCATTCCTAACATTCCTAAATAATAAATGCAACATTAATGCAAATATAATTCAATCAAAGCTAAAAGGTTTGATTCTAAAAAAAAAAAAAAAAAACATTGATGGATTTATTCCAATGTAGTGGAATAGAGAGAATAAATTGTAATCAATGCTTTACTGCCCAAACACAAGTTTCTTTATCTCGAGGATGGAGAATATTGTTGATGCCAGGAGAGGAGAAGGCTGAACATGGACCTCTCTGCAACACAGTAATCTGTATGGTCGAAGTAAGTTATCACTTGCTGCCTCGTCAGGACGATTTCTTTGGCTAAGTCCCTATGGCAGTGTTTCCCAATCAGTGCCTCCTGCTGTAGCATAACTACAACTCTCAGCATGTCCTCCTAACAGCAGGAAGTTGAAGTTTTGCTGGAAATTGTAGTTTTGCAACATCAGGAGGTCCACAGTTTGGAGACCACTGCTCTATGCTGTAGTGGAATACCGAGGATAAATTATGAAAATTGCTTTACTGTCTAACCACAAGTTTTTTTTTTAATCTCTAGGAGGGAGAATATTGTTGATGCCAGGAGAGGAGAAGGCTGAACAAGGACCTCTCTGCAACACAGTGATCTCTATCTCAGAGCTAGACCAGCTTGGCTGCCTCATCAGGAAAGTCCCTATGGCAGTGTTTCCAAATCAGGGTGCATCCAGCTGTTGCAAAACTACAACTCCCAGCATGCTCCACAGTTAAGAGACCACTGCCCTATTCTACGGCATGTTACAAATCCATTGTCAACTATTTGTACAGCTCATCTTGGCCTCATTGTGATTTTTTGGGGAAGGAGGAATAAGAAATATATTTGTGGGTGAAACTTAATAGAAAAATGAAAAAACAATAAAATAGTAGAAAAAAAGATCCTAAGATAGGAATCAGTATGAGAAAAACACATATGTAGGAAAGATCATAGGCTGAAGTGTAAAGGAGAGGAAGACTGGAAGGGAAGAAGAGGAGATAAAAATAAATCATCAAAGAAAATGTCGTCGACACGAGAGAAGAAAAATATTGAGTTTAATGAGATTTAATCCTCTGTCTTAGGACGGCGGAAAGAAAGGATTTTTTATCCACGGCTGTATTGAGCTTCATCTATGATATATCACCTATTTTCTAGGGTTGGAAATTAATTGTTTTACTCTCCATTTATTATTTGAATTGTAACATAATTTATATAATACTGCCCATCAGCATTCAAAAATATAACTACTATAATACTGCTCCTATATACAAGAAAATAACTACTATAATACTGCTCCTATATACAAGAATATAACTACTATAATACTGCTCCTATATACAAGAATATAACTACTATAATACTGCCTTCTATATACAAGAATATAACTACTATAATACTGCTCCTATATACAAGAATATATCTACTATAATACTGCTCCTATATACAAGAATATAACTACTATAATACTGCCTTCTATATACAAGAATATAACTACTATAATACTGCCTCCTATATACAAGAATATATCTACTATAATACTGCTCCTATATACAAGAATATAACTACTATAATACTGCCCTTATATACAAGAATATAACTACTAAAATACTGCTCCTATATACAAGAATATAATTACTATAATACTGCTCCTATATACAAGAATATAACTACTATAATACTGCTCCTATATACAAGAATATAACTACTATAATACTGATCCTATATACAAGAATATAACTACTATAATACTGCTCCTATATACAAGAATATATCTACTATAATACTGCTCCTATATACAAGAATATAACTACTATAATACTGCTCCTATATACAAGAATATAACTACTATAATACTGCTCCTATATACAAGAATATAACTACTATAATACTGCTCCTATATACAAGAATATAACTACTATAATACTACTCCTATATACAAGAATATAACTACTATAATACTGCTCCTATATACAAGAATATAACTACTATAATACTGCCCTTATATACAAGAATATAACTACTAAAATACTGCTCCTATATACAAGAATATAATTACTATAATACTGCTCCTATATACAAGAATATAACTACTATAATACTGCTCCTATATACAAGAATATAACTACTATAATACTGCTCCTATATACAAGAATATAACTACTATAATACTGCTCCTATATACAAGAATATATCTACTATAATACTGCTCCTATATACAAGAATATAACTACTAAAATACTGCTCCTATATACAAGAATATAACTACTATAATACTGCTCCTATATACAAGAATATAACTACTATAATACTGCTCATATATACAAGAATATAACTACTATAATACTACTCCTATATACAAGAATATAACTACTATAATACTGCTCCTATATACAAGAATATAACTACTATAATACTGCTCTTATATACAAGAATATAACTACTATAATACTGCTCCTATATACAAGAATATAACTACTATCATACTGCTCCTATATACAAGAATATAACTACTATAATACTGCTGTCTGGAGGCAGCGGGACCCAGAGCGCTCACGGCGTGCCTCTGTCTGCAGCGCTCCGGTCGGCATTGCTGACCACGAGAGCTGCTCTCTGGTCCCCGGAGGGGACGCGATCACGCCCCGTCTCACTCACCTCTCGCCCCCGTCTGCTTACTCCCGGCGCGCGTGGCCCTGCTCCCAAGGGTGCGCGCGCGATGACTTGATTAAATTTAAAAGGCCAGTGCACCACTAATTGGTGCCTGGCCCAATCACTTCCTATCACTCCCTAACCTATAAAAACCCACTTCCCCTTTCTCTCCTAGCCGGATCTTGTTGCCATGTGCCCTGAGAAAGCGTTATAGTGTGTCCCAAGCCTGTGTACCTTGACCTTCTGCTGTTGCCCCTGACTACGAACCTCGCTGCCTGCCCTGACCTTCTGCTACGTCTGACCTCGCCTCTGTCTAGTCCTTGTGTACCGCGCCAGTCTCAGCTGCCAGAGAGGTCGAGTCGCTACCGGGGAACACTACCTGGTAGTTACTGCCGCAGCAAGTCCATCCTGCTTTGTGGCGGGCTCTGGTTAACACCAGTAACTGCTTAGAACCGATTCCCCAGTACGGCCCGCGTCATCGCCTCTCTGGTACAGAGGATCCACCTCCAGTGTCTTCACCAGCCGCAAGTCCTGACCCTGACAACTGCTCTTATATACAAGAATATAACTTGCTATAATACTGCTCCTATATACAAGAATATAACTTGCTATAATACTGCTCCTATATACAAGAATATAACTACTATAATACTGCTCCTATATAGAAGAATATAACTACTATAATACTGCCTCCTATATACAATAATATAACTACTATAATACTGCTCCTATATACAAGAATATAACTACTATAATACTGCTCCTATATACAAGAATATAACTACTATAATACTGTCTCCTATATACAAGAATATAACTACTATAATACTGTCTCCTATATACAAGAATATAACTACTATAATATTGCTCCTATATACAAGAATATAACTACTATAATACTGCTCCTATATACAAGAATATAACTACTATAATACTGCCCCTATATACAAGAATATAACTACTATAATACTGCTCCTATATACAAGAATATAACTACTATAATACTGCTCCTATATACAAGAATATAACTACTATAATACTGCCCCTATATACAAGAATATAACTACTATAATACTGCTCCTGTATACAAGAATATAACTACTATAATACTGCTCCTATATACAAGAATATAACTACTATAATACTGCTCCTATATACAAGAATATAACTACTATAATACTGCTCCTATATACAAGAATATAACTACTATAATACTGCTCCTATATACAAGAATATAACTGCTATAATACTGCTCCTATATACAAGAATATAACTACTATAATACTGCCTCCTATATACAAGAATATAACTACTATAATCCTGCCCCTATATACAAGAATATAACTACTATAATACTGCCCCTATATACAAGAATATAACTACTATAATACTACACCCTATATACAGGAATATAACTAGTGATGAGCGGCATTGCCCACATTCGAATTTGCGATATTTCACAATTATAGACGGATATTCATTCTATATTTGCCAATTTCGCGTATTCATTATATTCGCATATTCGAGGTAGAAAACAGTGAGGGGGAGGCAAACTTTAATATTGGTTGCTCGGGATGTTGTTAACCTCTGACAAGTGTATTTACATCATTCTAATTGGCCCACAAGTGAAAAGAAGGAATTTGCGCATATGCGTAAAAAAAAAAGCAAATATTCACAATTTCAAATATATAGTGAATATATTCGCAATCTTTGCGAATTTGCGATATTCACAATAAAAATTTGAAATGCGAATATTCGCGCCCAACACTAAATATAACTACTATGATTGTTACGCCTAGCGCTCCGGGTCCCCGCTCCTCCCCGGAGCGCTTACGGTGTCTCTCTCTCCGCAGCGCCCCGGTCGGTCCCGCTGACCGGGAGCGCTGCACTGTCATGGCCGTCGGGGATGCGATTCGCACAGCGGGATGCGCCCGCTCGCAAATCGCATCCCAGGTCACTTACCCGTTCCCGTCCCCTGCTGTCATGTGCTGGCGCGCGCGGCTCCGCTCTCTAGGGCGCGCGCGCGCCAGCTCCCTGAGACTTAAAGGGCCAGTGCACCAATGATTGGTGCCTGGCCCAATTAGCTTAATTGGCTTCCACCTGCTCCCAGACTATATCTGATCTCCTCCCATGCACTCCCTTGCCGGATCTTGTTGCCATTGTGCCTAGTGAAAGCGTTACTGTGTTTATCCATACCGTGTACTTGACCTCCTGCTTACCTTATTGACTACGATTCTTGCTGCCCGCCCCGACCTTCTGCTACGTCCGACCTTGCTTTGTCTACTCCCTTGTACCGCGCCTATCTTCAGCAGTCAGAGAGGTTGAGCCGTTGCTAGTGGATACGACCTGGTCACTACCGCCGCAGCAAGACCATCCCGCTTTGCGGCGGGCTCTGGTGAACACCAGTAGTGACTTAGAACCGGTCCACTAGCACGGTCCACGCCAATCCCTCTCTGGCACAGAGGATCCACCTCCTACCAGCCGGGATCGTGACAGTAGATCCGGCCATGGATCCCGCTGAAGTTCCTCTGCCAGTTGTCGCCGACCTCACTACACTGGTCGCCCAGCAAGCCCGACAGATCGCCCAACAAGATCACCAGCTGTCGTACTTGACCACCATGACACAGCAACTCCAGTCGCAGCTACAGCAGCTTCAGTCACAGCTACAGCAATTTCAGTCTCAGCTACAGCAGCAGCAACCATCTCCTCCGCCAGCTCCTGCACCTCTTCCGCAGCGAGTGGCCACTCCTAGCCTCCGCTTGTCCCTGCCGGACAAATTTGATGGGGACTCTAAGTTTTGCCGTGGCTTTCTTTCGCAATGTTCCCTGCACTTGGAGATGATGTCGGACCAGTTTCCTACTGAAAGGTCTAAGGTGGCTTTCGTAGTCAGCCTTCTGTCTGGAAAAGCCCTGTCATGGGCCACACCGCTCTGGGACCGCGATGACCACGTCACTGCCTCTGTACACTCCTTCTTCTCGGAAATTCGAAGTGTCTTTGAGGAACCTGCCCGAGCCTCTTCTGCTGAGACTGCCCTGCTGAACCTGGTCCAGGGTAATTCTTCTGTTGGCGAGTACGCCATACAATTCCGTACTCTTGCTTCTGAACTATCCTGGAATAATGAGGCCCTCTGCGCGACCTTTAAAAAAGGCCTATCCAGCAACATTAAAGATGTTCTGGCCGCACGAGAAACTCCTGCTAACCTGCACAAACTCATTCATCTAGCCACTCGCATTGACATGCGTTTTTCTGAGAGACATCAAGAGCTCCGCCAGGAAAAAGACTTAGATCTCTGGGCACCTCTCCCACAGTCTCCGTTGCAATCTACGCCTAGGCCTCCCGCCGAGGAGGCCATGCAAGTGGATCGGTCTCGCCTGACCCGGGAGGAGAGGAATCGCCGTAGGGAAGAGAATCTTTGTCTGTACTGTGCCAGTACCGAACATTACTTGGTGGATTGCCCTATCCGCCCTCCACGTCTGGGAAACGCACGCTCGCACCCAGCTCTCGTGGGTGTGGCGTCTCTTGATTCTAAGCCGGCTTCTCCACGTCTCACGGTGCCCGTGCGGATTTCCCCTTCAGCCAACTCCTCCCTCTCAGCCGTGGCCTGCTTGGACTCTGGTGCCTCTGGGAATTTTATTTGTGAGTCCTTGGTGAATAAATTCCGCATCCCGGTGACCCGTCTCGTCAAGCCACTCTACATTTCCGCGGTCAACGGAGTCAGGTTGGATTGCACCGTGCGTTACCGCACGGAGCCCCTCCTAATGTGCATCGGACCTCATCACGAAAAAATTGAGTTTTTGGTCCTCTCCAATTGCACTTCCGAAATTCTCCTTGGACTACCCTGGCTTCAACACCATTCCCCAACCCTGGATTGGTCCACAGGGGAGATCAAGAGCTGGGGTTCCTCTTGTTTCAAGGACTGCCTTAAACCGGTTCCCAGTACTCCCTGCCGTGACCCTGTGGTTCCCCCTGTAACCGGTCTGCCGTCCTGCCATAAGAAGTGCCTCTCCCCCCCTCCAAGTCCAGTCAGGCAAGCCTCGGTGCCTCCCCATGGCCCCCGTCCTGGTGTCACACTGCCCCGTGCCAGGCCTCGCCCTCTGCCCTCCCTCCCCATTCCCACCCCTGCTGTACTGCCTGCCGTTGAGGAAACCCTCCTTTCTTTCCCGGTGTCCTCATCCCAGGGGAGGCAGTTACCGGACAAAGAGAAGGGGAGACCTAAGGGGGGGGGGGGTACTGTTACGCCTAGCGCTCCGGGTCCCCGCTCCTCCCCGGAGCGCTTACGGCGTCTCTCTCTCCGCAGCGCCCCGGTCGGTCCCGCTGACCGGGAGCGCTGCACTGTCATGGCCGTCGGGGATGCGATTCGCACAGCGGGACGCGCCCGCTCGCGAATCGCATCCCAGGTCACTTACCCGTTCCCGTCCCCTGCTGTCATGTGCTGGCGCGCGCGGCTCCGCTCTCTAGGGCGCGCGCGCGCCAGCTCCCTGAGACTTAAAGGGCCAGTGCACCAATGATTGGTGCCTGGCCCAATTAGCTTAATTGGCTTCCACCTGCTCCCAGACTATATCTGATCTCCTCCCATGCACTCCCTTGCCGGATCTTGTTGCCATTGTGCCTAGTGAAAGCGTTACTGTGTTTATCCATACCGTGTACTTGACCTCCTGCTTACCTTATTGACTACGATTCTTGCTGCCCGCCCCGACCTTCTGCTACGTCCGACCTTGCTTTGTCTACTCCCTTGTACCGCGCCTATCTTCAGCAGTCAGAGAGGTTGAGCCGTTGCTAGTGGATACGACCTGGTCACTACCGCCGCAGCAAGACCATCCCGCTTTGCGGCGGGCTCTGGTGAACACCAGTAGTGACTTAGAACCGGTCCACTAGCACGGTCCACGCCAATCCCTCTCTGGCACAGAGGATCCACCTCCTACCAGCCGGGATCGTGACAATGATACTACCTTTTATCTGGCAGAATACAACCACGCTCCTTTCCTTGCTCGGTAATATTATGTATATAGTCAGTGATTCTATTACAATATGTTTTTATTAATAATTAGTTAATGGATTTATGTTCATTTATTGTTGTGTTCTATGAATCTTCCCAATTGCAGCAATTACAGGGATGTTTGTTCTGTTTGTTGCTCTCTTCCAGTAACGCTCTATGAATCAGGTTATATAGAGGGTTCAGGATGGTTATACTAGAGGGTTCAGGACCGTTTCTCTGCAACCTAATGGGAAGTTTAGGTCACATGACCACCACAGGTTTACCTCAGATAACGCCATTACCTTCCATCCAGGACTGTTCTTGTTTTTGAGGCCTTTACCAGCTTACGGTGGACACTTTGCTGTCTGTTTTGGACCTATTAGAAATATCTGCTGCTTCTGTTATATGGTTGTGTTATTTGTGCACGGTGACGACAATGTTTACAGAACATTTGGAAAGTCTTCACCCCCGGTCACTTCTGTCACATTTTGTAATGTTGCTCTTTGTGTTCCTATCATTCTCCCCTCAATCCCCAATAATGACAAAGTGATATGTTACAAATCTTTAGTAGTTTGACAATGTAATCTTGTAGTGACATAAGTATTCATACCCTTTAATTTGGACTCAGGACTAAAGCCCCATTTGGCAGTGATTCCAGCCTCCAGTCTTCTTGGGGATGCACACACACCTGGATTTGGGGATTTTCCTCCATTCTTCTCTGCAGATCCTCTCAGCTCTGTCAGGTTGGATGGGGACCGTCCATGGAAGCCATTTTCAGGTCTCTCCAGAGATGTTACATTGGGTTCGGGATCTGGCTGGGCCCCTCTAGAACATTCACAAAGTTGACCCTAAGTGGCTCCTGTGTTGTGTTGGGTGTTTGCTTAAGGTCATTGCTTTGTTGGAATGTAGAGAAGGTATTGGGCGGGTGATGGGCCGTGCCTGGTTTCCCCCAGACATGATGCTGCCCCCACCATGATCACTGTAGGGATGGTATTGGGCAGGTGCTGGGCAGTACCTGGTTTCTCCCAGACATGATGCTGCCCCCACCATGATCACTGTAGGGATGGTATTGGGCAGGTGATGGGCAGTGCCTGGTTTCCCCCAGACATGATGCTGCCCCCACCATGATCACTGTAGGGATGACATTGGGCAGGTGATGGGCAGTGCCTGGTTCCCCCAGACATGATGCTGCCCCCACCATGATCACTGTAGGGATGGTATTGGGCAGGTGATGGGCAGTTCCTGGTTTCCCCCAGGCATGATGCTGCCCCCACCATGATCACTGTAGGGATGGTATTGGGCAGGTGATGGGCAGTGCCAGGTAAGAAAATTTGCTGTATTTAAATTATAAAAAAAAAATAAGTACTTAAAAGCATTTCCTAATTACTAAAATATAATAAATATATAAAAGCATTTTCTAATTATTAAAGTATAATAAGTATATACAAGCATTTCCTAATTTTATTAATCATGACCTGCACATCCGACACATCAATTCATTATTTTTTCTTCAGAAGGAAAAAAAATCTGATCATTCTGTATTTAATAATGCATTACATGAGTTTAAAACCTTATAATTAATTGAATTATTATTATTTTTTTTAAAAGAACATTCCCACTTTATTAAATAGAAAAAAAAATTGCATGATGCTTATTTATTGGCATCGTCTTTTTGGTGTTTCCTTATTTAGACATAACAGCCAGTATCAGCAAATATTTAAAAGAGGAGAAATCAGCATCTTATTAAAGACATTTCTCACATGTCCTAATGATCTTCTCCTTTTAGCGTCTGCTTACATTAAGTGTCATTACGGAAAATGAACTCGGGGCGACGCTCCCTTCGCTGTTTGCATTTAACCTCTTTAATATAGATCAGACAGCTGTAAGAGAGATCACTTAAAGGAGCAGTAATGTCACAGCCGCCTGATCTTATAATCAAGTCAGGATTAATGACGTCGGCCGCGGCGCTCTAAGCCGTTATCGTCTCTGTTTGTTCACTTTTTCACGATTTTATTGCCTTCCATCTTAAAACATCTGCTGCAATAATCCCACAAGCAAAACAAGTGACTTCTAAGGTATTGTCTGAAGGGATGAGATGGGAAGGTTATACAGTAGGAATTTGCATTGTGACACTTAAAGAGGTACTCCGGGGCTCCTGCATTCTGAACATTTTGCTCAGAATGCTCTGAGTCAGAGGCCAGGATTGTGATGTCATAGTCACACCCCCTCGGTCACATGCCCATCCATTCATGTCTATTGGAGGGGGCGTGTCGGCTAACAGTTGACTGGCCCCCCTCCAATAGACATGAATGGAGAGGGCATGGCGTTACGTCACGAGTGTCTTCATGACCACTGCTGCAGGAACCCGGCATTTGCTTAGAATGCCGGGTGCTGTGGGAGATTACGGGAGGACCCAGCAGCATCCTTTGGATAGGGGATAAGATGTCTAGCACCAGAGTTCCCCTGTAGGGTGCGTTCACATGGAGTAAATGGAGAGTAATTCATGCTGAAAAATTTACGGCCGGAATTTATTTATTTTTTTTTTGCGGGAAATTTGCGCAGAATTGCGCGCGGACATGGGGGAGAAAGAAGTGAAGGGTTTTTCAGCCATTTCCGCACGAATTCTGCGCAAATTGCGCGCGAAAACGATGTCGGGTGGACTTTTTCTTCACCATTGACTTCAATTGATTTCTGCTAGTGGATTCTGCTTGAAGAATGAACATGTTCTTTCTTCAAACGGAACGGAATTCAGGGTTGGAATTGTGCTAGCAGAATTTCCGCAGTGTGAACAGGCCAGCAGAAATAACATCAATGGGCAGAGGAGATGGGCATTAATTTGGAGAGGAAAATTCAAGAGGAATTACTCGAGTAAATTCCTCTTGAATTACTCCGTGTGAACGCACCCTTAGAACGAACCTGTTTTTTCAGGTGACTTTGAAAGATAAGCTGCCCTGTGTGTGTACATGAGGAGCAGCACTATTTCTAGCCATTATATTTATATATTATATAACTTGCATATGGAATTTTTTTGCAGATTTCTGCTCTGCAGGCTTCACCATTAATCTACAATTCTCCCAGAGCTGGTGTGCAGGGCTCCCCCTCCCCCTTCATAGACTTGTTTTGTTTGCCTCGCAGACACAGGACAAAGCTGAGCTGATCTTCACCGAAAATGTGAGCATCCGGAGGGGAAACAGTTTGATAACAGAAGTAAGAAGCATTTTTGTCTAATAATATATATTACAAATAGCAATAGGCAAAAAATTTTTGAAAGTGTTGTCCTGTTGGTTCACCGAAAAAGTTTTTGTTGTGACTGAACTAGTTCTGTCCGAATCTGTACTTTACTAATTGCTAAAAATGTGTCTACAACACAGTCTAAGAGTCATAAAGCCCTGTATAACACTGTCAGGTCACCTAGGATCTATGTATGTCTGAGACATAAGGCTATCCTTCATATAAGATAGGGATAGGTATAACGCTATCCTTCATATAAGATAGGGATAGGTATAAGGCTATCCTTCATATAAGATAGGGATAGGTATAACGCTATCCTTCATATAAGATAGGGATAGGTATAAGGCTATCCTTCATACAAGATAGGGATAGACATAAGGCTATCCTTCATATAAGATAGGGATATACATAAGGCTATCCTTCATATAAGATAGGGATAGGTATAAGGCTATCCTTCATATAAGATAGGGATAGATATAAGGCTATCCTTCATATAAGATAGAGATAGGTATAAGGCTATCCTTCATATAAGATAGGAATGGGTATAAGGCTCTCCTTCATATAAGATAGGGATAGGTATAAGGCTATCCATCATATAAGATAGGAATGGGCATAAGGCTATCCTTCATAGAAGATAGGAATGGGCATAAGGCTATCTTTTGTATAAGATAGAGATAGTCATAAGGCTATCCTTCATATAAGATAGGGTTAGGTATAAGGCTATCTTTCGTATAAGATAGGGATAGTCTAAGGCTATCTTTCATTTAAGATAGAGATAGAAATAAAGCTATACTCCATATAAGATATGGATAGTCATAAGGCTATCTTTCATTTAAGATAAAGCTATACTCCATATAAGATAGGGACAGGGACTATTCATAGTATTAGGAATATTGGGCAGACAAGATGGGCTGAATGGTTCTTATCTGCCGACACATTCTATGTTTCCTAGAAAGTAAACAAAATAGTTGTGCTGGAGATGCCGATCCTCTGTTGGCACACTCCCACACATTTTCTGGGACTGTCCATCCCTTGTAATTACTGGGTTGAAGTCCAAAAAATCATCAGACAGATCCTAGGGATCATAATTCCCTTAGATCCAACTGTATTTCTCCTTAGCCTTATACCCAAAGAGTTGACTAAACTTCAAGCCAGACTCCTATTTCAACAAACAAGTGAGTGATCCAGCTCACCTTCCCTGATGTACGGTGCTGGGACCGGTGCCCGGCAATACATCCAATATTGAAGAAAGAATGTGCGGAGGGTCCAGCACTTCGTTGCAAGCAGCTTTATTGAAGATACATCACACCATAAAAACGACAGTCAGTCAGATATGTTTCGAGTGCAAGCGCTCTTCCTCGGTGACCAAGATCACTGAGGAAGAGCGCTTGCGCTCAAAACATGTCTGACTGACTGTCGTTTTTATGGTGTGATGTATCTTCAATGAAGCTGCTTGCAACGAAGTGCTGGACCATCCGCACATTCTTTCTTCAAGACTCCTATTACACATTCTAACTGCTGCTAAAGGCCTGTTGGTGAAGAAGAAAAAAAAAACGAGTCTCCACCAGTCCAGGCATTATTGGATAGAATACGAGAGGTGAGGCGAATGGAGTATCTATCTGCTACAATTGATAATACTCTGCCTAGTTTCCGTGGTATCTGGCAGAGGTGGGAGACCTTTGATACATAGTAAACATTCTGAATTAGCTCTGGGAGCTGCAGAGACGGCCGTGCGGACCTTTCCCTTTTGACTTTCTCTTCCTTTTTCTTATCGTTCTTTAATTTTCTCCATGAAAATGTTTACATCATCCTGACCATGACATATTTGTTTTATCTTTATTCCATCAATATTTGTGTTGCTAGATATCTACTTAATCACATTATGTTGGAATTGCATTATGATAGGACGCCTGAAAATCATATGTCCTAGTGTCATGGTCAATATGTTAACTAGGCTATAATCTGATATGAATCATAAACTTCCAGGCTCAGCCAGAACATGCTATTTAATGCAATGGCTTACAACTATATCATTTTTATTTTTTCTCTATTTTAATTTTATTTTCATTTCATTTTTATCTTATTTTTTATTTTATCTTTCTTTTCATGTATTGTTGTTATTTTACTGTACACATGCATTTTTTTTTCTGAAGCATATTAATATATAACCTGAATTATTGTTTCCTTCTTGGAATACTGTTATAAAAACCCATAAATAAACAGTTATAAAAAGAAAGTAAACAAAAGTGACACAAAACCCTCTACGCGGCTTCTTCACAATTAATGTAAAACAAAAAAAAAACTCACACTTTAATTCCAATTTAATCAGATTTTGTACTGACAGAACAGATGCAGAACACTCTCCACTGCTTTACTACAATTATTATACATATGGCTCTTATTGCTATCTGTGGTGCTCACTGCTCACTGTCCCTCACAGAGATCTGCATCTAACATCTGCTATCTGTAATAGCTGCTGAAGCTATGTGCATATACTTTTATAGTGACATCATTGCTTTATGTATACTCCTATACCTACAATGACATCACTTCCATATGTATACTCCTATACTAACAGTGACATCACTCCTATTTGTATACTCCTATACAGTGATATCACTCCTGTCTGTATACTCCTATACTTACAGTGACATCACTCCTATCTGTATACTCCTATACTTACAGTGACATCACTACTTTCTGTATACTTCTATACTTAAGGTGACATCACTCATATTTGTACACTTCTATACTACAGTGACATCACTCCTATTTGTACACTCCTATACTACAGTGACATCACTCTTATCTGTATACTTCTATACTTACAGTGACATTGCTCCTATATGTATACTCCTATACTAGAGTGACATCACTTCTATCTGTATACTCCTATACCTACAGTGACATCACTCCTATCTGTATACTCCTATACTTACAGTGACATCATTCCTTTTCTGCCATGTGACTGATGTTCTTTTAACAGGTTCTGCCGACCTGAAGTTTGAGTTCTAGTTGAACCAAACTTTTTGCAAAGCTATGACTACATTCAAGTTCTATGGGTTTAGTTCCCTGATCACTAATTTCAATGTCTCATATATTTGCTTGTTCTATTGTTATATGCAACGTTTGTTGAAATGATAGTGCTTATTTAATGATAACTTATTGTTTCTGAATCATCTGCCCTGTGTGTACATGAGAAGCAGCACTATTTTGGCCCATTATGTAACTTGTTTATGACATTTGCACCAGTTTTCCCAAGGGGAGATAGATTAGTACTATAGCATACACTTAAAAGCAGCAGCATGGATGACATTATAGAGCAGTGTTGAGCAGTGTAAGCTGTGAATTCAACACTGGAATGACCATGACTCTTCCTAGAAGTTTCAGTAGCTTCTCTGTATTTCTCAGCCTCTGTCTCACTCTGCACCTCTCTTCTTATTTTCTCTCTATTTACTTTTAATGATATTTGAAATATCAAATCCCTTAGTAAACTGATCCATAGATTACAGAGCCATGCTATGTATGGGTTGAAGTTGGCCCCGTGGAATCATTGACTCTGGTCAGACCAAGGTCCTCAAATCTGTGTCTCATAGAAATCTATGAATTATCAGAGGAAGGTTTTTAAAATCTCTAATTAATACTTAACTGATTAAGATACTTGTAATTATCGCTAAGGCAACACGACAGAACATACGCTCAATCCGTATAATCATTATACCACTTATATAAAGTACATAGAGAGGCATGTGATGGTCCAAATAACCCCAAAAAGCTCCTCCATTCCCAAAAAAATAAATAAATCCAGCACAAAGGTGTCCTAAAAAAAAAAAAACGTATTCCTTTGTTTCTTCATAATTAAAAATGTCCTGTACATAAAATAGTGTCTGATGCATTTTGGCCAAACTTGGTCATAGCATCTCTAGATAAACTTCTTAAAAGTTTTGTTCTGCTAGTACACCAAGTTTTAGTTTTTACTGAACTAGTTCTGTCCAAACCTGTACTTTATCAAGTCCACGTTTTTGTATACTGAACATTGAGGTGTACACTCTGTACAGGATTTGCCAGTCCCAAATCCTAAAATGTTTATTTATTTATTCATTTATTTTCGAAATTTGGACAAAAATATTTATGTGCCAAACTTATTAACTCAGCTTTGTTCCTAGTAAATAACAAATATGGATGTAGTCATATAAAACCCATCTGTGAGAACAGAAAAAAACGCTAATACCTCCCTTTAGGTGGGGTCCTTATCAGGTGTGCCAGCCTTGTATGGTGACACTGTTATCCACGAAGTTACCATGATAAAAAGCTTCTAAACTGGAATCCCCTAGTGATCACCTGCACATTGTTGGATCACCTTGCATTATTATGGGGGCTGCCATCTTGTCTGAGCTGTTTTTAACAGCATTTAGTGATAAGTTTTACCACAGGACACATGGACATAGACAACAATAGACAGGACCTGTGCCATTCACAGGATTTGGAGACGTTACTGAGGATTCTCTGTGACCTTTTCAGAGGTCATTGTATAGGGAGGGGGAGGCTGCCCTTTTGCTGTTGTGAATGGTGTTTTATCTATCTATTTTGTCACATTTCACTGTGCTCTGAGAAGATTGACATTACTTGGAAAGGATCTGTACAGAACAAGAAGTTTCAGTTTAGTATTTAGTTAATGTAAACTGCAAGTGTCGAGGATTATTATAAAATATAGAAAGTAAAATAAAAAAAATAAAAAATAAATGTCACCAGCAGCTACATAAAATGTAAAACCTCTCTATAGATAATACAGAATCCACCATTTACAATAGGTTTTGGTCTCAGAGCATGCCCACAACACTATCAATGGGTCATATCTAGTGTATTGTTTCCTATGGGCTTTGTAACACCTATGAAGCAACTCTAAATGTTGGCCCCCGCCATGATAATGTGCAAAAAATGGGAAAACATTTAGAAACAGATTTGAAAAAAAAAGTTTCCGTATTTGTCTCTTATCATTAAAAATAAATCTAGGCAATAAATTTCCTTTACCTCAGATTCATTAGGATGATAACTAAAATGGGAATTCTAATCTATACGTCCCTTTTAATTAACTTTAATTCTATATAAACCGGGATTAGTAGACGCAGGATTACGAGGTATTCACAGAAAAGGATTAAAATTTCCTTTTGAAGGTAGAAATGAGAACGAATAATAGAACAACTAAAAGGAAATCCAACACCTAGAATTTTACTTTAATAATTAGAACTAAAAAATAAGATTTTTTTTTGCCTAATTTTCTATATTTTCTGATTGTTATCTTTTTTTTTATTTTTTTTATTCTGTTGTCTGTAAATGATTACATGGGAGGCCATCTTGCCTGTGCTTTTTCTCTTCTCTCTTACCAGCAGTTCAGCAGGTTCATGATCTCTAGAAATGATTAATTATCTTTAATAACTCATAATAATAGTGTTATGTGTTATAATTATGAGGATTGAAGGGGTTGTCCATGCAGTGTATATTATATATTTGCTTAGGGAGGTTGTCATTAAAAAATAACAAATACTTTCCCTCTTCGACCCCGTGGTGGCGCCGGTGTGAGGCTTTCATACCCCTTCATCCAATCAATGGCCACAGCAGTGATTGAATCTAGAACGTGTGGATGTAAAAACTTCAAGTTTATTAATCCAAGCCATTAAAATTATTTATATTGCAAAAGATAGCGGGTAGCATCCAACATGTTTCAGGTGTACAAACCTTCCTTAATCATGGCATAATCCTTGTACCATGATTAAGGGTGGCTTGTATGCCCAAAACATGTCAGTTACTACCGATTATCTTTTGTAAATATATAATTATAAAGGCTTTGAATAATAAACCAAACATTTGAGAGAGCATGGAAAATAAGCGGCACTCACCACAAACAGCTAGCGACAACTTCTTTATTTCTTAGGCGTGCAGTAAAACATGCAGGTGCAGGGAGACAAGGACGCCGGGGAATCCGGCTGACTGGTCACAGCCGTATCGTGCTTCCGCACTTCGTCAGCTGACGAAGTGCGGAAGCACGATACAGCTGTGACCAGTCAGCCGGATTCCCCGGCGTCCTTGTCTCCCTGCACCTGCATGTTTTACTGCATGCCTAAGAAATAAAGAAGTTGTCGCTAGCTGTTTGTGGTGAGTGCCGCTTATTTTCCATGCTCTCTCAAATGTTTGATTCATGACTCTGTCCTGGCTGAGCACCCCACAAGCAGCGACATACATACACACCTGTTCCATCAAGGGCGAATATCAGGCTGCATGGTTGGCTGTGCCGAAAGCTGTTTCTTACCACAAGCTTTGAATAATAAACTTGAAGATTTTACACCCATATGCGCTGGATTTGCTCTTCCATATTTTGTTGTTGTTGTTGACACACTAGGATCCAGTATTCTGAATTTGTGAACTTCATTTACTTGGCTGAGCTGGATAACACTGTCTCTCCATGAATACTATGGGCTGTGTCCTCCGTGAGCATGCCTGCTTCCTCTTTTAACAGGTAACCAATAGGCGTTGTTTGGCTAGCTAATAACCAAGGTTCCAAGATATTAAATAAAACTTATTCATCACAAATAGTTAACATGTTTCTAGGCCGACCTGGCTTCTTCATCAGGTTCCTGGTTATTAGCTGACTCAACAGAGCCCATTGTTACTTGTGGAAGAAGATGGTTACGGAATAATAATCATTGATTTCTATAGGAGAGTGTTGTGGGCATGCTCCATGAACTGTGCAGAGTTTATATTGGGAAGGGAAAGGTAGGAATTAAATTTATATATATATATATATATATATATATATATATATATATATATTCACCAATCCTAGTCATGTGACCAAAGTTTTGATTAGTTGGGGTCTGGATGTACAGACCCTCATGGATCATTAGAACAAGCAGGAAAAGGGTGCGGCTGAGCAATGTTCTGTGCAAGACAGAAGTAGGCCCATTCTATAACAGTCCAGTTGTGACCATAGTCCAGTGTTTTTCAACCAGTGTGTCTTCGGCTGTTGCAGAACTACAACTCCCAGCATGCTCGGACAGCCAAAGGCTGTCCGAGCATGTTGGGAGTTGTAGTTTTGCAACAGCTGGAGGCACCATGGTTGGGAAACACTACATTAGACTATTGACTATCTATAGGAGAGTGTTGTGGGCATGCTCTATGACCTGTACAGAGAAGGGGAGGGATTAAGATGTGACTATTGTCTTTTAACTTCTGGCAGTTTTGTGGGAATTAAAAATTAAGTAAGAAAACTTAATGAACTTTTAAAAGTTTGTTTGCGGTGGAATTCCAACATTGAACATCTGTAGCATACCCACAAATCTTGCTTAGCTGTTGATATAACTACTGCGGAAGTGAAAAAGTTAAATAAATAACTAAATACATCAATAAACAAATAAGTGAATGAATACATAAATAAAATTAATAATAAATAAATGCCTAAATAAACAAATAAGTGAATGAATTAAAAAAATAAAATTATTAATAAATAAATAAATGAATTAATAAATAAACACGGTAAGTAAATGAATAAATTAATAAACAAGTGAATAAATAAGTGAATAAATAAATAAATCGGTGAATGAATAAATAAATAAATACATAAATAAATAAACAAGTAAAATAAATAAATCAGTGAATAACATAAATAAATAATTAAGCGAATGAAGGAAGGAAGGAATAAATAAATAAACAAGTGAATAAATAAAATAAATAAATAACTAAATAGGTGAATAAATGAAGGAAGGAATAAATAAGCAAGTAAGTAAATAAATAAAATAATTAAATAAATAAGATTGAAACATCCCAATGGGATCAAAAAAAAAAAAAGAACATCCTTTTTTGTATTTATTTTTGTAATACAATATTTTTGCTCTTGAATGCCTAAATTATTTGTTTCATTCAATACATGGTTTTTAATGTAATGAGAATGTAGTTTTCTAAAATTAAATAAAACACACAAAATATATTAACAGGTTTACAGGACAGACTGGGACCTGTACGTGTCTAAAATCTCACAAACTCTTGGATTTCTTCCCTCCGATGTTCTGCCTGCCTAGAGATGACATCTGATGGTTACGATATGTGACATCCACATCTTCCATCCATCTCACCCATCAGCCTCAATTTAAACATTGAACGGTGAAAATATATTTATTTTTCGCTCAATCTATATATTGACCTATGGTTTTCCATTTGCGCTCTTTTACATGGAACAGGATGACAGATGGAGCCGCCGATCTCACAGTTCATGTGTAAATATCACGAGTTGCCTCAGTTTTCACTTGTGTTGTTTTCTCCTTATTTTAGCCTCTTTGTCGTCATTGTTTTTGGAGATTTGATATTGTTTCTTCTTCACCCCTGGCAGATATAACCATTATTTTCTTATTTTGTCTGCCTCGTTTTCTAGGAGCCATACATTTTTAGCAGAAGATCTGTTTAGGAGCTTATGTGGGACAAATTGTACTTTTAACGAAACTTAATTTTACCATTAAATGTAGCGCAAATACATGAAAATAAGCAGCTCCCACAGTTGCCATTTCCACATCCAGATACAAGTGGACCCATTATTACACCCCCTGTCTCTCCATTAAACTCAGTTGTCTCTTCATTACTCTCCTCTGTCTCTTCATTACAACACCTGTCTCTCCATTAAACTCAGCTGTCTCTTCATTACACTCTTCTGTCTCTTCATTACATCCCATCTCTTCATTACAATCCTCTGTCTCTCTGTCTCTTCATTACACCCCATGTCTCTTCATTACACTCCTCTGTCCGTTCATTACACTCCTCTGTCTCTTCATTACACTACTCTGTCTCTTCATTACACACCTCTGTCTCTTCATTACACCCCCGTATCTTCATTACACCCACTGTCTCTTTATTACACTACTCTGTCTCTTCATTACACTCCTCTGTCTCTTCATTACACTCCACTGTCTCTTCATTGCACTCCTATGTCTAATCATTACACCCCCTGACTCTTCATTACACTCCTCTGTCTCTTCATTGCACTCCACTTTCTCTTCATTGCACTCCTCTGTCTCTTCATCACACTCCTCTGTCTCTTCATTACACCCCCTGTCTCTTCATTACACTCCTCTGTCTCTTCATTACACTCCTCTGTCTCTTCATTACACCCCTGTCTCTTCATTACACTCCTCTGTCTCTTCATTACACTCCTCTGTCTCTTCATTACACTCCTCTGTCTCTTCATTACACTCCTCTGTCTCTTCATTACACCCCCTATCTCTTTATTACACTCTCCTGTCTCTTCATTACACACCTCTGTCTCTTCATTACACTCCTCTGTCTCTTCATTATACCCCCTGTTTCTATCTGGACCATTTTCAGGTGATTAGCAAAATAGAAATGTGCTGTCATGGTGCTGATTATGTATCCGGTAATTGATAGCAACCACCGCCGACTTCATTTACAGTGTTGTTATAAATGAGAAACCTAGACTGCTACGGGCTGGAACCAAATAATCGGGGGATCTGATGATGGTCGGGTTGGAGCATAGGGGTCCTTTATGGTTAGTGTTGGGTGCGAATATTCGCAATGCGAATATTTATCACGAATATCGTATATTCACGAATTTGTGAATATTGTGAATATAGCGCTAAATATTCACAATTATATAGTATTAATATGAGGGAAACATGTCCAGGACATTCTGCTACCACATGTGCTGCCTCTCGTGGCTTCCTGATAATGGCGGGATAATGGCCACTGTAATACCACCAGATTGTAACACTTCCCTGACCGGCCCTGTCACCGGATTAATCGCCAATCCAGAATCTTTCAGCACCAAGAGCTGTAACATCTGTGGGCTAATGTTATGCAGGATGCCATACAGAACCTATATACCTCCATGTCCTTATACAAGAAGCCGATCACAAGATGTTCTCATGCTGAAACCCCCTGAGATCATCTGTAGTCTGTGGGAAAACCTAGAAGAAATATATAATGTCCCTGCGGCGCCACCATAGGCGGGATGAAGCATTACACACTGTTCATTCATATCAGTGGGATGTCTGTCTAATACAGAACAGGATGGGTCCATTAAAACAAGAGACACTCAATGTGACTGCTCTCCACTATAGACTAGAGACAGCTTCTTTAAATGGGGTACTCCGGTAAAAAACACATGTTTTCAAATCAACTTGTGTCAGAAAGTTAAACAGATTTGTAAATTACTTCTATATAAAAATTTTAACCCTTCCAGTACTTATCAGCTGCTGAATGCTCCCCAGAATGTTGTGTAGTTATTTTCAGTCTGACCACATTGACCACAGCAGCTTTGGATAGGGGATAAGATGTCTAGGGTGGGAGTACCCCTTTAAGGGATTTGCCGTGTTTGGAATAAGATAATGTGGATTCAGCATTTGTGAATCCATTTCAGTATCCGCCCTGACTCAGGAAGGTTGGAGTCTCTCTTTGTTTTTCAGATTAGCTTAGAGGTAAAGCAGCTATCCGTGTAATTGCTCAGTTATGAGGACACAAGGGGAGTCTGGGAGATCAGTACGGTAGTCAGGTTAATGGCGACCGTCCCGTAGGTCATAGCCGTGTCCAGTTTATTAGCTTTGAAGAGCACAGAAGCTTCTCGCCAGGTTCATTACAATCTTATTTATGTAAACCAGGTCAATCGGATATGGTTATGCATCATTAACGCTTCTCATCCACAAAGACCTGGAGGAGGACACCTTCTCCACACCTCACTATAAATGCTCCTCATACCAATGGCCAGAGTTCACCGGTTCGCCGCTGTCCGTTCTGTCCTGACGCCCAGGTGATTGCAGAGTTGGCTTTTTCCATTTTACTGATAGCATCGTAATGAGAAGTAGAATAATTTACTGTAAAAAGTAAACTTCAGGGTCACAAGGACTTCTCAACAATCTGGCACTCACCTACAGATGTAGCAGAGATTAATATATCGTTGTGGTGGAAATAAGCTTATTAATTTACATAATTTAAGGTAATATCTCAGTGTTTGAAGTGTGCAGGGGAGTGGACACATGGTGGCCCCTCAGATGGTCTCTGGGAGCCGCACAAAGAAAATGGATGTCTTCAGATGGCGCTCCAGCTCCCAGAGACCATCTGAGGTGCAAAAGTGAGTGCATTTCTCTGTATCTTTAACCCGTTAAAGGGGTACTTCATGGGGGACTTAACCCCTAGCCCATACATTCCCTCTCATCAACCTATTTATTGTCTAGATATCATTCATTAGCTATGTAGAGCAGTTTTTCTTTGGTTGTCACTTACATACATGTAGTTAGGGAATGACATCATCAAACCATTTACTCTGTCTCTGTCCTAATCCCTCTCTGAAAGCAGGTCCCACCCTCCTGACACTACTTTTTATTCACATATAAGATTCTACTTAGTATTTAATATAAGTGGATAATTATCACAATGTATGGTTTATATGCACTTGTTTAGATATTTATTTATGGTTCTTTTCCTTTCTTATTTATATGTGCATTACAACACATATTGCTTTTTTCATATTTTTATTTTATCAAGAGGTTAGATGTTGGACGACATAGAAACAATAACTATACTTACCTGACTGTAGTTAATTACAAGATATAATTTGTTAAAGCATAGCATTTGGTAGAATCCCTAGGATACCAGTAAACCTAATATTAGCAGTAGCCACATGAGATAGTTAATACGTGATAATTTGTCTAAGTCCGGGCGCATGTGCGATCCATTGGAACAAGTATCTGCACAGGAGAAAATCTAAGTGCCAGCGCATGCGCCGTGAATAACATCAGAGAGTCTAAGTGGTGGCGCACGCGTGGTAGGGACGTGCGCTAGTTGCCAGAGTCTAAGTGTGGGCGCATGCGCGAGACAACAGAGTCGGCGCATCGGAAGTGAGTGTGGCGCATAATTGTGTCGCACATTGATGACAGACGGTTGCACAGTGATGAGCGGGGAATCCCGACATACAACGGGAGTAAGTGACGTGGCACAATACGATTGGTACTTAGGTAAGGTCTCTTTTCTTACCATTGCTACCATTCGTGAAGTAATTGGCGCTGTTCCATAAGCCATTTATGGATTGGCTTACAAATTAAGGCCATGAGTGATGACATCATGGGCTCTATTATAAATATTACCGCCACCATTTTGTCCTCCAGATGCCACAATAAACCTCTTGAAGAAGCCGTGTTTACGGTGAAACATGTAGGGGATGGCATGTTGATTCATTTTAATAGACACTAAGACAAGGGTGCTGAGAGTTTATATGAGAGAGCACGGTGTGCCTCATAAAAACATATAACACAATACTACTGTCACCACCTGCCGGTATCAATTTTAAATATTCCTTATGGGGACATTTTATATGATACAATTAATAAAAGTGATTTTAGGGGTTGATTAATTAGTTTTTTTTTTTTACCCCGGGCTTTTGCCCAGGGTTTGGTTAATAGTTGTGATTACCCCTGGCTACCCTGAGGGTTTTTAGTTAATAGTACACCCTCCTGAGAGACACAGACCATGTAGTTTCTGCCCTGAGCTGATGAGTTGTGCTCTCTTTAATACTGAGAGCAGGGAGGTGTGTGCAGCCTCAGACAATCAGACATTGTATCTCTCTCTGCTGCTCAGAGTTGGGGGGGGGGCTGCCCCTTTAAGGACTAAAGTCCAAATTATATAGGTTTTATTTTGTTTTACTTCTTTAAAAAAAAAATGTATAAATTTTAGTACAAAATTATTATGTTTAAAATTGTCCTCTCTTGACCCCTATAACTTTTTTATTTTTCTGCACACGGAGATGTGTGATGATCATTTCTTGCACCCTGATCTTTAGTTTTTATAAGTAGCACTTTTGTTTTGATGGGACTTTCTTTTGATTTTTATACATTTTGTTAGTGTATACAAAGTGACAAAAATACACAATTCTGGACTTTGGTATTTATTAGAGATGAGCGAAGATACAGTGATTTGATTCGTCACAAACTTCTCGACTTGGCGGTTGCTGACTTTATCCTGTATAAATTAGTTCAGCTTTCAGGTGCTCCGGTGGCTGGAGACTCTTTCCTAGGACTGTATCCACCTTTTTCAGCCACCGGAGCACCTGAAAGCTGAATTAATTTATGCAGGATAAAGTCAGCAAACACCGAGCCGCGAGGTTCGTGACGTATCGAATCACTGTAACTTTGCTCATCTCCAGTATTTTTATATATTTTTTTACTTATACAGCATTGATCATGCGGCTTAATTGATGTAATATTTTAATAGTTTGAACATTTATCACATATGTTTATTATTGTTTACATTCTTGCCATGGCTGATTGGAGCAATGGAACACAGACCGGACGGCGAGGAGGTAGGTAAGTGCCCACACCGCCATTTTACCGATCAGCTTCACTGAGCAGCTTTTTTACATTTTAGACGTTGCAATCAACTTTGACCGCAGTGTCTAAAGGGTTAATGCCGGGCATCACCGAGATCAGGACCATCCCGCTATGACACTCACTCAGCTCCTGAGAGCGCGTCATAGAAGGGGAGCAGGTGCAGGGCGTACATGTACACCCTGCATCCTTAAGGGGTTAACACTGCTAAGCTCCACCGGCCATGGAAGGACATCAGACCAATCTTGTAGATATGTCAACACATCGGTGGTTGTGTCGATGCGCTCTTTGGTCTTGTGATCTAAGAGCAGTATGTCAAGGTGGGTGGTTTAATCCACTTTGCTTCAGTTGTACGGTGAAACTTGGAGAGCGCCCCCTTTATTGTTCCTTTTCCTTTCCGAGGGTTTGGATTGTGGTATATAAGGATGAACACATTAATTCAGCACAATTTTTTTTTTTTTTTTTTGGGGGGGGGGGGGGGGGGATTCTTATTTTTAGAATGCTAAATTTTTGGCTTTCCTTTTGGGTGAGTAATTTCTAATGGTAGCTGCCGTTTTAGAGATCTGGGTTAAGGTTGAGTTGGGGATAGGGCGTGCTGTCTTGATGGCATAGAGAACTTAAAGGGCTGGATAAGGTCCTAGCAGACAACACAATTATCCACGGCAATCGGGTGTCTTCTTAATTCGAATCAAATCTGAATCCAAATCCAATCTGACAACCTAAACTAATTTAAAGGGGTACTCCACCCCTAGATATCTTATGGGCATAAGATGTCTGATCACGGGGGTCCCACCGCTGGGGACCACTGCGATCTCCGTGCTGCACCCAGCGTTCTTTTGGAGTCGGGTTCATCGCTGGAGGCTTGTGACCTCACAGCCGCACCCTGCTCGTGATGTCACGGCCACACACCCTCAATGCAAGTCTATGGGAGGACCCCTAACATAGACTTGCATTGAGGGGGTATGACCGTGATGTCATGAGCCTCCGAATCGCCAGTCATCAGGCATGGAGTGAAGTTTGCTCCGTGCACTGGATGTCCGAGTTGTCGCAGCCGAAATCATGGGGATCCCCTGTTGTCTAGGGGCGGAGTACCCCTTTAAGTTAAATGGTTTTTCCAGAAAGTTAAACAGATTTTAAATCACTTCTATTAAAAAAATCATAAACCTACCAGTACTTATCAGCTGCTGAAGTTGAGTTGTTCTTTTCTGTCTGATCACAGTGCTCTCTGCTGACACCTCTGTCTGTCTAAGGAACTGTCGAGAGTAGAAGCAAATCCCAATAGCAAACCTCTACTGCTCTGGCCAGTTCCTGAGACAGACAGAGGTGTCAGCAGAGAGCACTGTGATGTATCTGAGGAGTAACCATAGAGTGAGCACTGTGAATTCCCATAGCTTTTATAGGAGAGAAACATATTGTATATCTGTATATTTACATATGGGAAGACATTTCTAGCAAGAGGTCGATTATCCAACTTGATATCCTCCATCATGGAATACACTTAGAATACACTTAGAATACACTTAGAATACATGCAGTAGCTGTTACTCCAGAGAAGAAGTGCTAGAAGAAAAGTGCAAGAAAAGACCATAATCTAAGCTCAATACAAGGCTGCAAGAGATATATAGGAGCAATTGGAGTCCATAGCCACAGCTGTAATAGGGCATCATTTTTTTTTATGTTTTTTTTTTTTTTTTTTTACAAAATAAATCTGGATTGGACAGAAGTGGCTACAACAAGGCAGTGAAACAATACAATAGGACAATTATTTCTATATACAAGAAGTTGGGTGAGGCTGTATATAAATATCTGGCAGAAAGGGGGTTACTGATTCTCACTGAAGAGACAAGTGGTATGAAGGTTAATTAGCAGTGATCCATGGCAGAAAGTATGCAAATTAGCTTTCCTCCAAAAGGAAGAGGAATCGCAACAGTGGCCCTCATTTACTTAGAAAATCAGGTTGTAAGTCTATCTTGCTTTCTTACCCAACTGCTTTTTTCCCCTGGTATTTATTATTATGTCGCATCCTGTTTGTCACACGTGGGTTTTGTTGGTTTTGGTTTCCAACTCCTCTGAGTTGTCGGGAACAAATCCACAACAATTCAACAAATTCGGGTTGGAAACCTTTATAAATACGTTGGAAAGCTCAGAAATGTCGGGTTACGCCCCTTTTTCGGGTTTGGGAGAATCCACATCGGGTCCGTCGGGAAAAAATCTCGCATCCTGTCGCAGACTGGCGCACGATGTCTGCGACATGTCGCAGACAAAGATGCACCAAAAAAAAAGACACAAAACAAGTCGGGTTTAGAATAGTAAATGAGGGACATTGTGTAGGGATCAGTGCAGATCTGAGCTTGCCCCCAAACCAATGTTCCTCCCTACTTAGATGATGCGATTTGAACAGCAGCCCCCAACTGGGTGATGGTCCCTATACTTGAGTATGTGCATGGGGTGTCAGACAAAACCAAGAGGGCATTACAATACACAATCATAAAAAGAGTTGTCAGGACAAGCTAGGGTCAAACCTAGAGGATAGCATGGTACAAAATCAGCAGGCAGGAAATATAGCACAAAATGCTGGTAAAGGTAAAAAACTGAAATCACAGGTGTAGGCTATAGACACTGACCAGTGCAATGAGCAGGGCCTTTGCCTGAACGATTAGAAAAGCTGCCAGTCACCCAAGAGAGAAGCAGAGGTGGCTCTGGACCTGGGGAAGATATGCATGAAACAGGAAGAAGCAAAGACCAAGATGTTTACAACCATTTAAACCATTTCAACAATTGAAAGGTTTCCTATGTATTGGCAGCCCCTATTGATGTCTTGAATCATGGAAAGGTAAGATTGTCCCACCTGGACCAGCAAGGTAAGATTGTCCCACCTGGACCAGCAAGGTAAGATTGTCCCACCTGGACCAGCAAGGTAAGATTGGCCCACCTGGACCAGCAAGGTAAGATTGTCCCACCTGGATCAGCAAGGTAAGATTGTCCCACCTGGACCAGCAAGGTAAGATTGGCCCACCTGGACCAGCAAGGTAAGATTGTCCCACCTGGATCAGCAAGGTAAGATTGTCCCACCTGGACCAGCAAGGTAATATTGTCCCACCTGGACCAGCAAGGTAAGATTGTCCCACCTGGACCAGCAAGGTAAGATTTTCAGCTTTAACCCCTTAACGACGCAGGACATATATTTACGTCCTGCGCCGGCTCCCGCGATATGAAGCGGGATCGCGCCGCGATCCCGCATCATATCGCGTGGGTCCCGGCGCTAATCAACGGCCGGGACCCGCGGCTAATACCACACATCGCCGATCGCGGCGATGTGCGGTATTAACCCTTTAGAAGCGGCGGTCAAAGCTGACCGCCGCTTCTAAAGTGAAACTGAAAGTATCCCGGCTGCTCAGTCGGGCTGTTCGGGACCGCCGCGGTCAAATCGCGGCATCCCCAACAGCTGATCGGACACCGGGAGGGCTCTTACCTGCCTCCTCGGTGTCCGATTGACGAATGACTGCTCCGTGCCTGAGATCCAGACAGGAGCAGTCAAGCGTCGATAATGCTGATCACAGGCGTGTTAATACACGCCAGTGATCAGCATGAGAGATCAGTGTGTGCAGTGTTATAGGTCCCTATGGGATAACAATGATCAATGTTGTGCAGTGTTATAGGTCCCTATGGGATAACAATGATCAGTATAAGAGATCAGTGTGTGCAGTGTTATAGGTCCCTATGGGACCTATAACACTGCAAAAAAAAAGTTAAAAAAAAGTGTTAATAAAGGTCATTTAACCCCTTCCCTAATAAAAGTTTGAATCACCCCCCTTTTCCCATAAGAAAAATAAAACAGTGTAAAAAAAAATAAAAATAAACATATGTGGTATCGCCGCGTGCGTAAATGTCCGAACTATAAAAATATATAATTAATTAAGCCGTACGGTCAATGGCGTATGCGCAAAAAAATTCCAAAGTCCAAAAAAGCGTATTTTGGTAACTTTTTATAACATTAAAAAATGAATAAAAAGTGATCAAAAAGTCAGATCAAAACAAAAATCATACCAATAAAAACTTCAGATCACGGCGCAAAAAATGAGTCCTCATAATGCCCCGTACGTGGAAAAATAAAAAAGTTATAGGGGTCAGAAGATGACATTTTTAAACGTATAAATTTTCCTGCATGTAGTTATGATTTTTTACAGAAGTGCGACAAAATCAAACCTATATAAGTAGGGTATCATTTTAACCGTATGGACCTACAGAATAATGATAAGGTATAATTTTTACCGAAATATGCACTGCGTAGAAACGGAAGCCCCCAAAAGTTACAAAATGGCGTTTTTTTTTCAATTTTGTCGCACAATGATTTTTTTTTCCGTTTTGCCGTGCATTTTTGGGTAAAATGACTAATGTCACTGCAAAGTAGAATTGGCGACGCAAAAAATAAGCCATAATATGGATTTTTAGGTGGAAAATTGAAAGGGTTATGATTTTTTAAAGGTAAGGAGGAAAAAACGAAAGTGCAAAACCGGAAAAACCCTGAGTCCTTAAGGGGTTAAAGTACAAATTATCTGGTTTTACACTTGGACAACCACATTTCATAAAATTCATAAAACTTTCTTAGTGGAACTTTGTCTTAATAGTAGTGCGCGGTCTCATAGTTTATGTCATTTTTTAGAGCTAAGAATAATGGAGGAGATTTATAAATACCTTTTTAGTTGCCGAATGCTTCTTTTATTTTTGAAAAAGCCTCTGAAAAATTAAAGAAGTGATCTGATTGGTTACTATGGGCAACTAGTCAACTTCTCTTCTGCACAGATTTTGATAAATCTCCCCCAATATTTAGGTCTACCAATAATTTCCATAGGGCAGCGATAGGCGGACAGTGTCATCTATGGATGAGAGGACCATTGAAATCATTTCCGCGTGCGGTGCTCAGCCAACCAATTTGTTGTTGAAAGCTGATAGTATAGAAGAATAAGGTATCCACTGCTTGGTGTCACACACCCACGGGTGTGGACCCACTGTGCCACAAGTGGCTGGCTGTTGGCAAAACTTGCAGAGTGGGGCAGGCAAAGGCAACAGAAGGCGTCAGACACAGCAGAGCTGAATTAGGTGACTTTAGAAAGCAGGTGCAGCAAACTGGAACACTGGTCTACAACAGACAGCAGATACTGGAACACAACAGATACTGGGACACAACAGATACTGGGACACAACAGATACTGGGACACAACAGATACTGGGGCACAACAGATACTGGGGCACAACAGATACTGGGACACAACAGATACTGGGACACAACCAATACTGGGACACAACAGATACTGGGACACAACAGATACTGGGACACAACAGATACTGGGACACAACAGATACTGGGGCACAACAGATACTGGGGCACAACAGACAGGGAACTTTGCTGTAGTAAACTACACTGCTCAAGAAAGTAAAGGGAACACTTAGATAACACATCCTAGATCTGAATGAACTAATCGTAGGAAATACTTTCCTCTTTACATAGTTGAATGCGCTGACAACAAAATCACCAAAAATTATCAATGGAAATGAAATGTATGAACCCCTGGAGGTCTGAATATGGAGTCACACTCAAAATCACAGTGGAAAACCCCACTACAGGCCGATCCAACTTTATGTAATGTCCTTAATACAAGTCCCAATGAGGCTCAGTAGTGTGTGTGGCCTCCACGTGCCCGTATGACCTCCCTACAACGCCTGGGCATGATCCTGATGAGGTGGAGGATGGTCTCCTGAGGGATGTCCTCCCAGACCTGGACTAAAGCATCCACCAACTCCTGGACAGTCTGTGGTGGATGGAGCGAGACGTCCCAGATGTGCTCAATCGGATTCAGGGGAACAGGCGGCCAGTCCATAGCATCAATGCCTTCCTCTTGTAGGAACTGCACCAGAACGTTCTCCATGGCGTCTCCAGACTCTGTCACGTCTATTACATGTGCTCAGTGTGAACCTGCATTCATCTGTGAAGAGCACATGGTGCCAGTGGTGAATTTGCCAATCTTGGTGTTCTCTGGCAAATGCCAAACGTCCTGCATGGTGTTGGGCTGTAAGCACAACCCCCACCTGTGGATGTCAGGCCCTCATACCACCCTCATGGAGTCTGTTTCAGACCGTTTGAGTGGACACATGCATATTTGTGGCCTGCTGGAGGTCATTTTGTAGGGCTCTGGCAGTGCTCCTCCAGCTCCTCCTTGCACAAAGGCGGAAGTAGCTGTCCTGCTGCTGGGTTGTTGCGCTCCTACGGCCTCCTCCACGTCTCCTGATGTACTGGCCTGTCTCCTGGTAGTGCCTCCATGCTCTGGACACTACGCTGACAGACACAGCAAACCTTCTTGCCACAGCTCGCATTGATGTGCCATCCTGGATGAGCTGCACTACCTGAGCCACTTGTGTGGGTTGTAGACTCCGTCTCATGCTACCACTAGAGTGAAAGCACCGCCAGCATTAAAAAGTGACCAAAACATCAGTCAGGAAGCATAGGAACTGAGAAGTGGTCTGTGGTCACCACCTGCAGAACCACTCCATTATTGGGGGTGTCTTGCTAATTGCCTATAATTTCCACGTGTTGTCTGTTCCATGTGAAAATGATTGTCAATCAGTGTTCTTCCTGAGTGGACAGTGGGATTTCACACAAGTGTCAGTGACTTGGAGTTACATTGTGTTGGTTAAGTGTTCCCTTTATGTTTTTGAGCAGTGTACAATGTTGCTCAGGCACGTCAGGAAGAGAGGAGGGCTCTTTTATAGGTGGTGCCTGGCAGGAATTGGCTAGGAATCCAATAGGGAGTCAATACTTGCCCTATAAGTCTCAGTCGATGCTCTCGCTCAGCCCCTAGAGGACAGAGGAGAAACTGCAGCCATGGCAGCAGCAGGACATGGTACAGAGCAGGCCGCCTGATAGTACGCCGGATGTTTTCAACCATCGGCGTTACACTGAGATTTGGCTATTACATTGGCTATATGCAAGTTGAGTTATATTAGGGCGTCCCTAAGATGCCTGAATTTAACTCACTTTGGAAAATACAGTAACAAAAGAGTTGTAGATGCACTCACCCTGTTAAAACATTACTTTTAATTAATCCATAAAAAAATGATCCCACCAGGAGGGAGGAAAGGACTCCAGTGGCTGCCGGATCGACTGGCAACCGGCTGTTTCGCCATATCCCTGCTTTCGCTGGCTGTCAATAACTCAATTTGGTTCTCTTGACTTCTTAAGGCCTATTCCTATGGCAGAATTCCACCTTAAAGGGGTACTCCCCTGGAAAACATTTTTTTTTTTTATCAACTGGTTGCCAGGAAGTATTGTAAATGACTTCTATTTAAAAATCTTAACCCTTCCAGTACTTATCAGCTGCTATATGCTCCACAGGAAGTTCTTTTCTTTTTGAATTTCCTTTCTGTCTGACCACAGTGCTCTCTGCTGCCACCTCAGTCCATGTTAAGAACTGTCCAGAGCAGGATAGGTTTGCTATGGGGATTTTGCTCCTTCTCTGGACAGTTTCTAAAATGGACAGAAGTGTCAGCAGAGAGCACTGTGATCAGACAGAAAGGAAATTCAAAAAGAAAAGAACTTCCTGTGGAGCATACAGCAGCTGATAAGTACTGGAAGGATTAAGATTTTGAAATAGAAATCATTTACTAATCTGTCTAACTTTCTGGCACCAGTTGATTTTAAAAAATATAAATGTTTTCCAGTGGAGTACTCCAATGAAAGCCCAATAGACTTCTATGGGATTCCGCACTCCCATTCAAACTTCTGAAATTCCGCTTGCGGAATTTCAGAAGTGTGAATGGGAGTGCGGAATCCCATAGAATTCTATCGAGCTTTTATTTGCGACTGAATTCCGCCGCGTGACTAGACCCTTATTATACATGTTCCACTCTGGAGTTGCGTCTAGTTTGCTCTACTTTCCTTTTCGTGCCCATATTATGAACCTTGTGGCTTCTTTGCTCGCGTTAAATAGTTAATATAAAAGTTTTCCATTCCCTCCTCATACCCCAGTTTCCTGCACTTCTGTTGCGTTGCGCTCTTGGCTCCTGTTATAGTGAATGAACTTTTTTGTACTAAGTAGAAAATAAAAGCTTTCCGTTTTTTTGCCCTTTTCTGACATTGCCGGAGGCTTCCCTGGACTCTACCTGAGGCGCTCCTGGGACTCTCCTATTGGAATGGAGAGCCGTTCTCCATAATGGACTATATAATTTCATTCATTTATGGCTTGTAAGGCTGTCTGAACATATTTGACAAAAAATGTGCAAATGTCATTTAGGTTGTGCGGAGGGCGCAGTCACATTACTGGTCCGGTTGCCTTGGAAACAGTATTGGTGCCGACTAAAATGTTTGCATTTTGCTAGAAATATGAAAAAAGCTTCAAACTGTTTTACTTTATTCCCCTCATTGGGGATTTGTCTGCAGAGTATCGCAGCCTCGCGTCAATCACATCACAGTCAAGCGGGGTTCAAGTCGTCAATTTTGGTAAAAACTTCATGAGATGGACCCTACAATACATGAGAGATGAGGCCCAGGAGCTTCCGAAACTCCTTCATTTCTATGAATCCAGAGTCAGGGTCTATACAGGACTCAGCTGGTGCATCAGTTTCCTTCCTTCCCAGGGGCTAATGATGATGATGATGAAGATGCGGGTTATGATGATGAAGATGACGAGGGTTATGATGATGATGAGGGTTATGATGATGATGATGAGGGTTATGATGATGATGATGATGAGGATGATGAGGGTTATGATGATGATGGTGAGGATGAGGGTTATGATGATGAGGGTTATGATGATAATGATGAGGGTTATGATGATGATGATGATGATGATGATGATGAGGGTTATGATGATGATGGTGAGGATGAGGGCTATGATGATGAGGGTTATGATGATGATGATGAGGGTTATGATGATGATGATGATGAGGGTTATGATGATGATGATGATGATGATGATGATGATGAGGGTTATGATGATGATGATGATGATGAGGGTTATGATGATGATGAGGGTTATGATGATGATGGTGAGGATGAGGGTTATGATAATGAGGGTTATGATGATGATGATGATGAGGATTATGATGATGATGATGATGATGAGGGTTATGATGATGATGGTGATGATGAGGGTTATGATGATGAGGGTTATGATGATGATGATGAGTGTTATGATGATGATGATGATGATGATGATGAGGGTTATGATGATGATGATGGTGATGATGGGGGTTATGATGATGAGGGTTATGATGATGATGATGAGTGTTATGATGATGATGATGATGGTTGATGATGATGATGATGATGAGGGTTATGATGATGATGATGAGGGTTATGATGATGTTCTATTATCCCCATCTTCCATTCAGAATAACATATATAATATTCTTCCACAAGTGACGATAGGAGCGCAGACTAACAATTTGCAGGAATTATCTTTACTTATATGTAAGAAATTGTTCAAAGTTCATTAAACTCTCCTTATGTTTCCGTCACATCAGCCATGTTTCTCGGTCTTCACAGATACAAATTTCCCATTCCACAAACCATGGGCTCATGTCAACCCCCCCTCTAATATTATATCCAATGTATCATAAAGTATCCATACACACTCAGTGTTCAGGGATTTATGTACTAGATACAAGATCCCATAGAACGTTTAGGAAGACGTCCATTATTTTCTCCTTTCACGATTCATCCTCCTAACATTTCTCCCTCAAACCGATCCTTAGTAACCTCTATCTATACACGGAGGAGTTGTCCGGTGTGAACAGCCTCTTCCTTCTATACACGGAGGAGTTGTCTGGTGTGAACAGCCTCTACCCTCTATAAACGGAGGAGTTGTCCGGTGTGAACAGCCTCTTCCTTCTATACATGGAGGAGTTGTCCGGTGTGAACAGCCTCTTCCTTCTATACATGGAGGAGTTGTCCGGTGTAAACAGCCTCTTCCTTCTATACACGGAGGAGTTGTCCGGTGTGAACAGCCTCTTCCTTCTATACATGGAGGAGTTGTCCGGTGCGAACAGCCTCTTCCTTCTATACATGGAGGAGTTGTCCGGTGTGAACAGCCTCTTCCTTCTATACATGGAGGAGTTGTCCGGTGTGAACAGCCTCTTCCTTCTATACATGGAGGAGTTGTCCGGTGTGAACAGCCTCTTCCTTCTATACACGGAGGAGTTGTCCGGTGTGAACAGCCTCTCCCTTCTTTACACGGAGGAGTTGTCCGGTGTGAACAGCCTCTTCCTTCTATACATGGAGGAGTTGTCCGGTGTGAACAGCCTCTTCCTTCTATACATGGAGGAGTTGTCCTTTGTGAACAGCCTCTTCCTTCTATACATGGAGGAGTTGTCTGGTATGAACAGCCTCTTCCTTCTATACATGGAGGAGTTGTCCGGTGTGAACAGCCTCTTCCTTCTATACACGGAGGAGTTGTCCGGTGTGAACAGCCTCTTCCTTCTATACACGGAGGAGTTGTCCTTTGTGAACAGCCTCTTCCTTCTATACACGGAGGAGTTGTCCGGTGTGAACAGCCTCTTCCTTCTATACATGAAGGAGTTGTCCGGTGTGAACAGCCTCTTCCTTCTATACATGGAGGAGTTGTCCGGTTTGAACCGCCTCTTTCTTCTATACATGGAGGAGTTGTCCGGTGTGAACAGCCTCTTCCTTCTATACATGGAGGAGTTGTCCGGTTTGAACCGCCTCTTTCTTCTATACATGGAGGAGTTGTCTGGTGTGAACAGCCTCTTCCTTCTATACACGGAGAAGTTGTCCGGTGTGAACAGCCTCTTCCTTCTATACACATAGGAGTTGTCCGGTGTGAACAGCCTCTTCCTTCTATACACGGAGGAGTTTTCCGGTGTGAACAGCCTCTTCCTTCTATACATGGAGGAGTTTTCCGGTGTGAACAGCCTCTTTCTTCTATATACGGAGGAGTTGTCCGGTGTGAACAGCCTCTTCCTTCTATACATGGAGGAGTTGTCCGGTGCGAACAGCCTCTTCCTTCTATACATGGAGGAGTTGTCCGGTGTGAACAGCCTCTTCCTTCTATACATGGAGGAGTTGTCCGGTGTGAACAGCCTCTTCCTTCTATACATGGAGGAGTTGTCCTTTGTGAACAGCCTCTTCCTTCTATACATGGAGGAGTTGTCTGGTATGAACAGCCTCTTCCTTCTATACATGGAGGAGTTGTCCGGTGTGAACAGCCTCTTCCTTCTATACACGGAGGAGTTGTCCGGTGTGAACAGCCTCTTCCTTCTATACACGGAGGAGTTGTCCGGTGTGAACAGCCTCTTCCTTCTATACACGGAGGAGTTGTCTGGTGTGAACAGCCTCTACCCTCTATACACGGAGGAGTTGTCTGATGTGAACAGCCTCTACCCTCTATAAACGGAGGAGTTGTCCGGTGTGAACAGCCTCTTCCTTCTATACATGGAGGAGTTGTCCGGTGTGAACAGCCTCTTCCTTCTATACACGGAGGAGTTGTCCGGTGTGAACAGCCTCTTCCTTCTATACATGGAGGAGTTGTCCGGTGCGAACAGCCTCTTCCTTCTATACATGGAGGAGTTGTCCGGTGTGAACAGCCTCTTCCTTCTATACATGGAGGAGTTGTCCGGTGTGAACAGCCTCTTCCTTCTATACATGGAGGAGTTGTCCTTTGTGAACAGCCTCTTCCTTCTATACATGGAGGAGTTGTCTGGTATGAACAGCCTCTTCCTTCTATACATGGAGGAGTTGTCCGGTGTGAACAGCCTCTTCCTTCTATACACGGAGGAGTTGTCCGGTGTGAACAGCCTCTTCCTTCTATACACGGAGGAGTTGTCCTTAGTGAACAGCCTCTTCCTTCTATACACGGAGGAGTTGTCCGGTGTGAACAGCCTCTTCCTTCTATACATGAAGGAGTTGTCCGGTGTGAACAGCCTCTTCCTTCTATACATGGAGGAGTTGTCCGGTTTGAACCGCCTCTTTCTTCTATACATGGAGGAGTTGTCCGGTGTGAACAGCCTCTTCCTTATATACATGGAGGAGTTGTCTGGTGTGAACAGCCTCTTCCTTCTATACACGGAGGAGTTGTCCGGTGTGAACAGCCTCTTCCTTCTATACACATAGGAGTTGTCCGGTGTGAACAGCCTCTTCCTTCTATACACGGAGGAGTTTTCCGGTGTGAACAGCCTCTTCCTTCTATACATGGAGGAGTTTTCCGGTGTGAACAGCCTCTTTCTTCTATATACGGAGGAGTTGTCCAGTGTGAACAGCCTCTTCCTTCTATACATGGAGGAGTTGTCCGGTGCGAACAGCCTCTTCCTACTATACATGGAGGAGTTGTCCGGTGTGAACAGCCTCTTCCTTCTATACATGGAGGAGTTGTCCGGTGTGAACAGCCTCTTCCTTCTATACATGGAGGAGTTGTCCTTTGTGAACAGCCTCTTCCTTCTATACATGGAGGAGTTGTCCGGTGTGAACAGCCTCTTCCTTCTATACATGGAGGAGTTGTCCGGTGTGAACAGCCTCTTCCTTCTATACACGGAGGAGTTGTCCGGTGTGAACAGCCTCTTCCTTCTATACACGGAGGAGTTGTCCTTTGTGAACAGCCTCTTCCTTCTATACACGGAGGAGTTGTCCGGTGTGAACAGCCTCTTCCTTCTATACATGAAGGAGTTGTCCGGTGTGAACAGCCTCTTCCTTCTATACATGGAGGAGTTGTCCGGTTTGAACCGCCTCTTTCTTCTATACATGGAGGAGTTGTCCGGTGTGAACAGCCTCTTCCTTATATACATGGAGGAGTTGTCTGGTGTGAACAGCCTCTTCCTTCTATACATGGAGGAGTTGTCCGGTGTGAACAGCCTCTTCCTTCTATACACATAGGAGTTGTCCGGTGTGAACAGCCTCTTCCTTCTATACACGGAGGAGTTTTCCGGTGTGAACAGCCTCTTCCTTCTATACATGGAGGAGTTTTCCGGTGTGAACAGCCTCTTTCTTCTATATACGGAGGAGTTGTCCGGTGTGAACAGCCTCTTCCTTCTATACACGGAGGAGTTGTCTGGTTTGAACAGCCTCTTCCTTCTATACATGGAGGAGTTGTCCGGTGTGAACAGCCTCTTTCTTCTATACATGGAGGAGTTGTCCGGTGTGAACAGCCTCTTCCTTCTATACATGGAGGAGTTGTCCGGTGTGAACAGCCTCTTCCTTCTATACACGGAGGAGTTGTCCGGTGTGAACAGCCTCTCCCTTCTTTACACGGAGGAGTTGTCCGATGTGAACAGCCTCTTCCTTCTATACACGGAGGAGTTGTCCGGTGTGAACAGCCTCTTCCTTCTATACACGGAGGAGTTGTCCGGTGTGAACAGCCTCTTCCTTCTATACACGGAGGAGTTGTCCGGTGTGAACAGCCTCTTCCTTCTATACATGGAGGAGTTGTCCGGTGTGAACAGCCTCTTCCTACTATACACGGTGGAGTTGCCTGGTTCGAACAGCCTCTTCCTTCTATACACGGAGGAGTTGTCTGGTGTGAACAGCCTCTCCCTTCTTTACACGGAGGAGTTGTCCGATGTGAACAGCCTCTTCCTTCTATACACAGAGGAGTTGTCTGGTAGGAACAGCCTCTTCCTTCTATACACGGAGGAGTTGTCTGGTGTGAACAGCCTCTTCCTTCTATACACGGAGGAGTTGTCTGGTGTGAACAGCCTCTCCCTTCTTTACACGGAGGAGTTGTCCGATGTGAACAGCCTCTTCCTTCTATACACGGAGGAGTTGTCTGGTAGGAACAGCCTCTTCCTTCTATACACGGAGGAGTTGTCTGGTGTGAACAGCCTCTTCCTTCTATACATGGAGGAGTTGTCTGGTGTGAACAGCCTCTTCCTTCTATACACGGAGGAGTTGTCCGGTGTGAACAGCCTCTTCCTTCTATACATGGAGGAGTTGTCTGGTGTGAACAGCCTCTTCCTTCTATACACGGAGGAGTTGTCTGGTAGGAACAGCCTCTTCCTTCTATACACGGAGGAGTTGTCTGGTGTGAACAGCCTCTTCCTTCTATACATGGAGGAGTTGTCCGGTGTGAACAGCCTCTTCCTTCTATACACGGAGGAGTTGTCCGGTGTGAACAGCCTCTTCCTTCTATACATGGAGGAGTTGTCTGGTGTGAACAGCCTCTTCCTTCTATACACGGAGGAGTTGTCCGGTGTGAACAGCCTCTTCCTTCTATACATGGAGGAGTTGTCCTTTGTGAACAGCCTCTTCCTTCTATACATGGAGGAGTTGTCCGGTGTGAACAGCCTCTTCCTTCTATACATGGAGGAGTTGTCCGGTGTGAACAGCCTCTTCCTTCTATACACGGAGGAGTTGTCCGGTGTGAACAGCCTCTTCCTTCTATACACGGAGGAGTTGTCCTTTGTGAACAGCCTCTTCCTTCTATACACGGAGGAGTTGTCCGGTGTGAACAGCCTCTTCCTTCTATACATGAAGGAGTTGTCCGGTGTGAACAGCCTCTTCCTTCTATACATGGAGGAGTTGTCCGGTTTGAACCGCCTCTTTCTTCTATACATGGAGGAGTTGTCCGGTGTGAACAGCCTCTTCCTTATATACATGGAGGAGTTGTCTGGTGTGAACAGCCTCTTCCTTCTATACATGGAGGAGTTGTCCGGTGTGAACAGCCTCTTCCTTCTATACACATAGGAGTTGTCCGGTGTGAACAGCCTCTTCCTTCTATACACGGAGGAGTTTTCCGGTGTGAACAGCCTCTTCCTTCTATACATGGAGGAGTTTTCCGGTGTGAACAGCCTCTTTCTTCTATATACGGAGGAGTTGTCCGGTGTGAACAGCCTCTTCCTTCTATACACGGAGGAGTTGTCTGGTTTGAACAGCCTCTTCCTTCTATACATGGAGGAGTTGTCCGGTGTGAACAGCCTCTTTCTTCTATACATGGAGGAGTTGTCCGGTGTGAACAGCCTCTTCCTTCTATACATGGAGGAGTTGTCCGGTGTGAACAGCCTCTTCCTTCTATACACGGAGGAGTTGTCCGGTGTGAACAGCCTCTCCCTTCTTTACACGGAGGAGTTGTCCGATGTGAACAGCCTCTTCCTTCTATACACGGAGGAGTTGTCCGGTGTGAACAGCCTCTTCCTTCTATACACGGAGGAGTTGTCCGGTGTGAACAGCCTCTTCCTTCTATACACGGAGGAGTTGTCCGGTGTGAACAGCCTCTTCCTTCTATACATGGAGGAGTTGTCCGGTGTGAACAGCCTCTTCCTACTATACACGGTGGAGTTGCCTGGTTCGAACAGCCTCTTCCTTCTATACACGGAGGAGTTGTCTGGTGTGAACAGCCTCTCCCTTCTTTACACGGAGGAGTTGTCCGATGTGAACAGCCTCTTCCTTCTATACACAGAGGAGTTGTCTGGTAGGAACAGCCTCTTCCTTCTATACACGGAGGAGTTGTCTGGTGTGAACAGCCTCTTCCTTCTATACACGGAGGAGTTGTCTGGTGTGAACAGCCTCTCCCTTCTTTACACGGAGGAGTTGTCCGATGTGAACAGCCTCTTCCTTCTATACACGGAGGAGTTGTCTGGTAGGAACAGCCTCTTCCTTCTATACACGGAGGAGTTGTCTGGTGTGAACAGCCTCTTCCTTCTATACATGGAGGAGTTGTCTGGTGTGAACAGCCTCTTCCTTCTATACACGGAGGAGTTGTCCGGTGTGAACAGCCTCTTCCTTCTATACATGGAGGAGTTGTCTGGTGTGAACAGCCTCTTCCTTCTATACACGGAGGAGTTGTCTGGTAGGAACAGCCTCTTCCTTCTATACACGGAGGAGTTGTCTGGTGTGAACAGCCTCTTCCTTCTATACATGGAGGAGTTGTCCGGTGTGAACAGCCTCTTCCTTCTATACACGGAGGAGTTGTCCGGTGTGAACAGCCTCTTCCTTCTATACATGGAGGAGTTGTCTGGTGTGAACAGCCTCTTCCTTCTATACACGGAGGAGTTGTCCGGTGTGAACAGCCTCTTCCTTCTATACACGGAGGAGTTTTCTGGTGTGAACAGCCTCTTCCTTCTCTACATGGAGGAGTTGTCCGATGTGAACAGCCTCTTCCTTCTACACACGGAGGAGTTTTCTGGTGTGAACAGCCTCTTCCTTCTATACACGGAGGAGTTGTCCGGTGTGAACAGCCTCTCCCTTCTTTACACGGAGGAGTTGTCCGGTTTGAACAGCCTCTTCCTTCTATACATGGAGGAGTTGTCCGGTGTGAACAGCCTCTTCCTTCTATACATGGAGGAGTTGTCCGGTGTGAACAGCCTCTTCCTTCTATACACGTAGGAGTTGTCCAGTTTGAACAGCCACTTCCTTCATATTTATTATGTTATAACTTGTAGATCTTGGATTCCAAAGCCAACTATGTACCTGGATCCCGACCTACCATGTCCCCTCTATAATACTGGCTTCTTCTGATGATGTAGAAGGGTCTTTGGACAGTCATATTCCCTAAGGTTCCTGCTGCCTCTGCCCCAAGGTTTAAAGGGGTACTTTGCCGTAGACATTTTATCCCCTATCCAAGGAATAGGGATAAGATGTCTGATCACAGGGGTTCTGCCACTGGGGACCCCCATTATCTCCCTCCTGCACCCGGCATTTGTTTAGAGCATCAGGTGCAGCACCGGAGGCTTGTGATGTCACGGCCGCACCCCGCTCGTGACATCATGGCCACGCCCCCTCAATGTAAGTCTATGGGAGGGAGCGTAACGGCTGTCATGATGTCTCCCATAGATGTGCATTGAGGGTGTATTGCCATGACGTCACGATCCTCCGCCCCGCATCACCAGTCATCTGGATGTTTGGGTGCCGCAGCCAGGATTGCAGGGGTTCCCAGCGGCGGGTCAGACATCTTATCCCCTATCCTTTGAATAGGGGAGAAGATGTCTACGGGCAGAGTACCTCTTTAACATTAAGAGCAAAATTAGGATTAGGCTTTGAAAAGATCCAGACTGGGTTGGGCCAATAGAACAATGGCAGATCTGGGGAGAAATGAAATATCACGACGAGGTAAGAATGAATTCCATTCTCCCTGCAGAAGTGGCCTTTCCTTGTCCATAGGAGGACAAATAAATGTGATATATGTTATTATCTCGCAGCTGTGAAGGAGCGTTTTCTGGCTCTCCACAGACCACTTCACAAACACTATTTAATACGCATAAAATACCAAATAAAACCTCAGCGAGATGGGCCCATAGAATGGAGAATCTGCATGTCTCCCAACGCACCTATTATATTCACACCTGCACTGAATATTAATAAAATGGGAACAATAGACGAGGCAGCGGTGGAGCCAGAAGGATTATTGACAGAACGTGTTCGCTGACCACTCGCTACAATTCACTGCTTTATTTTATTAGCTTTGTATTATGCATCTGCTACCGGCGGCATATGGGAGGCAACAAATCACATTTCCATTTCGAATCAAAAGCTGAAAAGCTAAAAAAAAAACTGAGATGTGTCCTCAAAATACTAACTGTTTTCAGATAAATAATGGGCGTTTATTATATTTTTTAAAGGGAAAGTGTCATCAGAAAATAACTTATTTTTTAAAGCTTGTTTTTATGTGCAACATATTAAGAATTTTGGTGATATTTTTTTCCCCATTTTTCCATTTTACTATCTATATATAAAAATTAAAAAAAAAAATGAAAAATTGCAATTTCCATTTTCACCACTTGACCTTCTATTTAGTTGAAACTTCCTGTTGTGTCTGCGATGATAAGGAGGAGGCTGCTGGAAAGTGATCTGTACATCATTGCCGCAAAAGGGGACACCAGAAGATACAGAAGACAAAATATAGAGCTCACAGCTCAGCCTTCCTCTCCCTGTGGAATGATTTCTTTAAAGGTCACAGAGTATTCCCAGTAATGTTTCCCATCCATGACTATTGGACAGCTCCTGTCTATACATATTGTATGTTAACAAAAGGGCTAGACTGGCCACAAAAGGCTGGTATGAGTACTGGACCAATAGAGAGGAAGAGTAGCGCTGTGGTATGTGTGGTTTCGCCTCCATGTCCGTTCGTGCCTTTGTCGGACTCTGCATTTCTACCCTCTTCCCTTTGTGTCGGTCAGCTGTGTCTTTTATCCTGTGGTTGTGGTCTAAGTATATTTCTAATATAGATAGCTTATATATAAAAAAAAACAAAAAAACACCCCTAGGGGTCCCCATACCATCCAGAACATAATCCTGTCCGGCTGCAGCATCATCTTTGTCCCTGCTGAAGCCCAGGCAGGGACACAGTCCAGTAAGCGAGGGCTGGACTAGCACTCCTCTGTGCTCACTCTTGTCCTATCAGACTGCAGCACGAAAGCAGAGAGTAGGTGCTTACAGAGCAGCCTGCAGTGATTGGATGAAGAGACCCAGCACAGCACAGCAGACTCACGGAGGAAGTGAATGCAGAGTGAGTGAGGGTGGGCTCAGTGCTTTCCCCAGACACACCCCTTCCTGAGCAGTGGATTTCAGAATGAGTGAGAAGCAGAACAGAGGGGTTTATGAGCCAAATACAGAAGCTAGACACATAAAAAAGACATGGAAATCTTCTGCATGACCTATTGAGGACCAATAGAGACAATATATGTTTTTTGGAATATGACAAGTACGCTTTAATGTATAATCAAAATGTGTTACTACTTAAAGGGGTATTCCAGGCCAAAACTTTTTTTTTTTATATCAACTGACTCCGGAAAGGTAAACAGATTTGTAAATGACTTCTATTAAAAAATATTAATCCTTCCAATAGTTATTAGCTTCTGAAGCTGAGTTGTTGTTTTCTGTCTAACTGCTCTCTGATGACTCACGTCCCAGGAGCTGTGCAGTTCCTATGGGGATATTCTCCCATCATGCACAGTTCCCGGGATGTGATATCATCATTGAGCAGTTAGACCTAAAACTTCAGAAGCTAATAACTATTGGAAGGATTAAGATTTTTTAATAGAAGTAATTTACAAATCTGTTTAACTTTCCAGAGCCAGTTGATATATAAAAAAATGGTTTTGCCTGGAATACCCCTTTAATAAAAATATTTCTATCTGTGCAATCTGGTCACCCGTTAAAGAGACAGTGGCCAAATTAACAGTCCCTGGACCGGCTGACCCCTGGTGGTAAGCGTGGGCAGGGACGATAGTCCACAGTCATGACCGGGCACCAACTATGTCTTTAGGAACTCATGTCGTGCCACCACAGGGGAAATAAAGCATTATACAGGACATCACTGGGACAGGACAGGGACCCCTCCCTATTAACTAATAACTAATTCCCCACATTGGTGTCTCCCAACCAGGGTGCCTCCAGATGTTGTAAAACTACAACTTCCAGCATGCCCAGACATTCTGGGCATGCTGGGAGTTGTAGTTTTGCAACAGCTGGAGGCACTCTGGTTGGGAGACACTGCCCTACGGGGTGTATGATGATGGGTTTACACTGGACGTCTTCTTCAGCCTGATGTAAATGGGAATTGTTGACTTATAATAACAAATTGGGAAAAGTTGACACTTTTTGGTGAGTTTTTTATTAAACTGATGCTGGTGTTACTTTTGTACTCGGATACCACATAAATCTCTAACATATTTTTTCTTTCTTATTCTGCAGATGAAAAGCTCCATAAAAGCCCGAAATCCCAGCACAGGGCCCATAAATGGGCTGATGAATATTATAAGGCGTCGATAAATTGTGTGAGGTCATGTTTACAAACTATGCAAATGCCAGCGGTTATTAATAATGGATAAAGCACACGGCGAAAAAAGGAGCAGCAAATGTGTCTTTAGCCTTTATATCGCATAATAGACGAGGAAAAATTACGGGAAAAATTACGCCGCCAAAGTGAATCCCTACTGGGCCGTCCTCGATGAGGAGGAGTGTGAGGGTGCACTCAGAGGAGGCAAAACCATTCGGACTGTGACAAGGAAGTTCTGCAGTTTTTACATTTATTGAGGTTATATAATATACTAAGGTCCTGTTCACATCTGCACTTTGGTAAATAACAGTAAAACCATAACACATTGCAATGTTGTTTCCATAACAGGTTCCAAAAACATCTAAAAGACCCTACTGACTAAATGGATACAAAGATTCTGTTCTGGTTCATTCTATAATTCCCCTTCATAATGATTGGGGGTCAGTTATTTTCTGATATACAGCCCCAAATGATATATAGAGGTGAATGACAAAAAAATAAATAAAAGAAAATCTAATAGGCTGCTGCCACCTCTAGGGGGCGCCCATGAGCTCACTGCCTACAGATTTATTCAGCCTTCATTAAAGGACAACTGGAACACTTTTATATATGCCCATGCCCGGGCCTCAAAAATAAACAAAATAAACTCATACATACCTTCCTACGAGCCCCCGTTGGTCCGGCACAGGCCTCACGGTCCGGCAGTGCTGACGTCATTCCACTTCCTGGGGACGGGGACGCCGCAGAGCCGTCAGCGTATCACCGACCGTAGCGATGTCCCACCCGGTAGGTGATAGGCTGAGCCCACTGTCATGTAAGAAGCCGGCCAGAGCTCCTTACATGACAGTGGGCTCAGCCTATCACAGGCCGGGGCGGTACATCGCTATGGCCGGTGATACGCCGACGGCTCTGCGGCGTCCCCGTCCCCAGGAAGTGGAATGACGTCAGCACTGCCGGACCGTGAGGCCTGTGCCGGACTAACTGGGGCTCGTAGGAAGGTATGTATGAGTTTATTTTGTTTATTTTTGAGGCCCAGGCAAGGGCATATATAAATGTGTACCACTGCAGTTGTCCTTTAAATGGTCACTCTCATTAAAACTATGTTTTGCTATTGCACTCCTTATGGTAAATAAAAACTATTTCTAATATACCTTGTTTAAAAAAAATATAATAATAAATTAAGTTTTCTATGTTTTATTTGTGTTTAACTCCTTGGGGACGAAGCCCATTAGAACCCTAAGGACGGGAGCATTTTTTGCAATTCTGACCACTGTCACTTTAAGCATCAATAACTCTGGGATGCTTTTACTTTTCATTCTGATTCCGAGATTGTTATTTCATGACATATTCTACTTTATGTTAGTGGTAATTTTTTGTCGATACTTGCATCATTTCTTGGTGAAAAATTCAAAAATTTGATGAAAAAATAGAAAATTTAGCATTTTTCTAACTTTGAAGCTCTCTGCTTGTAAGGAAAATAAACATTCTAAATAAATAATATTTTGATTCACATATACAATATGTCTACTTTTATGTTTCCATCATAAAGTTGAGATGTTTTTACTTTTGGAAGACACCAGAGGGCTTCAAAGTTCAGAAGCAATTTTCCAATTTTTCACAAAATTTTCAAAATAGGAATTTTTTAGGGGCCAGTCCAGTTTTGAAGTGGATTTGAAGGGCCTTCATATTAGAAATACCCCATAAATGACCCCATTATAAAACCTACACCCCTCAAAGTATTCAAAATGACATTCAGTAAGTTTGTTAACCCTTTAGGTATTTCACAGGAATAGCAGCAAAGTGAAGGAGAAAATTCTAAATCTTAATTTTTTACACTCGCATGTTCTTGTAGACCCAGTTTTTGAAATTTTACAAGGGGTAAAAGGAGAAAAAGCCCCCCAAAATTTGTAACCCAATTTCTATCAAGTAAGCAAATACCTCATATGTGTATGTCAAGTGTTCGGCGGGAGCAGTAGAGGGCTCAGAAGGGAAGGAGCGACAATGGGATTTTGGAGAGTGAGTTTTGCTGAAATGGTTTTTGGGGGCATGTCGCATTTAGGAAGCCCCTGTGGTACCAGAACAGCAAAAAAAACAACACATGGCATACTATTTTGGAAACTACACCCCTCAAGGCACGTAACAAGGAGTCCAGTGAGCCTTAACACACCACAGGTGTTTGACGACTTTTCGTTAAATTCGGATGTGCAAATGAAAAAAAAAAATTTCACTAAAGTGCAGTTTTTTTTTCTCCAAATGTACCATTTCTACAAAGGGTAATGGGAGAAAAATCCCCCCAAAGTACGGAGTACGGAGATACCCCATATGTGGCCCTAAACTGTTGCCTTGAAATACGACAGGGCTCTGAAGTGAGAGAGCGCCATGCGCATTTGAGGCCTGAATAAGGAATTTGCAGTAGGGTTGGACCCGGTTAGAAGGATGGGGCTTGTCTCCACCAAAACCCTACAGCAGTGTCTCCCACAGGGTGCCTCCAGCTGTTGCAAGACTCCCAGCCTGCCAGGACAGTCTATGGTTGTCCGGCAACACTGGGAGTTGTGGTTCTGCCACAGCTCGAGGCGCCGTCTAGGAAACACTGCCGTATGAGATGTTTTTCATTTTTATTGGGGGGGGGGGGGCGTATGACGTGTAAGGGGGTGTATATGTAGTGTTTTACTTTATATTATTTGTTAGTGTAGTGTTTTTTAGGGTACATTCACACAGGCGGGGGTTCACAGTAAGTTTCGACTGTAAACCCGCCCATGTGAATGTACCCTGTACATTCACATGGGGGGGGGGGGGGCACCCCAAGGGGGGGGGGGGGCGCCCCAAACCTTCAGCTGTGGCAAAATGACAACTCCCAGAATGCACTGACAGACCGTACATGCTGGGTGTTGTAGTCTTGCAACAGCTGTAGGAACATTGGTGGGGAACCACTGAGTTAGAAAACAGACTCTAGCTCAGTGATTCCAACCCATGTGCCTCCAGCTGTTGCAAGACTACAACTCCCAGCATGTACGGTCTGTCAGTGCACTCTGGGAGTTGTAGTTTTGCAACAGCTGGAGGCACACGGGTTGGAATCACTGAGTTAGGAAACAGACTCTAGCTCAGTGTTTCCCAACCAGTGTGCCTACAGCTGTTGCAAAACTACAATTCCCAGCATGCCCGTACAGTCAGGAATGCTGGGCGTGTAGTTATGCAATATCTGGCCCTTCAGATGTTGCAGAACTACAACTCCCAGCATGCCTGGACAGTCTGGGCATGCTAGGAGTTGTAGTTATGCAACAACTGGGGAAGAACAGTGGCCTCCAAACTGTAGCCCTCCAGATGTTGCAAGCATGCTGGGAGTTGTAGTTCTGCAACATCTGAAGGACCAGATATTGCAGAACTATATGCCCAGCATCCCTGACTGTCTGGCCATGCTGGGAGTTGTAGTTTTGCAACATCTGGAGGGCTACAGTTTGGAGACCACCATATAGTGGTCTCCAAACTGTGCCACTTCAGATGTTGCAAAACTACAACTCCCAGCATGACCAGACAGTCAGTGCATGCTGAGAGTTGTAGTTTTGCAACATCTGGAGGACCACAGTTTAGAGACCACTACACAGTGGTCTCCAAACTGTGACCCTCCAGATGTTGCAAAACTACAACTCCCAGCATGCCCAGACAGCCTTTGGCTGTGTGGGCATGCTGGGAGTTGTAGTTTTGTAGCTTTTAGAAGGCCACAGTGAAGATCACTTACCGCGATCTTCACTGCAGCCTTCTCAGCCGCACTTTCCGGCCGCCGCTCTTCCTCCTGCCGTCGCTGCTCCGGGATGCCGCCGCAGGTCCGGGTAAGCCGGGCCATGTCTCCCCCCTCTCGCCGCCCGTGTTCCCCCCGCTCTGTACCGACTTCGATCGGTGCGCAGAGCGGGGGAAATGAACTGTAACCCCCCGCCCCCCTCCTGCCATTGGTGGTCAGCCTGACCGACCAATGGCAGGGATTAGGAGGGGGTGACAACATTGCCACCTCGCTCCTATGCTGTAGGCTGGTCGGAGCTGTCTCTGACAGCTCCAATCAGTCATATTTTCCGGGAGATCGGGTCACCAGTGACCCGATTTGCCCGGATCGCGGCAAATCGCACGTCTGAATTGACCTGCGATTTGCTGCGATCGCCGATATGGGGGGGTCTCAGGACCCCCCTAGCCATTGCCACGGGATGCCTGCTGATAGATATCAGCAGGCATCCCGGTCCGATCACCGCCCGGCGAGCGGCAGTGATCGGAAATGCCGAGGGCGTATGGATCCGCCCTCCGTCCTTAAGTGATGGGACGCGAGGGCGTATGCATACGCCCTTCGTCCCCAAGGAGTTAAAAAAGCTGCCACTAGGTGTCTCCCTACTTGTCCAGAGCACATCCTCCTCCCCATTTCTTGCACAGACTTTGGACTCCTGCTGGCCTGGCAGAAGTCCAAAATCAGAAAATGCAGTCTGGAGTGCTGAGGAGGGGGGGGGGGGTAGGGGGGGTGCAGCCTTAGCCAAACATAGCTCATCTCACACTGAACTGATCTGGGCTGTGTGTAGCAGAGTGAGGGAGGAAGTTCCCCCCTGAAGGGTTTCAGATGATGTCACGCCTGCTGGGGAACGCCCCTTCCCAGTCTGTGGATCTGACTGAGAATAAGCAGAAAATACAGAGCAATATCAAGGTAGAAAACTAGAAAAAAATTATAAAAATAAAGGCCGGGGGTGGTTTATCATGATGGGGGCAGTGACCTGGGAGGATTATAACATTTAACAAGATCATGACAGGTTTTCTTTAAATAACTAATTCTATCTAGCTGATATAACCTTCGCTTGTACCTCATTGCAGCATAATCCATAGTAACCAAAGGCCGTTTTTTTCTGAATCCTTTGCCAGACCAAGTGTATAAAATGTATCGATATATCTAACACAAGGTGAGTGATACAAAATGTCTTGATATGTGTAACTAAAGGTGAGTGATACATTGAGGGAGATTTATCATAATCTGTCCAGAGGAAAAGTTGCTGAGTTGCCCATAGCAACCAATCAGATCACTTCTTTCATTATTGAAAAGGCTTCTGCAAAATGAAAGAAGCAATCTGATTGGTTTCTATGGACAACTCAGCAACTTTACTCTCGACAGGTTTTGATAAATTTCCCTCAATGTGCTAATAAGTCTAACAGAAGGCAAGTAATACAATGTATTGATATGTCTAACTAATGGTGAGTGATACAATGTATTGATATGTCTAACTAATGGTGAGTGATACAATGTATTGATATGTCTAACTAATGGTGAGTGATACAATGTATTGATATGTCTAACTAATGGTGAGTGATACAATGTATTGATATGTCTAACTAATGGTGAGTGATACAATGTATTGATATGTGTCACCAATGGTGAGGGATACAATGTTTCGATATAAGTAACTAATGGTGAGTGATACAATGTATTGATATGTCTAACTAATGGTGAGTGATACAATGTTTCGATATAAGTAACTAATGGTGAGTGATACAATGTATTGATATGTCTAACTAATGGTGAGTGATACAATGTTTTGATATAAGTAACTAATGGTGACTGGTACAATGTTTCGATATAAGTAACTAATGGTGAGTGATACAATGTATTAATATGTGTCACCAATGGTGAGTGATACAATGTATTGATATGTCTAACTAATGGTGAGTGATACAATGTATTAATATGTCTAACTAATGGTGAGTGATACAATGTATTAATATGTCTAACTAATGGTGAGTGATACAATGTTTCGATATAAGTAACTAATGGTGAGTGATACAATGTATTGATATGTCTAACTAATGGTGAGTGATACAATGTTTTGATATAAGTAACTAATGGTGAGTGGTACAATGTTTCGATATAAGTAACTAATGGTGAGTGATACAATGTATTAATATGTGTCACCAATGGTGAGTGATACAATGTATTGATATGTCTAACTAATGGTGAGTGATACAATGTATTGATATATCTAACTAATGGTGAGTGATACATTGGCCCTGGAGTGTCGGTTAGTTTTTTTTTTTTTTCAGTGTACTCGTCTTTTTTTTCCTTGTGATTTACTAATCTGTTACCCAATTTCCCTTTCTTTCTGTCGCAGTTTTTTTTTCTGTCGCACAAAATGTATTCTGTGCGACAGAAAAAAGTCTCTGCAAATTCTGACTACATTAGTGCTTGTACTACTACCCCCATCATGGAAAAGGGTCTGTTCCATGTTGGGGGTAGTAGTACAGGGGCTGAGGGATTGATTGCACCGGGTCTCACTTCTGAGATCCGATCAGATGTTGTTAAGCAGGGGAGCGGGCGGCATGTTCCGATCCCCTGCAATGTACTGTAAACTTTCATTTTTAAATTCCCCACCAGTCCACCAGGAGCCCTGAATGGCCGGGACCGAGGAGCCAATCAGGGCTGCTGGCAGAGTTTTAATATAGATGCACTGTGGTGGGCAAAGATGTATAGAATTGCTGGGGGGGGGTATATATCTGGCCCCTCCAGCGTTTCTATATATATTTCCCCCTGCTGCGCTATATCAAACTTAGTGCCCGCTGCGCTTGATTAAATGTACGGTCCCCCAGCGCTATTATATATCTATATTGACCCCCGCTGCACATAAACTGACCCCCGCTGCGCATATTTATATATATATATATATACTGCCCCCCCCCAAGCTGCGCCTATTAATCTTCATGTTCTCCCTCCCCTAGCTGCCAATGAATGAAAACTCTATTAGCGGGGGAGCGGAGGGCTGCTGCCCGCTCTCGCTGCTAAGAGTTTGTCATTCATAGCGGGCAGCAGCTGCAGATCATGCTGTGGGGGTCAGACATATGGATATATATATATATATATATATATATATATATATATATATATATATATATGACCCTCACAGCATCTATATATACAGGTGCTGGCTCACCGCTATGAATGACAAGTAAGCTATTGGCAGCAGCAGCGCGATCCTCCGCTCCCTTCACTGCTTTACTTGTCATTCATAGCGGTGAGCCAGCATTTGTATATGTATGATGTGAGGGGCAGATATATATATATCCATATGTCTGACCCCCACAGCATGATATGCAGCTGCTGCCCGCTAGGAATGACAAGTAAGCTATTAGGAGCAGCAGCGCGATCCTCCGCTCCCTGCACTGCTTTACTTGTCATTCATAGCAGTGAGCCGGCACCTGTATATATAGATGCGGGGTAGGGGTCAGACATATGGATACATGTCTGACCCTCACATCATACATATACAAATGCCAGCTCACCGCTATGAATGACAAGTAAAGCAGTGCAGGGAGGCTCGCGCTGCTGCTCCTAATAGCTTACTTGTCATTCATAGCGGTGAGCCGGGGCATTTGTATATGTATGATGTGAGGGTCAGATATATATATATATATATCCATATGTCTGACCCCCACAGCATGATCTGCAGCTGCTGCCCGCTAGGAATGACAAACTCTTAGCAGTGAGAGCGGGCAGCAGCCCTCTGCTCCCCCGCTAATAGAGTTTTAAATCATTGGCAGCCAGGGGAGGGAGAACATGAAGATTAATTATGCGCAGCTTGGGGGGGGGGCAGTATATATATAAATATGTGCAGCGGGGGTCGGTATATGCGCAGCGGGGGTCAGTATAGATATATAATAGTGCTGGGGGGGCAGTACATTTATTCAAGCGCAGCGGGCACTAAGTTTGATATAGCACAGCAGGGGGAAAGATATATAGAAACACTGGAGGGGCCAGATATATACCCCCCCCCCAGCGATTCTATACATCTTTGCCCCCCACAGCGCATTAAAACTCTGCCAGGAGCTCTGATTGGCTCCTCGTTCCCTGCCATTCAGGGCTTCTGGTGGGGAATTTAAAAATGAAAGTTTACAGTACATTGCAGGGGATCGGAACATGCCGCCCGCTCCCCTGCTTAATAACTTTTGATCGGATCGGGTCTCAGAAGTGAGACCCGGTGCAATCAATCCCTCAGCCCCTGTACTACTACCCCAACATGGAACAGATCCTGTTCCATTTTGGGGGTGGCAGGATTTACTCTGTTTTGAGTAATTTCCCCACAGCTCTGAGCTGTCGGGTTTCCTGTGAGTTTACTGCCCACTCGGAGGGTTTTTTCTCATTTTGTCGGGAACACGCGCCTTTTGTAGTTTTTTTTTTTTTTTTCCACTCTGAGTGATTTTGATTTTGTTGGGTTGTGCGCCAGATTCTGGCGCAAATTCTGGTGCAAATTCTGTCGCAGACAGATTTCTGGCGCAAAACTCGACAAAAAGTGTTGGGATCCTGTTAGTAAATGAGGGCCAATGTCTTGATATGTGTAACAGAAGAGGATACTGTAACGCAGCTGGTTGGCAACCACCCACGTCAGGCAATATTTTGCCATGTGTCTCCTGTGTCACCTTCTGCAGTTTCTAGTCCTCTAGGGTTCACACACGAGCTCTGGCTGAATCTTATCAAGACGCTCACTAATGGATCCCCCCTCCAATCCCTGCCAGGCACTCCCTATACAAGTCAGCCACACCTGTTGCCTGATGCCTCAGCAAGGTTGTGTATTTTGCATTGCTAGTTCTCTGATGTCTGTCTGTCTGCTGATCCTGGTTTCTGATCCTTGCCTGTATACTGGACTTTGCCTTTGTCTCATTCCCTAAGTTCCTTTTGCATGCAGCTTGTTCCAGCCAGCCTGCACCTCTAGCCATCTAGTTGTTCTCACAGCATCTGTTCTGCTTATAAAACAGCTCTTCTGCATCTGGTGCTATCCTAGTGTCGGTTTGCCCCTTCTGCCTGCCTGGCCCAGTGGGTCCACACCCGTAGGGCGTTACAGATACAATATATAATGGCTCCACAAGTGACGTGATCCAGTTTCTTCGTGGGTCACGGATCTGTGGTCACGTCTTCACCTCACCAGCCGACCTCTTACCTGGATTTCTACGTCTCCTCCATTAAACTTATCCTAACATTTTTTACTGTTATGGATAATAAATGAGTGACGTTCTGTCATCAATAAGTGCGGGCGCACAGCATGGTGACAGCTCGCTCACAAAATCAATTAAAATATGCCGGTTCCTGGGGAGCCGTAATAAATGGGCTAATTCATTCCTATCCCTGAAACAACGGTGGATAATTCTGTGTAATTAATAAATTAATAGTATTTAGAGAAGCGTGCGGAGAGATAGAGATAACAGGTCCAGCGGGAGTCTAGAAAATGGTGTCACTGGACCCCATTATGTATGACCGAGATGTAATAGAGATTCTCAAAGTATTCAATCTATTTATTTATAGTATCTATCCTTCCAAACAAGAAACCAGCAGCACACATGACTTGGTGCCAAAAAATTGGTGAAGGTTTGTTGCATCATATCAGTGTGTACAGAAGCGACGTCTCTGCGACCTCTCGTTGTCATTTTCAAGCTCAACTGACTGACCCAAAGTGCAGTCTTAAAGGAGTAGTCCAGTAGTGAACAAGTGGTGAACAACTTATCCCCTATCCTAAGAATAGGGGATAAGTTGCAGATCGGGGGGGTAAAATCACTGGGGCCCCCCGCGATCTCCTGTAAGGGGCCCCGGCTGCCCGCGCGAAGGGGGCGTGTCGACCCCCGCACGAAGCGGCGGCCGACACGCCCCCTAGATACAACTCTATGGCAGAGCCGAAGCGCTGCCTTCGGCAATCTCCGGCTCTGCCATTGAGATGTATTGAGGGGGCGTGTCGGCTACCGCTTCGTGCGGGGGTCGACACCCGACATCTGGCCGGAGAGCCTGGCCCCCGTAAAGAGAGATCGCAGGGGGCCCCAACGGTCGGACCCCCCGCGATCTCAAACTTATCCCCTATCCTTAGTATAGGGGATAAGATTTCCCCACTGGACCACCCCTTTAAACGTGGCCAGTAAATTGCAAAATTGCTTAATTGTATAATTAACATACAGTGTAAAAGGTAATGGTATACAATAAAAGAACAGTAAAATATATTCGCAGGATCATAAAGCATTGTCGCGTCATGTGTTCATACTTCATACTGTTGTGCCGGGATATTGAGGTGATTCACAGTTGTGCTTCCCAGTGCATTATACAATTCATATATACAGTGGTCCCTCAACATACGATGGTAAACTATTCCAAATGGACCATCGTTTGTTGAAACCATTGTATGTTGAGGGATTTGTGCAATGTAAAGTATAGGACAGTGGTCTACAACCTGCAGACCTCCAGATGTTGCAAAACTACAACACCCAGCATGCCCGGACAGCCAACGGCTGTCCGGGCATGCTGGGAGTTGTAGTTTTGCAACATCTGGAGGTCCGCAGGTTGAAGACCACTGGTATTAAAGGGGTTTTAAAGGGAAAAAACTTTATATATATATATATATATATATATATATATATATATATCTATCTATCTATCTATCTATCTATATAAATATATATCTATCTATCTATCTATCTATCTATATATATATATATATATATATATATATATATATATATATATATCAACTGGCTCCAGAAAGTTAAACAAATTTGTAAATGACTTCTATTAAATTTTTTTAATCCTTTCAGTACTTATGAGCTTCTGAAGTTAAGGTTGTTCTTTTCTGTCTAAGTGCTCTCTGATGACACGTGTATCGGGAAACGCCCAGTTTAGAGGCAAATCCCCATAGTAAACCTCTTCTAAACTGGGCATTTCCCGAGACACGTGTCATCCGAAAACACTTAGACAGAAAAGAACAACCTTAACTTCAGAAGATCATAAGTACTGAAAGGATTAAGATTTTTTAATAGAAGTAATTTACAAATCGGTTTAACTTTCTGTAGCCATCGTATCTTGAAATAATCATATGTCGGGGCCATCGTAGGTCGGGGGGTCACTGTACAGTACTGCACTTACCCAACAGAGCCACCTACTTTTACGCGTCACTGTACGGAGCGTGGGTACTAAATCAGTGCGCAGCTGCGCAGAGTCTGCCAATCAGGGGGATGGTTCCCCGCTAGTGTGCAGCCAATAGGAGCAATTTTATTTCCTCTTCAACAATGTGTATTATATGCAAATGAGGGGGACGGCCATGGGAAGTAATGTGGTGCCAACATACGCCAATATTTTCATGACATACTTGGAGGAGGAATTCGTGTATGTGTCGCCCCATTTCAGCCAAGTGCTAAATTCGTGAAAATACATAGACAACATTTTTCTGTTGTAGATCGGCACAGAACAGGAGCTTGGGAACTTTTATGAGTTCCTCGAAATGATGGAAGCTAACATACATTTTACTTTAACTGCTTCCAAAATAAGTGTGAACTTTCTAGACGTGACCATAGAAAGAGAGGGGGATAGACTAACCACAGACCTGTAATATAAACCTGCAGATAGTAATACCTTATTTAGTGTATTTATCTATCTCTATCTACACAGCTCAAAAACATAAAGGGAACACGTAAACAACACAATGTAACTCCAATCACTGACACTTGTGTGAGATCCCACTGTCCACTCAGGAAGAACACTGATTGACAATCAATTTCACATGGAACAGACAACAGGTGGAAATTATAGGCAATTAGCAAGACACCCCCAATAAAGGAGTGGTTCTGCAGATGGTGACCACAGACCACTTCTCAGTTCCTATGCTTCCTGGCTGATGTTTTGGTCACTTTTGAATGCTGGTGGTGCTTTCACTCTAGTGGTAGAATGAGACGGAGTCTACAACCCACACAAGTGGCTCAGGTAGCGCAGCTCATCCAGGGTGGCACATCAATGCGAGCTGTGGCAAGAAGGTTTGCTGTAACTATCAGCGTAGTGTCCAGAGCATGGAGGGGCTACCAGGAGACAGGCCAGTACATCAGGAGACATGTAGGAGGCCGTAGGAGGGCAACAACCCAGCAGCCGGACCGCTACCTCCGCCTTTGTGCAAGGAGGAGCAGGAGGAGCACTGCCAGAGCCCTGCAAAATGACCTCCAGCAGGACACAAATGTGCATTTGTCCATTCAAACGGTCAGAAACAGACTCCATGAGGGTGGTATGAGGGCCCGACGTCCACAGGTGGGGGTTGTGACTACAGCCCAACACCGTGCAGGACGTTTGGCATTTGCCAGAGAACACCAAGATTGGCAAATTCACCACGGGCGCCCTATGCTCTTCACAGATGAAAGCAGGTTCACAGTGAGCACATGTGACAGACGTGATAGAGTCTGGAGATGCTGTGGAGAACGTTCTGCTGCATGCAACATCCTCCAGTATGACCAGTTTGGCGGTGGGTCAGTAATGGTGTGGGGTGGCATTTCTTTGGAGGGCCACAAAGCCCTCCATGTGCATGCCAGAGGTAGCCTGACTGCCATTAGGTACTGAGATGAGATCCTCAGACCCCTTGTGAGACCATATGCTGGTGCGGTTGGACCTGGGTTCCTCCTAATATAAGACAATGCTAGACCTCATGTGGCTGGAGTGTGTCAGCAGTTCCTACAAGAGGAAGGCATTGATGCTATGGACTGGCCGCCCGTTCCCCTGAATCCGATTGAGCACATCTGGGACGTCTTGCTCCATGCACCACAGACTGTCCAGGAGTTGGCGGATGCTTTAGTCCAGGTCTGGGAGGACATCCCTCAGGAGACCATCCACCACCTCATCAGGAGCATGCCCAGGCGTTGTAGGGAGGTCATACGGGCACGTGGAGGCCACACACACTACTGAGCCTCATTGGGACTTGTATTAAGGACATTACATAAAGTTGGATCGGCCTGTAGTGGGGTTTTCCACTGTGATTTTGAGTGTGACTCCATATCCAGACCTTCATGGGTTCATACATTTCATTTCCATTGATAATTTTTGTGTGATTTTGTTGTCAGCGCATTCAACTATGTAAAGATGAAAGTATTTCATACGATTAGTTCATTCATTCAGATCTAGGATGTTATCTTAGTGTTCCCTTTATCCCTATCTATCTCATATATATATATATATATATATATATATATATATATATATATATATATATATATATGTGGTAGGCCTCTGGGATAGGGATAGTGTAGTCAGGATGTTGCTTCAGTATATCAGGGGTTAAGGTTAACCCTATTGTTCGTGACGCCAGGCTTAGGGCTAGTATGCTGAGGTAATTCTTATCGCCCCCCTTCCCAGTAACGATAGGTACATGCATAAAATGACTGAAGGTTCACAAGGTAGTTGAACTTGAACTTGGATAAACTTTACTTAAAGACTTGCAGTACATCCAATGAACAGTAACAGTCTCATTAATACAGTCTCCATACTCTTCAGTGACTAACAGTTGTTGCAGACCTTGACTTTTGATATAAGTCTCAGAATTTAGGGTAATTTGTGAACATCCGGCCGGATTTAAGGGATAGATAAGGTCCGGTGATCTTGCAGAGTGCTTAGGGATTGATTACACTTAAAGTTTTATAAAGATCAGCCATTGCCGAAAGGCTCGTGCCTAACTCACTGATGACAGCAGCGCAGATCCTTCCCTGTCAACAGCCCATGAGGAAAGAGAGTTAATAATGGCTGCCGCTCCCTTATATGGGCAGAGGCAGGGCCGTTTTGGATTGGTCCAAGTCAGCTGTCACTCACCGTTACATAGCCTGATGGGTAAACACCTGACTTCCTCCAAAGGTCCTTGAACTACAAACCACAGAGTCTTTGGAACGCATCACGTGACCCGCAGGTCCTGCGACGCTAACTAGGTAAGTACATTTACTATATAAATATATACATTAAATTTAAATAATTTTAAATACAAAAGGGGTGACAAGGGGCTAGCTAAGGATGAGGACCCCACTTACACCTAGGGACTCTGACTTTGGGGACCCCACCACAAGGCAATGGAGGCAATCCGGTGCCGGGACACCACATATATATGTATATCTACAGTGTCTATCCTCGCAGTAGCAGTGAGTTTGGCCGTAGGCGGTATGTAAATGGTTTTCTTGTAAACAAAAAGCAGACAATTATTGTTTCCTCCATCCGTCACGTCACCGGCTCTTTAATTTAATCTCGCTGATTGTTTTTAAGGTTAAGCGAGGTATTAGGAGAATTTTCAGGACATTTATCTCACTAAATCAGCCAGGATTAAAGATTTAGAGCAGATAGTAATCCAATTATTGGGCTCGGTTGGAGCTAAACATTTCTGGATCCGTCCTCCCTGGATGTTATTGAAATGCAAATGACCCTCATAATAATTGTGTATTGTTGTGGTGTTAGAATTAAATCTTGCCGTGTGCGCATCAATCTCATCCGCCTCCTTATCCGGAGATTAGGAGTTAATATTGTCGGATCTTTATCACTTACAAGAGATCATCACTTGGGTTTAAAGTTGGAGCCATCCCACTTACTACAGAGACCTCAAGGGTTGGGAATCGGGACTCGGTAACACATTTGATGTGTTGTTGCTAATGTTACTGGCCCTTTAAGGAAAATGTATATTCTGAATATATTTAACCTCTCTGCAAGATTAAAGGGATTCTCCACCATAAGGGGATTTTAATAATTACTTGCCAGACAGTAATGGACATGTTTAGGAACGACCTGTGCTTGTCTTGGGGCTAAATGGCTATGTTCTGAGTGCACCATAAAGCTGCTGCTTTCTTTTCCTGAGGTGGCTATTTCCTGTTGAGTTCCCCCCTCCAAGTACAAGTCCCAGGATCCCTTGTTTGTAAGTTTGGGGTTTCTTATTTCCCTCCCCCACATCAGTCATACCACCCATTGTTGCACACCTGAGCTCTCTTTCATGCTGTGCTGTGCTTGAAACTACAATTCCCTGAAGCCCTATGGAGAATGATATTTGTCCCACCCAGCGGTCTTTCAACCAAATGAAGCACAGACAGGCTCCTTTTCAACACCTGACTAGTGATGTGATGTCTCAGGCTTCACTGCAACCTGGGAAAACCTGAGAAAACCCTCATTTTGTATGCTCTAAAAATCACAGAAGAATTGTGAGACCACCATCAAACACAGGTTCAGACACTATATTATAGACTACACTAACTGTACAGCCTCTGTAGCATAGTCAAACTCCTGGAATACGCCTTCAGGTAGTTAGGAGTTCTCAATCATAACCTGTGCACTTTGTTCTTTATAATCAATAATGTTGATCTCTCTGCTCACCTGCGTATGTGAAGTGCACTTTATGTTGTTCTTTTAAGAGCATTTTGCATGTTAGGGCAGATTTACTATTTCATAAGACTGAATAAAGAAATAAACAATGAATAAATGCCTACCATTAGGCTGTACATTGGCCAGCAAGCAGTGGAACATGTTGCCGATGGATCCTGTAGAGCGGGATCCTACAGTCTCAAAAGAAAGGAAACAAAACGAAACAGGCCGGTGTCACAGTTCAGAAGTTTATTGTAACAATTTACATACAGCAATACATTTGGCTTGGAGCTTGCAGTATAACGGAAACTTAAACGCCCTTCACATCTGGTTCTTTACTTAAACATAAACTTCTGAGCTTCTTACCCAAAACTGGGCAGGTTCAATGACAGAGTCCATCTTCTGGTTCAGTGTATCAATATTCAACATAAGCCAGACAAGCTGATCTGCTTCATTGCAACTCCTCTCTGCTGCTCTCTCACAGCACTAACACACCAACTCCTCTCTGCTGCTCTCTCACAGCACTAACACACCAACTCCTCTCTGCTGCTCTCTCGCAGCACTAACACACCAACTCCTCTCTGCTGCTCTCTCGCAGCACTAACACACCAAATCCTCTCTGCTGCTCTCTCACAGCACTAACACACCAACTCCTCTCTGCTGCTCTCTCGCAGCACTAACACACCAACTCCTCTCTGCTGCTCTCTCACAGCACTAACACACCAACTCCTCTCTGCTGCTCTCTCGCAGCGCTAACACACCAACTTCTCTCTGCTGCTCTCTCACAGCACTAACACACCAACTCCTCTCTGCTGCTCTCTCACAGCACTAACACACCAACTCCTCTCTGCTGCTCTCTCACAGCACTAACACACCAACTCCTCTCTGCTGCTCTCTCACAGCGCTAACACACCAACTCCTCTCTGCTGCTCTCTCACAGCACTAACACACCAACTCCTCTCTGCTGCTCTCTCGCAGCACTAACACACCAACTCCTCTCTGCTGCTCTCTCACAGCACTAACACACCAACTCCTCTCTGCTGCTCTCTCGCAGCACTAACACACAAACTCCTCTCTGCTGCTCTCTCACAGCACTAACACACCAACTCCTCTCTGCTGTTCTCTGGCAGTGCTCACATACCAATTCCTCTCTGCTGTTCTCTGGCAGCGCTCACACACCAACTCCTCTCTGCTGTTCTCTGGCAGTGCTCACACACCAACTCCTCTCTGCTGTTCTCTGGCAGTGTTCACACACCAACTCCTCTCTGCTGTTCTCTGGCAGCGCTCACACACCAACTCCTCTCTGCTGTTCTCTGGCAGTGTTCACACACCAACCCCTCTCTGCTGTTCTCTGGCAGTGTTCACACACCAACTCCTCCTGCTGTTCTCTGGCAGCGCTCACACACCAACTCCTCTCTGCTGTTCTTTGGCAGTGTTCACACACCAACCCCTCTCTGCTGTTCTCTGGCAGTGTTCACACACCAACTCCTCCTGCTGTTCTCTGGCAGCGCTCACACACCAACTCCTCCTGCTGTTCTCTGGCAGTGCTCACACACCAACTCCTCTCTGCTGTTCTCTGGCAGTGTTCACACACCAACTCCTCTCTGCTGTTCTCTGGCAGCGCTCACACACCAACTCCTCTCTGCTGTTCTCTGGCAGTGTTCACACACCAACCCCTCTCTGCTGTTCTCTGGCAGTGTTCACACACCAACTCCTCCTGCTGTTCTCTGGCAGCGCTCACACACCTGTGAGATCAGGTTCAGGACTGCACCACCACACACCAGAACTGGAGTTTGGAAGTTACTTAATGTCCAGAACCTTCAGTCACTCCCAAAACCTGAACCCAAACTCCAGTCTTCTGTCACTGAAGCAAGAAGTCTGTGATACCTCCCATCCACCAGATGCTTAGCTACTTGTCTACAGACTAAAGTCTGAATATAGTCTTATTGTGACCACACTGAGTCTGTCTCCTTCATTGTAACTACATGTGACCAATTGGCTTTTTGGGTTTCGCACACACAGCAGATAGAATGTTCAGCCTATCAAAGTCTATGGTACCATTGGTAACACATTGGGCTGCACATCGGCCCAATGTGACAGGATTCCAACATACAGCCCAATGAGAGGGCATAAAACATAATGTGAATATAGTCGGACCCTCCACAATCAAAATCCTAAAAAGAGCCACCTACTGAGAACGACAGACCCTTCAACAAGAACATTCTGATAGTCTCCGATATCTGCAGACATGATTGGAATGCTATTATTGTATAAAAACAACCTGTACGGTTCCTAGAGCTGATGGTTTATAAAATCATCTTTTTATCTCTCAGCCAAGTGTCAAGGAGGCGGAACCAAGCTGCTTAAGTGCCAAAGCCTGAAACGCCCCCTCGCTCGCCCTTACCATTCATCCTTTACTTGACCAAGGTACAAGACTCTTTATATTAGTCAAGTAGAAGCTGGGAGCTGAGGGGGCGAGTAAGGGGCGTGACAGGATGTGACCCTTGAACAAGTTGGCTCCACTTCTTTGACACTAACAAATAACAAAATGGTTGGAAAACAATGAACTGCGCAAATCTTTCTTGTATAGTTTCCAGCTGTCCCAATTGTTTTTGAACCAAAAAGTGCACAGTTTATCCCAATCTTCCCCCTAGAGGCATTTAGAGCATGTTGAGGGTATTTCCACATAGGGTGAGGGGCAAAGTTTAGAGTCCCCCATACTTAAAGGGGTACTCCACCACACACATCTTATCCCCTATCTAAAGGATAGGGGATAAGACGTTAGATCGCTGGGGACCCCCGCGATCTCCGAGCTGGCACCCTGTAATTGGGGTCACGGAGCGAACTCCGCTCTGTGTCCATTGAATGGTGATGCAGGCCACCACGCCCCCTCCATTCAAGTCTATGGGAGGAGGCGTGACGGCTCTGTATTGGACATATACATGAATGCAGGGGGTGGTGGCATGACTTCCGTGTCCTGGATGCCGTTGCTGCTGGCCTGGAGATCGCGGGGGGGGGGGGGGGGGGTTTCGGGGGGGACTCCCGCGATCAGACATCTTATTTCCTATCCTTTGGATAGTGGATAAGATGTGTGGGGTGGAGTACCCCTTTAAAGTTTTGTTTACCCCTTTAAAGACTTGTTCTGAACCATGGTGAACAGGAGCCGCCGTCAGCATCAGAACCGCGGCGTGCAGTGTCGGTGAAGACGTGACAGCACATCTTGGGTTTTATTATTTGTTAATTAAATTTTCAATTAACTTTTCAAACCTTTGAGATTTTTTTTTGGCTGCACCGCGCGTCCACCCCGAGCCGCTTCTAATTACACCGTCTGCTCGCTGCTGATACGGTGCGAGCAGAGTAAATATTTCCCATCGTGCACCCTCCGAATATGAAATGATTAACTAAGAGAACAAACAGAGAGATTTGATTTCCTTCATAAGAAAGTCTTAGGACCGAGCTAAAATGATAACCGCGGAGAGACGGGGGCGACGAGTGATGTCATAGCGCGGTGCCTGATTCTAAAATGGAGACTCCACAAATGAGCCAGATCTATCACAGGGACACAGGGTGTCTAGGCCAAGTCTGCACTGTTTAAACCAGTGTTCTTCAACCATAGTGCCTCCAGCTATTGCAAAACTACAACTCCCAGCATGCCCGGATAGCCAAAGGCTGTCCGGGCATGCTGGGAGTTGTAGTTTTACAATAGCTGGAGACAAATTTGGCTGAAAAACACTGGTCTAGTCTAAGTTTAGACTAACTATTAATTAAAGGTGTACTCCGGAGGGGAAACCAAATTATCCACTGACGGCAGAAAGTTATACAGATTTGAAAATCACTTCTAATGTCCCCCGCAAGAAGCCGCGGCAGACATGCCCCCACCATGTATCCCTACAGGATACATGGATGGTTGTGTTGGCCGCCACGTCATGCGGGGGACGGAATGCATCCTTCCTGCAGATTACAACGGCCCCGCACAGGAGATCAAGGGGGAATCTAGCGGTTGGACTCCCTGAGATCTATAACTTATTCTCTATCCTTCAGATAGGGGATGAGTTGTATTCCACTACAGTACTCCTTTAATCCTTCCAGTACTTATCAGCTGCTGTATGCTCCACAGAAAGTTGTGTAGTTCTTTCCAGTCTGACCACAGTGTTCTCTGCACTTAGTAAAAAAAAAGTTGAAAAAAAAAAAAAATATAATAATAATATTTTAACCGTTTGGGGACGGAGGGTTTTTCTGTTTTTGCACTTTCGTTTTTTCCTCATTACCTTTTAAAAATCATAACCCTTTCAATTTTGCACCTAAAAATCCATATGATGGCTCATTTTTTGCACCACCAATTCTACTTTGTAATGACATTAGTCATTTTACCCAAAAATCGACGGTGAAAAGGAAAAAAAAAATAATTGTGCGACGAAATTGAAGAAAAAACGTCTTCTGGAAAAATCATAACTTCATGCTGGAAAATGTATACGTATAAAATTGTCATCTTTTGACCCCTAAAACTTATTTATTTTTCCGCATACAGGGCGGTATGAGGGCTCATTTTTTGCGCTGTGATCTGAAGTTTTTAGCAGCTGCATTTTTGTATTGATCGGACTTTTTGATCGGTTTTTATTCATTTTTTCATGATGTAAAAAGTGACCAAAAATATGATTTTTATAATTCGGACATTTCCGCACACCGCGATATCACATATGTTTATTTCTATTTTTATTTACACATTTTTTTGTTTTTTAATGGGAAAAGGGAGGTGATTAAAATTTTTATTAAGGAAGGGGTTAAATGATCTTTATTAACTTTTTTATTTTTTAACTGCACACACTGATCATTGTTATACCATAGGAGACTATACCACTGCACACTCTGATCTTTTACATTGATCATTGTTATCCCATAGGGGATAGAACACCGCACACACTGATCTCTTATACTGATCATTGTTATCCCATAGGGACCTATAACAATGCACACACTGATCTCTTACACTGATCATTGTTATCCCATAGGGGGCTATAACACTGCATACACTGATCTTTAAAATTGATCAATGGTTTCTCATAGGAAACCATTGATCAATGATTCTGCCGCTTGACTGCTCATGCCTGGATCTCAGTCATTCGGCGATCGGACAGCAAGGAGAAAAGTAGGGGACCCTCCTGCTTTCCTACAGCTGTTCGGGATACCGAACAGCCCCCTGAGCTAACCGGCATTTGTTTACTTTAGATGCAGCGTTCAACTTTGAATGCCACGTCTAAAGGGTTAATAGTGTGCGGCACCACGACTAGTGCCGCTTTATTAGCCACGGGTCCCAACTCAGCTGGCCCCGCGTTATAGACAGGTACGCCCTCTGTCCCCAACAGGTTAAAAATCCGCTCCATAATACAAATTACCCCCCTCCCCCCCTAATTCCCCTTTAGGGTATGTTCACACTACGGAACTTAATATTAGTGTGAATGGGTCTCCGCGAGACCCGTTCACACTGCGGAATTTCAGCGGCGGACATGTTCATTCTTTGTGCGAAAGTCTGCGAGCACTGCATAGCCATCAATGGTGAAGGCGCAGTGCCGCGCGGTCCTACCGCCGCCGCCGGCTTCCAGGATGAATCTCCGCTCGCTGAATTCAGCGAGCAGAGATTCCGTTCACACTCTGTAGTGTGAACATACCCTTATTCTAAAAAAAACTATAAAAAATAAAAAAAAACATATTGGCCCTGATTTACTAAGAGAGTTGTGTAGGTTTCTTTGTGGGTTTTAATTCCCTACAATTTTTCCCCCGGTATTTACTAAGGTTTCCCTACATTTTCCCCTTTCCCTACACTTTCCCTTTTTTTTACACCTGCTCTGATCTGTTGGATTTTCCTCGGCTCAAATCCACCACATTTTATGTAGAAACCTTAGTAAATATGTTGGGTTTTTGTGGAAATGTCGGGAACATGTCCCTTTTCTGTGACTACGCCCCCTTTTCCTGACAGCCATCACTACTTTTTGGGTTTTCTTAGTAAAATGGAGAGTTAGTTGTTTTTTTTCCAATTCTGGCACAAATTCTGGCGCAAATACTGGCGCAGACAAAACATGTTGGGTTTGCAATAGTAAATGAGGGCCATTGGGTATTAATGTTAATGATATTGATACCAACAAATACTATAGATTGAGACCTCATATAGGTTTGTAGACAGAAAAGTAAAAAAGTTATGGGGGGCAGTAATTATAATTTTTTATTATTTTTGAATTTTTTTTACCTCACTAATATTTTAGGGTGAAATAAAGAATGTTTTAACAAATTACATTTGGTCTCACAAAAAAAAAAAAAAAAAAAACAGCCTCATGTGGTCCTGTAGATGAAAATATTAAATAGTAATATGTTGGAGAAGAAGTAAATGAAACCCCTGAGATCAGGGGTTAAACCATTTCTTAGGCTCTGCCACCATCTTACCCTCCGGTATGGATCCGAGTACTGATAGCTGATCAGGAACCTTGGCCAGTTGGGTGTTCTCTGCCATTGGGGGTTTTGTAGTTGATGGATTTTCTTGAAAGGTTCTGGGGCCTCTGGTGTCTTGAGAGTACTGTATTTTGAATGTAAGTAGAAATCGCTCAAAAAGTAATGGATGGTAAAAGACCCGAAGTTTTATTGTAAGAAATGGACAGGACAATCCAGGCCAGATAATGGCGGCCAATGGTATGGATTACATTAGGATTACGGGGCAACCTGTCCCCCCACCCCCAAGAACAACACCCCCACATTTCAGGCACTGTGCTACAATATTGATGTTGATAGTGATTTGGATGAAGGTGTTGAACATTAGTGTTGCTCGCGAATATTCGCAATGCAAATTTTATTCGCGAATATCGCATATTCGCGAATTTGCGAATATTCGCGAATATAGTGCTATATATTCGTAATTACGAATATTCGTTTTTTGTTTTTTTTTACAGTACACATCACAGTGATCATCCCACTCTGCTTCCAGCTTGTGTGGTGTAAAGAAGGCTCTAATACTATTGTGTGAGACTGGTGTGCGTTTTTTCGCATATGCGAAAATTTGCATATGCAAATTTTCGCATATGCAAAATTTTCGTATATGCTTATATTCGCATACGCGAAAATAAAACGAGAATATTATGAATATGCGAATATTCGCGAATATATGATGAATATTTGTCCATATATTCGCGAATATTCGCAAATTCGAATATGGCCTATGCCGCTCAACACTATTGAACATGTAGATGATTATTTGGATGATGGTGGTGATCATTAAGATGATTATTTGGATGATGGTGGTGATCATGTAGATGATTATTTGGATGATGGTGGTGATCATGTAGATGATTATTTGGATGATGGTGGTGATCGTGTAGATGATTATTTGGATGATGGTGTTGATCATGTAGATGATTATTTGAATGATGGTGATGATCATGTAGATGACTATTTGGATGATGGTGGTGATCATGTAGATGATTATTTGGATGATGGTGGTGATCATGTGGATGATTATTTGGATGATGGTGTTGATCATGTAGATGATTATTTGGATGGTGGTGTTGATCATGTAGATGACTATTTGGATGATGGTGGTGATCATTAAGATGATTATTTGGATGATGGTGGTGATCATGTGGATTATTTTTTGGATGATGGTGTTTATCATGTAGATGATTATTTGGATGATGGTGTTGATCATGTAGATGATTGTTTTTATGATGGTGGTGATCATGTAGATGATTATTTGGATGATGGTGTTGATCATGTAGATGATTATTTGGATGATGTGGTGATCATGTAGATGATTATTTGGATGATGGTGGTGATCGTGTAGATGATTATTTGGATGATGGTGGTGATCGTGTAGATGATTATTTGGATGATGGTGGTGATCATGCAGATGATTATTTGGATGATGGTGGTGATCATTAAGATGATTATTTGGATGATGGTGGTGATCATGTAGATGATTATTTGGATGATGGTGGTGATCATGTAGATGATTATTTGGATGATGGTGGTGATCATGTGGATGATTATTTGGATGATGGTGTTGATCATGTAGATGAATATTTGGATGATGGTGGTGATCCTGTAGATGACTATTTGGATGATGGTGGTGATCATGTAGATGACTATTTGGATGATGGTGGTGATCATTAAGATGATTATTTGGATGATGGTGGTGACCATGTAGATTATTATTTGGATGATGTGGTGATCATGTAGATGATTATTTGGATGATGGTGGTGATCGTGTAGATGATTATTTGGATGATGGTGGTGATCGTGTAGATGATTATTTGGATGATGGTGGTGATCGTGTAGATGATTATTTGGATGATGGTGGTGATCATGTAGATGATTATTTGGATGATGGTGGTGATCATGTGGATTATTTTTTGGATGATGGTGGTGATCATGTAGATGATTATTTGGATGATGGTGGTGATCATGTGGATTATTTTTTGGATGATGGTGGTGATCATGTAGATGATTATTTGGATGATGGTGGTGATCATGTGGATTATTTTTTGGATGATGGTGGTGATCATGTAGATGATTATTTGGATGATGGTGGTGATCATGTGGATTATTTTTTGGATGATGGTGGTGATCGTGTAGATGATTATTTGGATGATGGTGGTGATCATGTGGATTATTATTTGGATGATGGTGGTGATCATGTAGATGATTATTTGGATGATGGTGGTGATCATATTGCTGCTGATAATGATTTTGTTGGTAGTGATGAGCACAACTGGTGACTTGGACCATGAATCTCATTATTTATACTGTATTTTAAGCACCAAGGTGTCCTGTTTCCAGGATTGTCCTCTTCTCTTCCCCATGATTTAAACCTATAAGAGCATAGACAGGAATGATGTGAGGCGCGGTTGAGGTAATTGTACATCCCCTGTAGAGTAATGGGGGTGCACAGGGCAGGCTTGTTCATTTGCTCTGCCTCATTAGAAAACACAAGACATCTGATGACTCTTCATACATTTGTGGAGCGATGAAGCACAGTGGAGGCCATTTAGCTGAACCTCTCCTCTTATTCCTTCTCATTTTGTTCACAGTCAGCTCAAATAAATAGATGAAATGCCTCAAATTAGAGCGGAGACCCATAAAATCTCAGTATGGTTGAATTCTCATCTAGTATGTGCGAGTCGACTAACAGCCCTGATTTAATCTTCACCATTCTGTGTCTATGCCGCAGATTGGTCTCAGGGCTCCTGGAGACACTGAAATACAATGGTGTTTGTAGGACGTGTAGTGCGCCGGATAAATATCTCACAGAAATGAAACAATTTCCTGAGAGGAATAAGCAGAAGATTTCTATTTTAGTTTTAAGATAATCTCTTAGATGCCGGTGAATTTCATGACTTTCTAAAGACATGCTTTATAAATAGAGGTCAAGAACTGTGAACAGGAACCGGGGGAGAATGTACAATAAGTCGTGTCACCTACAGGTCAATCCCACTAAGTACATGTGCAGGGAGTCTGATAATAGATAGGAGTCCCTGCTCTTGTATGTATATTCCCTGGTGTGATATTTCACCAATAGCAGTGGGCCATTACAGGATATATATATAACTATATACTGTAGTATCCATACACACATTACCCTTACTCATAGTATCCGTACGCATAGTATCTGTACACATATTACCCATACACATAGTAACCGTACACATATAACCGGTACACATAGAACCCATACACATATTACCGGTACACATAGAACCCATACACAGTACCAATACACATAGTACCCGTACACATATTACCCTTACACATAGTACCCGTACGCATAGTATCCGTACACATATCACCCATACACATAGTACCCGTGCACATAGTAACCGTACACATATAACCGGTACACATAGAACCCATACACATATTACCGGTACACATAGTACCTGTACACATAGTATCCGTACACATATTACCCATACACATAGTACCCGTACACATAGTAACCTTACACATATTACCGGTACACATAGAACCCATACACAGTACCAATACACATTGTACTCGTACACATATTACCCATACACATAGTACCCGTACACATAGTACAGATAGTAACCGTACACATATTACAGGTACACATAGAACCCATACACAGTACCAATACACATAGTAACCATACAAATAGTACCCGTACACATATTACCCGTACACATATTACCCGTACACATATTACCCGTACACATATTACCCGTACACATATTACCCATACACATATTACCCGTACACATAGTACCGATACATATAGTACCTGTACACATATTACCCGTACACATAGTACCTGTACACATAGTACCCGTTCACATAGTACCCATACACATAGCACCTTTACACATAGTACCTGTACACATATTACCCATACACATAGTACCCATACACATAGTACCCGTACACATATTACCCATACACATATTACCCGGACACATAGTACCGATACATATAGCACCTGTACAGATATTACCCGTACACATAGTACCCGTTCACATAGTACCCATACACATAGCACCTTTACACATAGTACCTGTACACATATTCCCCGTCCTGTGCTTGCCTGGTGGTTAATCCGGTGAAGCTCCTGACCTTCTCTGAGCAGCTGTGCCGGTCTCTGTGGGCTGTAGCCTGGGATCCTTGCTGTGCTGGGGAATGCCGCCATTACTGCCTCCGTCAGGGGCGTGTCCTCCTCCTGGTCACCCTGGAAGCTCCCGCCGGCGGCAGTGCCGTGTGCTTGGGCGGTCCTTCCTGCAGCCCTCTTCTCCCCTCTGCCTGCTGGGGTCCAGAGTTGTGTCTATCTGCCTGGCATAAGCTACCGAGGGGGTGAAAAGAAGATGTGTGCCCTTGGAAGGGCTCTTCAGGTGGGCTTAACACAGTTTTGGGACTGCACCAGGTCACATTTACCCTCCCTAGTCCTCCTTTGCCTTGCTGGGACTTGTGGTCTGTGCTGTGGGGCCACCATTATCTTCCCCATAGATCAGCTGCTCTGAACTGTCTACTGTTCTTGGGATATGTAGTGTGAGGTTTGCTGGGCCTTGTGGTGCATTCCGGCTTGCTGACTATTTCTCTCTCCTCTGGTCGGTGTGCAGCTGCATAGGGGCCGCCAAAGCTGCATTATACCTGCTGTGTGCTTTCGACCTATCTGTCCGCCCTTTCTTGCTTCAATGGGGGCTTTCGGAACAAAGCCAAGACATCTAAAGTGGTGGCTGAAGCTGCTCAGCATTCCTCTGAAGATGATATGTCTTCTGATGATGGCTCGTTGCGGTCCTGTGGCCCCTCCTGATGGGACTCTTGTGCTCAGACTCCTATGACCTCTAAAGTGTCGGCCCATGCGGCCAAAGCGCTCAGTCAATTTTCCAGATCCCAGGACCGGCCTGGAAATGAGTCTCCTGATCCATCTCTGCCGTTCTTTGAGAGCTCTGCTAGTCTGCCGCAGCTCCACTCCCCTGAACGGTCGCAGTATAACAATGCGGATATTGACCTGAAATTTGCTAGCGGCTATTACTACCTGCCAAACCATGATGGTCTTCAAAGTGGATGAGTTGAAGCAGGACTTTTTGTTATCCTTCGGCATGAGACTCAAAAACTTTGGGAAGGCATCACTTAAGTAGAGCGCCAAATATCTACCATTGATGATACTCTTCAACCTATCCTGCAACAGATTGCTACTCTACAGTGACAAGAGAAGGGGGTAGTTGATAGATCTGATGACTTGGAGAATCACCTGGGAAGAAATAACATCCGATTAGTAGGTCTTCCTGAGAAGGCGGAAGGCGCTGATGCGGTTGCTTTCCTGGAGATTTGGTTTAAGCAAAATCCTCCCTGCGGATACATTTACCTCCTACTTCTCTGTGGAGCGAGCGCACAGGGTCCCCACCAGACCTTGGGCCCTTACTGCACAAGTTGCTTCATTTCTAGGATAGAGATGCTATCCTGAGGGCTGTGTGCATTAAAGGTGAAATTCTCTGCAACGTCAGCAGAGTGGCTTTCTAGCCGGACTTCTCTGTAGAACTTCGCAAGCAGAGGATGCAATTCACTGAGGTATGACAGCCTTCTCCGTTGCAAGGGTTACAAGTATGCCATGTTGTTTCTGACACGCCTGAGGGTGGTGGATGGATCTACGACCAAGTTCTTCACGTCACCGACAGAGGGCAGTGGGCAGATGCTGCTTCTCCTGATCGCCCACTGGACTCAGCCTCAGCGGATTTACTGCCTATGGTAAGGGATATCCTGTTCACTAATAGGGGGATCTCAGACCACTCGGCCATTGTCCTTACTCTCTCTTTGGGTCCCTGTCCTTCTTCTAAACTCTGGAGGATGCATCCTGGTTGGCTCCAGTCTGAGGTTGTTGCTGGGGCAGTGCAGGTTGCTCATGATGAGTACTGGGCTCATAATGGGGGTCACCCTGATCCTTTGGTTTAATGGGTTGCCTATAAAGCTACAGTCCGGGGGGCTTTCATTGCGGGAGTGGCGGGACAGAGGGCTATCTACATGGCTCGTGAGCGACCTGGTGGATCGACCTGGATCTCTTCAAAGTGGATACAGCCTTGGCAGGTGCATTGATGGGTTCATATGAGTCTCTCACTAATATGCTGTATAGGAGCACTGCACCCTCCTCTCTCCCGACTCCATTACCTACAGTTGCTGTGGTTTGGTCAGTGTTGTCTAAACATTTCCCCCAGCCGGTGGTTTCTTCTCGTGCACCCCTATGGGTAAACTCATATTTTACTAACCTTCAGGGGTTGGAGGCTGCTGGGTCCTGGAGCTCTCATGGAGTCAAGTTTGCCATCCATTTGTTTGGGGAAGGCCAATCCTTTTCTTCTTTCTCTCATATGCAAGACTGCTTTAATTCCCCCAGTAGTGCCTTTTTTTTAGGTATCTGCTGTTGAGACATGCGGCTCAGGCACAATTTGGCTCCCTGGAGGTTACCCCTGTTTTAATTGATGTGGAGTTGCTACTGGGCACCACTGATCTTGTTAAACCTCTCACACACACATATGCTCTCCTTCAATCTGTGGGTCCTAGTCCTTTTGATACTGCCTATCTGAAGTGGGTGGAGGATATTCCTAAGCTCTCGGAGGATGATTGGAAGGAAGCTGTTTTGACCTATTACTCTACCGTTGTTAGTGCGAGGGACTTGTTAATCCAGTTTTGTTTTATCCTGCGTCTTTATTTTACACCGGTTAGATTGAAGAGAATTGGGGTTTCCCCTTCTGATGTCGGTTTCAGGTGTCAGTCTGAAGTAGGCACCCTTTTGCATGCAATGTGGGAGTGTGCACGTGTGGTTCCATTTGGAGAGAGATAGTTGTTTTTTTGTTAGTTCACTTAGAATTTCCCTTGACCCTTAAGGTTCGTCTTTTGGGTCTAGTTAATGGTTTAGAGATGGGCTCCCATGGTCACCTGCTAATTTGGTTCTTGTTATTTTTTGCCCGTAAAGTGCTTCTTAAGGCATGGCAGGATACCCGCCTTTGTCTTGCTGAAAAGCATTGGTGAGTAAATATGTCCCCTTGTATCAGTCCCTATATAATAGCAGGAAATGCCCCAAGAAATTTGACAAGGTCTGGGTGCCCTGGCATTGGATTGAGGACTCTGCGGATACTCCGGTTCAGGTGTCTCCTAAGTATTTTTTAGAGGGGGGGGGTGTCTTCCAGAGTGAGTGCGTGCAGTGTGACTGGTTGTCTGTTTTGGAGTTGTAGTGCTGTGTCTTATGTCAGGCACCGGGCATTAATGGCCTTTTCTTGTATCCTACTCTTTATACTGCTGGCATGTTCTTATGTCTTCACTGAGTTCAGTTGTAGGGAAATTTTCCCTGTGATGACGTATTTCCTGAAACCACTGCCGGACTGTACTGCCTTGGTGCTCTGTTGTATGGTTTGGCCTGTTTCTTTTTTTAATTTTTTTTTTTATTTTAATTTTTTTTTTTTCTTTACTATTAAAAACTTAAATAAATAATTTAAAAAAGAAAAAAGATCTTTGCTGAACTAAATATCTTTCTTTAGACTATGGGATTTAAATTTCGAATATGTTGGGCGATGCTGGATCTTCGCTGATCAGCTGAACCAACCAATTATTGTAAACTTTACCCAACAAACATTTCATATGGTTGAAATTCTTCACTTTTATCCACTTCATCCTAAAGTTTTGGAGGCATAGACAGATGACTTTAAATGACCTTAAATTATATAAATTAAATTATATTCCCCCAGATCATTTAGGACATTATGAGCAGATCCTTAAAACTATTAACCTGCATTCTCCATATATATATATATATATATATACATATATATATATATATTATTCATTGCTATTCTTCGGGTTTTCGACAAAGGAGGAAAAAAAATTGTCAGGAATAATAATTTTCACCAGGCCTCCAGTCAGCGCGGTCCCTCCCAGTATCTGCGCCCATTGAAGCCGCTCGCATTATTCTTGTAGATGCTAATGGGGAGAACAATCAATTTCTCATTAACTTCAAATATTTCAATGTTATTCTCGGCTCCTTCCCTTTGTTAATTGCAGCTTTACAGGGTGTAGTAAAGATTTTCTCCCGCGCAGTTCTCGCTCTTGTTTGGCGCGGCGGTGAAGAGTTGGTGAGATTATCTCGCACCTCATTATTTTATCATTCATCATGATGTCTGTCAGCCTCATCACTTTCCCAATAACACAACATATGGAAATAAGCGTGACCTTCTCTCCGGCAGAGACTCTCGCTTTGTGACTATGACATAATGTAGTCAATTTTCTATTCCTGCAGGTTAGTGAAGGAGCAAAACCTGTGGAAAAATAATAACAACCACGGATAATCAGAACGCTTCATTTTCCTCCCAAATTTTGTCTGAGTTTTTTGGGAGAAAAGTTCTGGCTACAGAGATTTGCGATATTATATTACAACCAGATCCCCCATATAATCAGGGGAAGGAAGAAGGGTGGGCATAGTGGGCATCATTGGGAGAGGACACAACTTATAGGATTAACCTTTAGGGAGCATAGTCTAAAAGTCTGGACCTGGGAACCACAAGAGCTTGTTCTGCCCCTACCATATTGGTGCCCCACAAGAGGGAAAGCCCCTAGGAGCATTTTCACTGAATAGGCTTTAGATGGCAGAACACGTAACGTATGTTTGTTTATGTGGTGCCTTGTGGGGGTGTATGGCAATTGGGGTGTTGCTGTGAGGTATATCACGTTTATAATTAACTCTTGTCAGTCGTGACGCCAGGGTGGGGGTTAAATGCTGTATGGCTTGGCCTATTGCCACCCTTCCCAAGAGCGATAGGTAGATGCAGAATAAAGTATTTTGCCCAACCAGAGCTTTGCTGAAAACTTGCGAAAAACTTTACTGAAGATTTTATGTAACATGCGAATACAGGAACAGTCTTTATAACAGAGTCTATTTACAGCTCAGCTGAGATTGACGTAGGGTTGGGACTGTTGTAAGTTATTTAGCTTAGTAGGATTTAGTATGCACAGATCCGCTGGATTTAGGGGTATGTTTAGGTCCAGAGGTCTCACTAGCATAAATGGGGAAGTTTGTAAGAACTCACTGTTTCGTTTCAGGCCGAGGCCGGCAGGCTGGGGCCTAGTATTTGTCGTTGTAAGTTGCGCAGATCTTGACTCTCCAAGGATCCGGAACCCAAGAGAGCGTCTTTTGGCTGCAGCTCCCTTATATGGGCAGGGGCTGGCCATTTTAGGATTGCTCCACACCATCTGTCAATCAGCTTTACAAGGTATTGTGGGTATTACATCGCCCAGAACCTCCAAAGGTCCTTTTACCAACCATAGAGACTAAACTACAGTCACATGACCTAAGGTCCTGCAACGCTATGCAAGGTAAGCATACATATAATATACAGCATTTACATATAATTTACTAGAATATTAACTATTTGAGGGGTGACAAGAAAAGCGGACCCCTACAGTTCCAAGGAACTCTGACTTTGGGGACCCCTAACCAAGGTACAGTATGCAATACGGTACCATGACACCACATTTACACCAAACTTGCTGATTTTAGCATGTCCTGTTGACCATTTAATGTGTATGATGAATGGTGATCTTCTGACCTTGATGGAAGATGTTGGGAGAGAAAAGGCCAAACAATGCAACCCCCCCCCCCCCCCCGTGTGTCACTTGCCTTAAAAGGGGTACTCCGCTGCTCAGAGTTTGGAACAAACTGTACCGAACGCTGGAGCCGGCACTGGGAGCTCGTGACATCATAGCCCCACCCCCTCATGACATCACACCCCGCCCCCTCAATGCAAGTCTATATGGGGCGTGATGGCTGGACCACCAGGGACTGTCCCTTTAGACACTGCTGTCCCTTTAGCCAAAAATAGGTACGGAAAAATGATATACATAAAGACTCCCAGAATTCCCTCATTACATTGCCGGCATTTAAAAGTTACATATGGGACACGTAGCTTGCATAGGAAATTTATACACAAAATTAAAAACGATCAAAAAGATATATTATAAACACATTCATTTTTTTTTTTTGCATTTGAGAAATTAAAAAAGCCAATACAGCGCCCCCTAATACACAGATCTCTCAGTACGGTGTCCCGGCCTCAGGCGCTTGCCTCTGCCCCCTGTTGGTGCTGCGGTCCACCAACTGGATCACAGGCACTCCCATGTCCCATGCCCCTACTCACCTCTCCACGCTCCTATGTGTTGTGTTTGTTCTCTGAAATTTAAAGGGCCAGTGTGCCAGTAATTGGTAATTGCCGGGCGCTGACCCTATAAAGGCGACTGACTTCCCCTTGACCCCTGCCGGATCTTTGCGCCTCCTAGAACTCCTAGAAAGCGTTTTCTGTGTGTTCTGATTATCCATGTACTGTACCTTCCTGCTAAGTTCCTGACCTTACTCCTGTGCCGCTAGCTTCTGACCACCTTGCTACATCCCTGACCACGCTCCTGAGCTGCCAGCGCTGACCTTTTGCCTGACCTGACTACAAATTGGAATGATGCAGCCCTGTGTGCTACCTTCAAGAAGGAACTTTCTAGCAGGGTAAAGGCTGCTCTAGCCACACGGGACTCACCATCTTCCTTGAGTGAATTGATTCTGCTGGCAACCCGCATAGATGTGCATTTTGCCAAGAGGCAAGAGGAGCTCTGACAAGAGCACGAACCTGTCCGTTCTCGTCGTCATCCCCGTTTGGCTCCGGTGTTTCAGCGGTCGCCTCAGCCTACTTCCTTTTCTTATGCCGAAGAGCCTCTGCAGGTGGATCGTGCTCACCTGTCCCAACAAGACAGGTCGCACCAACGGGAAGAGAACCTGTGCCTGTACTGTGCCAGTACGGAGCATTTTCATAATAATTGTCCTCTTCGGCCTCAGTAGCCGGGAAACGCATGCACCTAGGGCACATGGGAGAGGCGTCTCTAGGTGTGAATACTTCCTCTCCTCGTTTATACATGCCTGTCCAGCTCCTCACCTCACCTCATCTCCTCTATCAATGCGGAGTGTCTGAATTCCGTGGTGAAGTTCATCATGGAACCTCTGAGGATGCAAGTGGATGCTAGGCACAAGGAATGGATCATATTCTATGTGCTTCCTCACTGTTCTTCTTCGGTACTCCTCGGTCTGCCTTGGCTGATATGCCACACCCCAGTGCTCGATTGGCGTTCTGGAGAAGTTTCACGTTGGGGCCAGGACTTCCAGAATCTCTGTCTGTTGACAATTTAAATGAAACATCCCATTCCTTGTCCTTCTCTGCTGGGTCTGCCTACCTTGTTTCAAGACTTTGCTGACGTGCTTTGCGAGAAGCAAGCGGAGAGTCTTTTACCACATCGAACCTATGATTGCCCAATTGATCTTCTGCCAAGTACTTCACCCCCTCGGGGAAGAATCTATCCCTTGTCAGCTCCTGAGATGCAGGCCATGTCTCAATACATCAGAGAGAACCTTCAGAAAGGTTTTATACGGAAGTCTTCCTCTCCAGCAGGAGCAACGGATCTCTTTGTCCATGCATTGATTATCAAGGACTCAATAAAATCACCATCAAGAACCAGTATCCTCTCCCACTAAACTCTGAACTATTCGACCGCCTACAGGGAGCCAAGATCTTCACCAAGTTGGACCAGCGAGGGGTGTATAACCTTATCAGAATTCGGGAAGATGACGAGTGGAAGACGGCTTTTAATACTTGTGATGGGCATTATGAGTACCTTGTGATGCCGTTTGGTCTCTGTAACGAGAAATCAAGCTTACCTTTTCTCAGCTATATTGTCTCAGACCAAGGCCTACAGATAGATCCATATAAGCAGTCTTTGGTTCTTAATTGGCCGCAATCTTCTGGCCTATGGGCTATTCAACGCTTCCTTGGGTTTGCCAACTATTATCGGCAGTTCATTCCGCACTTCTCCACCTTGGTAGCTCCGATTGTGGCCCTTACCAAGAAAGGTGCCAACCCCAAGTCCTGGTCATCTACAGCGGAGGAGACTTTTTCTCGTTTGAAGTCGGCATTTGCCTCTGCACTCGTACTAACGAGACCTGCTCTTGACAAGCTGTTCTGGGGGTGCCTCTTCAGGTGGTGCCGGAGCAGTTTTGACTCAGAAATCATCCAAGGACAAAATACTGACCTGTGGCTTCTTTTCTAAAACTTTTCTCCTGCTGAGTGGAATTACACCATTGGTGATCGGGAACTCTTGGCATTTAGCTCACCCTGGAAGAATGGCGTCACTTGTTAGAAGAAGCAACTTTTCCCATCAATATCTTTATGGACCATAAAAATCTTCTTTACTTACAGTCCGCACAACGTCTGAACCCTCGGCAGGCCAGGTGGTCACTTTTCTTTTCCCGGTTAAAATTTCTCATCCATTTTTGTCCAGCGCATAAAAACGTCAGAACCGATGCCCTCTCTAGAGCCTCCGATGTGGTGGACCAGGAACCTAAGCCTCCTCATATAGTGCCTCCTGATCAAATGATTTTGGCAGCATCAGTCAATCTTCAGCAAGTTTCCCCAGGAAAGACTTTTGTGCACACTCGCCATAGGGCTAAGGTGCTGAACTGGGGACATTCTTCCTTGAACTGGCCACCCAGGAGTATGGAAATCTACTTTGCTCATCACCCGTCATTACTGGTGGCCGAACCTGAAGTGCAATGTTGCTGACTATATCCGCACCTGCGTAATTTGTGCCCATGACAAAACGCCTCGTAGCAAATCTACAGGCCTCTTCCAGCCTCTGTCCATCCCTGAGTGTCCATGGACCCACATTGCCATGGATTTTATCACTGATTTGCCATCTTCCTCCAATTGCACGGTCATCTGGGTGGCCATTTATTGTTTCTTTAAGATGGCTCATTTTGTACCACTGCCTGGACTTCCCTCTGCTCCTCAGTTGGCAGATCAATTCTTCTGACATATTTTCCGCTTGCATGGTCTTCCGCCACACATCGTCTCAGACAGAGGGGTTCAATTTGTTTCCAAGCTTTGCTCTCGTCTCAAAGTTGAGGTGGATTTTTCATAAGCATACCATCCACAAACCAACGGCCAAGTAGAACGGGTGAATCAACTCTTTGGAGAGTATCTTCGCCATTTTGTTTCTGATCGGCAGGACGACTGGTCCAATCTGTTACCCTGGGCTGAGTTCTCTTACAATCATTGTGACTCTGAGTTTACTGGTACCTCTCCGTTCTTTATTGTCTACGGTCATCATCCTCGTCCTCCTCTTCCTCTGCCCGCCTCTTCTTATGTACCAGCAGTAGATGTTTTGGTCCGGGACTTTCAAACTATTTGGCAAATAAAACGGCGTTCTTTATCTTTCGCCTCCTCTCACATGAATTCCCAGGTCAACTAGAAGAGGAGATCTCCACCAGTTTATTCTCCTGGGGACAAGGTTTGGCTTTCTGCGAAGTATGTTCGTCTGAAGCAACCTAGTTACAAATTGGGTTGCTGTACTTGGGTCCTTTTAAAGTTCTACACCATTTGATCCAGTTGCATACAAATTACATCTTCCTCCTTCTTTGCATATCCCAAACTCCTTCCACATCTCCCTCCTCAAGCCATTGGTTCTTAACCGGTTCTCTCAGAAGAACATCTCTCCTACTCCTGTTTCCGGGGGCCTCTGATGTGTTTGAAGTTCAGGAGATTCTCGCCACCAAGACCATCAGGGGAAAATGGTTATTTCTGGTGGACTGGAAGGGGATTGGTCCTGAGGAGCGATCATGGGAATCTGAAGAAAATATCTTAGACAGGGATCTGCTTCTCATGTTTCCGCACCCTTGAAAGAGGGGGAGACCTAAGAGGGGTACTGTTATGAGCGTTCCCGCGGTCCGATGTCCTGGCATATGCGTTCTGTTTGCCGCCGTGCGCACCCGTCCCCAAGTGCATGTGCGCACCGGCTCTCTGAGATTTAAAGAGCCAGTGTGCCGGTAATTGGTAATTGCTGGGCGCTGACACTATAAAGGGGACTGACTTTCCCTTGACCCCTGCTGGATCTTTGTGTCTCCTAGAGCCTTAGCAAAATTGTTTTCTGTGTGTTCTGATTATCCGTGTACCGTACCTTCCTGCTAAGTTCCTGACCGCCAGCCTCTGACCACCTTGCTACATTCCTGACCATGCCCTGACCTTTTGCCTGACCTGATTATGAGCTTACTTTATACTTCATGTGCCACGCTACGCATGTGTGGACGAGTCGTATCAGGGGTAGATAGAAAGCAGGCGGGCTCAGCATCATACACAAAGGGGTGCTATTAAGCGTACCAAATAACAATAACTACACAAAAAGAGAAGTTGCTGACGGGCAACGGAACGCATGGGGTCTTTAGGGGGGCACCTGCCGTATTACTCCTCCATCTATTGTCCTCTACTACCAGTCCCCTGTGCTATATACTGAGGATATTCAGGTTGTATACATATTATTGGTGTTGTGGGGACAGGACTGCATTGATGTAACATTCTTGTTGTATGATAGGTTGATAACCTGTGTATTTGTGGAGGCAGGTGCCCTGGGTGGGGTTTCTCCCCTTCTTTTTGGTAGGGGGTCCCCCCCCCCCCCCCCTCGTTTGTGCAGTGGCCAATTGGGCCTTTTTTAATTGGTTTTGACTGTATTGTCTGCTTTTTGTACTATTTATATGTAATAAAGATATACTTTTTGGATTACAGTTATTGTGGGTGTGCATTATATTGCGTATCTCTTTCTCTTTTTGTGTAAGTATCAGGGGTAGACTCTGCTCCCTGGTCCGGCCCACGTCATCTTCCACACAGGTCCACCAGATCACTTCTCCATCACCAGCCGTCACAATTGTGAAATTTATTTTATTATATACTTGGGTCCTTTTAAAGTTCTACACCATTTGATCCAGTTGCATACAAATTACATCTTCCTCCTTCTTTGCATATCCCAAACTCCTTCCACATCTCCCTCCTCAAGCCATTGGTTCTTAACCGGTTCTCTCAGAAGAACATCTCTCCTACTCCTGTTTCCGGGGGCCTCTGATGTGTTTGAAGTTCAGGAGATTCTCGCCACCAAGACCATCAGGGGAAAATGGTTATTTCTGGTGGACTGGAAGGGGATTGGTCCTGAGGAGCGATCATGGGAATCTGAAGAAAATATCTTAGACAGGGATCTGCTTCTCATGTTTCCGCACCCTTGAAAGAGGGGGAGACCTAAGAGGGGTACTGTTATGAGCGTTCCCGCGGTCCGATGTCCTGGCATATGCGTTCTGTTTGCCGCCGTGCGCACCCGTCCCCAAGTGCATGTGCGCACCGGCTCTCTGAGATTTAAAGAGCCAGTGTGCCGGTAATTGGTAATTGCTGGGCGCTGACACTATAAAGGGGACTGACTTTCCCTTGACCCCTGCTGGATCTTTGTGTCTCCTAGAGCCTTAGCAAAATTGTTTTCTGTGTGTTCTGATTATCCGTGTACCGTACCTTCCTGCTAAGTTCCTGACCGCCAGCCTCTGACCACCTTGCTACATTCCTGACCATGCCCTGACCTTTTGCCTGACCTGATTATGAGCTTACTTTATACTTCATGTGCCACGCTACGCATGTGTGGACGAGTCGTATCAGGGGTAGATAGAAAGCAGGCGGGCTCAGCATCATACACAAAGGGGTGCTATTAAGCGTACCAAATAACAATAACTACACAAAAAGAGAAGTTGCTGACGGGCAACGGAACGCATGGGGTCTTTAGGGGGGCACCTGCCGTATTACTCCTCCATCTATTGTCCTCTACTACCAGTCCCCTGTGCTATATACTGAGGATATTCAGGTTGTATACATATTATTGGTGTTGTGGGGACAGGACTGCATTGATGTAACATTCTTGTTGTATGATAGGTTGATAACCTGTGTATTTGTGGAGGCAGGTGCCCTGGGTGGGGTTTCTCCCCTTCTTTTTGGTAGGGGGTCCCCCCCCCCCCCCCTCGTTTGTGCAGTGGCCAATTGGGCCTTTTTTAATTGGTTTTGACTGTATTGTCTGCTTTTTGTACTATTTATATGTAATAAAGATATACTTTTTGGATTACAGTTATTGTGGGTGTGCATTATATTGCGTATCTCTTTCTCTTTTTGTGTAAGTATCAGGGGTAGACTCTGCTCCCTGGTCCGGCCCACGTCATCTTCCACACAGGTCCACCGGATCACTTCTCCATCACCAGCCGTCACAATTGTGAAATTTATTTTATTATATACAGAACAGGCTGTGACATACGGTAATGATACTGATCTTATATCATATGATAATTTGTGTTTTCATTAGGTTGGTTAATATACATATATTTATTTCTCATCAGACATCATATGATACAGTTCATGGCTGATATTCTGTGTATTATATTACTTTTCATATAAAAGGTTACTTAATAGAAAAAAAAAAAAAAAGTTCTCCAAATAGTTTAAGAGGTTCATAATTGTAATACAGGAAACATATAGGTGCCAGAGTTTTCCTTCCATCCTTCTTGTATAATTTCACTTTTAGCTCTAAAACCATTATTGTGATCCTTTCTGGGTTTCTCATGACATCAAAGTGTAGGCGTAAAATAAGAGTGTTATGGTGGCCTTTATGTGATCATTTCAGCAAAAGCCATTAATGTGACAAGTCTATGGGCTGCGGTCTGTCACTGGGATATAAACTCTGTGAGCTTTACTGCATCTGCGTACAGGGATGGGAAATCTATTAGGCCAAGTGATGGTGCCCGCTGCAACCCGTGGATGACTTTTATATATTGTTACTATTATTAAAGGGGTATTCTGGCCATAGACATAAGATGTCTGATAAGATGTCTGATTGTGGGTGGCCACTCCCCCTTGGGACATCATGCCACGTCTCCTCCATTCATGCTTATGGGAGGGGGCCTGACGTGACATCACAAGGGGGCGTGACATCACGTCTCCAGTCCTGGAAACACAGAGGTTTCCGAGACTGAAGCCGCAGCCCGGCATAGAATGCTGGTGCTGCATGGAGATGGCAGGTGGTCCTGGCGGCGGGACCTCTGCAATCAGACATCTCATCCACTATCTTTTGGAAAGGGGGTTAGATGTCTATGGCCAGAATACCTTTACTTTTTTGCCAGAATACTTTTTTGTCAGATGTCCCTTCCATGATGCTGTTTGATCCATAGAGATGATGGGTCACAAAAATATGTTGAGACGTTATGGGCAGTGATATGTCGCCCGCAGTAATATTATCACTGTGGAAACTTCACAACAGAAGAAACCCTATTGTCATGTGCACAACTAGTTCATTGTCAACTGGTGCCCTGGTGCAGGACATAAGTAAGCGGTCCTAGAGTAAATCATCAAAATTCAGCCCAACTTGTGGTGAGGGTCAACTATTCCACCCACCTTGTCACATTCCTTGTATGTACACGTGCAGATGCAGCTGAAGGAGGTGGTGATCCACAGGGCCGGCACTACCTATAGGCAAAATAGACAGCCGCCTGGAGCGTCCTCTTGATGGGGGGGCGCCGCCCTGCCTGCTGCATGAAAGTTAGACAACCAGCATTCGAACCACTCGTTCGGCCAGCAGCATGAGGAGGAGGTTTGTTACAATGTTTCCCCCCAGTAGTAGGCTAATTACACGAGGAGGGGGTTGTTACAGTGTGTCACCCCAGAAGAAAGTTGGGCGTGTCAAAGAGCGGAGCCAATGAGCTGAGTCAAGGTGGAGACAGACTTAGCTTTTGCCCAGGCTGGCAAAAATCCTTGCACCAGCCTTGGTCATCCAGATATCCAAAGGGTGACCCCCGGTGCTAAGTCCAGTGGAATAATACAATACTGAGTCTAGAATGACAATTGGATAGGCAAGAAAAAGGTGACCTTCCTGCAGGTGCTCAGGTGTCCAGAGAAATATCATAACCGAATCATGGAAGTGATTCTGAAGAAGGGGTTTGTATACCCAGAAACTCAATAAACGTGAACTTTAATTCACTTCCATGATTCGGTTGTGAGATTCCTCTGGACACATGATCGCCTGCACAAAGGTCACTCTCCACATCCCAATCTCATGTGGCGTGACCTTTGTTGTCTCCTAGGGTAATGCACAAGGTGCCCTGTCTGATCCTTCATTCTACTTCTACACAGGTAGAATGACAATTTGCAGCTTTACCCTTGGAATATTCTTGACCTTGGTCCACAAGATGAATAAGAAGTCTTCCCGCCTTGATCCAAGCTTGGCCCCGTTCTTTTATTGACTCCATTAGTTATGATTCTTCTGAGGTTATTGTTGCCCACAGTTAACGTCTTACAAGAGACGGACGATTTCCTTTTTATTTATTTAATTGACTTTGGTTTTTACGCCTCTTGCGCCGATACCCTTGAATCAAGTCGTCTCCCATAATTTTTTTATGTAAAAATTTTCTTTGGAATGCTATTTCATGCACGGATGAGCCGTCTTATTAACCAGCGAGTCTCTTCCTGATCTATTGAACAATTGGGAAACGGGACCTAAATAGTTCACATATATCTCTAAGCAAGGTAATGGCTTCAGAGACTTTATTCTCAGCTTTGCATAGTAATTACCACGTATACAAGAAAGTGCTCCGTGCCGAGATGCAGCGTTTATGTTCTCCTGATTTGATTCTTCTTTTTCATAAATGTTCTGTAAGATGGAGCGAAATGCGAAATAACTTCTCCAAATAAAACGCTTGTGATTGCGATCGCTGACGTCGCTCCTCTCCGTGATATTTTTAGTGTAAGGAAAATTCCATACATTAAGGTGATTGTTTGGAAAATGGCAGAAATATTGTGCTCTTAGCGCACGCTGGCTGCTATTACGGTGTTGTTCATCTGAACAGGAGGCTCGGGATCCCAGAAGCTATGGCTCAGAAATATACATTGCGAGCGGCGTATTATGTAGATGTTGTTAGTTTGGGCTTTTCATGTAATTGAATCGGAATATTTAGAAAAAACTTGATTATGTGCAACCGGAAAGTATCAGATCGGCACCATCACTTGTCTTACAGGCTCAGGACACCTTTGCATATATATTTTATGTGCATTGGATTCACTTTGTAAAATAACATATATTTGCAACTGATTTTTATTTGAAATGTTTTATTGTTTGTTGTCTGGAGCTTCTATGTTTAATAATTCACTGTTCAGTGCCGTTTTGGGCTAAGACCATCAGCCGGATCCATGACGGCTCAGTTTGCAGCCCTAATTTCTCTTCTCCTCAATGTTTATTTTTTATTTAAAACGAACATTACCTTTTTAACGCACATTTAAAAAATCTGTAGTACAAGCAAAAATATAAAACTTTATAAAATGTATCTTAATAGAGAAAAATAACTTTTTCTCCAGTTATCAGTATCCTTTGCTCTTCCCTCTTAAAGAGTTATTCTGGCTTTATACATCTTATCCTATATCCAAAGGATAGGGGATAAGATTTGTGATTGCAGGGGTCCCCCCGCTGGGGACCCCCACGATCTCGGTGCAGCCCCCCGGCTTTCTGTTCCAGGTGCTGCCTCCAAGATGGGGACATGATGTCACGGCCACGCCCCCAATCATGTCTATGGGAGGGGGCATGGCAGTTACAACCCCTCTCATAGACATGAATGGAGGGGCATGTTGTTACATTACTACAGGGCGTAGCCGTGATATCATGTCCCCGTCTCGGAGGCAGCAACCAGCACAGAATTCCAGGCGCTGTACTGAGGTTGTAGGGGTCCCCAGTAGTGGGATTCCTGCGATCATACATCTTATCCCCTATCCTTTGGATAGGGGATAACATGTATACAGCCGGAATACCCTTTTAAAATTAATTATACAACTTGAAAAACTGCTTACAAAGGACTCTTAGCTCAGTGAGGGATCAGGAAACAGCTACCCATAAAAGTCTATGGAGAGGGATGGAAGAAGAGGATGAATGGCTGGAGAGAAAAAGAGTCAGATAGAGACACTGCAGAGAGAACACAGGAACTTATAGTATTAGTTTTCATTGTTTACACTGCTCAACACTGCTCTATAATATCATCCATGCTGCTGCTGTTTCTGAGGGTGTGCTATAGAAATTTAGGACAAAAGGGGTAATGTTTTTACTTGTCAGCTGACTACCAATGTATTCTTTCCTTCTGAAAAGATCTCTGGCTTGGCAGGCATTCCCAGTCAGTTCCGAAGACTCAGAGTTTAAGTCTCACTTGGAAAAAGCAGCGTGCAAGCTGCATTGCATATCTTGTTTTCATAGAGATTTTGTTGAACAGGATCTCCTCTTCTATTTGTGTGCAGTGTATGGAGACGTAGAAGTAAATATCCCACTAGCTGAGAGACAATTGAAGTTTAGATATGGAGCCTGAAAAGGGAAAAGTGGTGAAAAATTACGGATAAATGTTATATAATGGCCAATAATGTGCTGCTCCCTATGGACACATAGTATAACTTATCCTGAAAGTCACCTGGCAGTGCACATAGGTGTAGATGGCGGTGAGACAAGGACTCCAGGATGAGCTGTCCCTGAGATTTTACTATAAATTCACACAACACTCAGAGGAGACACAGCGCTCACAGAAACGCTTCTGCACATTCATTTTTGCAAACAGTTGGGTTTCAGCGTGTCACTATGACGTGTCAGACATTATAAAAAGCTAACAGTGCCCATTAAATGGTCAACACAACAATTTTCTTCTGTAGAACAGCAGATTATTTCTATGACTCAGATGACTCTTACTTGTCCATTCCATTAACCCTTATCTCTGATCCATGACTACATCCTTACCAATACCGAAAATTAGACCCATCTCCATTTTACTTTATTAGCACCACTAATATTCTAATCTGCCGACTAAAAAAATTCAAGAAATACAAAATCTAGAACATAGTTGATTTACTAGGGAACTTTCTAAGAGGCTAGGATTTTTTTTTTTTTGTGTGTGTGTGTGTGTGTGTGTTTTTTTACATGAAAAATACTTAAAAATCTCCAACTGCTTTTTTTAGTGTTTTAGTGTTTTTTCTGGCACTTTATCTAGTGTGTATAAGCAGCCAATTTTTTACCCTGTTGTTCAATGCCTTTAGGGTATCACTTCGTGGGTCGGATGTAGAGTGCCCGGCCCACCGAGTGTAAGGAGGTAAGTAGTAATGCAAAGCATCACTTCTCACCTCTACCGGCTATATGGTATACACCTGTATATATACAGGTGTGTTTTCCGTCACTATACGAATAGGAGTTCCTGCTACTAGCGGGGCTGAGCTGCGTCTGCAGCAATACCATACAATACCCCAAGGAGTTAACTAACATTGTTCAGTAGCACTAGTTATCTCTCTCCTTGCTAGGCCTGCACATAGTGCTCAGCTCTGCAAGAGGTTACAGTAAACCAGCGATCTATACAGGTTTGCTGGTACAGGAGCAGAGCAGTGTTCTTTGATGCTCAGTGTACAGGAGCAGGGACTCCTGCCTTCGAGAGGAGTCCCTGCTCCTGCAATATACTTTTAAGCAGTCCCAACAAAAAAAACTGAATTTGGACAACTGTGATTTTTGAGGACCTCCAGAACAAATTTGATTGTTAACAGCTGATTCAGTCATCTCTAAGGAGCATTCATTCATACCATGGCAAGACATTGTAGTTTACCACCCTTGAAATTTACGTAAAAAAAAACAAAAAAAAAATGGCTTTTATTTATTATGTGTTTTAAAGACATTTGCATCTTGCTTGACAAGGGGGTATGAAATAATGGAAACTAGGCATGACTTGAGTGTGAAACACCTAAAAAGGGTTAAAATGTGGGTGAAATGTAAGCCAACTAATGGTTTAGTCCATGTTTTGGTCCAGAAGAGAGAGTAAATATTCTCCACATTTCTAAACAACAGGAGTCATTGTAATATATCAGTTTCCACAGAGGATTAGTAGAGCTGCACCAATGTCACCAACAAGGCAAAGAAGACATCTCAGGAGGACAAGTGCCTAGGAGGACTCCAGAAAAGAGATGGGTGGTCCAAAATAATACAGAGAAAGAGTCTTCTGGAAGCTTCTTATTTGGAAAAGAGATATTTACAGTCAACTGGGACACCAATATCAGCTTTGGAACCAAGATATACTACCAATTTTTTGTTGACTCTTCTTATCACAATTCGTCGGTGTCCAAAAATTCCATTTGGAGCCCATTACCTAATGTGTGAGTAAATCATCAGATAATGAAGAGTCTGAGCGATGGTGCCCCGGGATAACTCTCGGCTCCGTCGGCACTGATGTAGATTTGTACAAGGTTTTTAGCATCACATTAATGCCTCCTCATAAAGCGCGGAGTGGTGATATATGTGCGGCGTGCATGTATAATTTACACTTCAAAATCACATCAAATAGAATAATGAATACCAAACGTTACTGCAACACAAAGGGCCGGGGAACGTGTTATAGACAAAGAGCATATGCAGATTGGTTACACATTTCAAGGGCGAACTCCATGGGAAATGTTTTTTTTTTTTTTTTTTAATCTTTCGGAGGTAATTACATGAAGCCGGCCTTCCTGACTCTTTTATACATTTATACAATTTTATAAAAAAAAAAAAAAAAATTGGCTTTGCTTATCTAAACAAGATTCAGAAATTCAATGGGAGCAGATGAACCCTCCAACGCTGAACCCTATGACTTCAATCTCTTTCTATGTAACCTTTAACTGATCTAAAGCAACATTCCCCCACAGATCAGTTGGTCTTGATTTGAACATGGTATGGTATATCATGGGTTAAACTGCCAGGAATGGAGCCTAAGCCCCTTAGTGATGGCTGTAAAAATATGTATGGGTAGTCACTAAGAGGGTTTACTTAGAGTTAAGTCAGTTTGTTGATTAAAGGGGTCCTCCTGTGGAAAACTTTTTTTTTTTTAAATCAACTGGTGTCAGAAAGTTGAACAGATTTGTAAATCACTTCTATTAAAAAAATCTTAATCCTTCCAGTACCTTTTAGGGGCTGTATACTAAAGAGAAATCCAAAAAAGAAATGCATTTCCTCTGATGTCTCGACCACAGTGCTCTCTGCTGACCTCTGCTGTCCATTTCAGGAACTGTTCAGAGCAGGAGAAAATCCCCATAGCAAACATATGCTGCTCTGGACAGTTCCTAAAATGGACAGCAGAGGTCAGCAGATAGCACTGTGGTCGAGACATCAGAGGAAATGTATTTCTTTTTTGGATTTTTATTTAGTATACAGCCCCTAAAAGGTACTGGAAGGATCAAGATTTTTTTTATAGAAGTGATTTGTAAATCTGTTTAACTTTCTGGCACCAGTTGATAAAAAAAAAAAAAGTTTTCCACAGGAGTACCCCTTTAAGGCTGTGTTCACATCTAATCGGACACTACTGTTGGGGCAGGACGGTATTCTGATGTGTATGGAAGCATGCCTGTGCCGATTCTTCCTGGCAGTCATATACCAGTAGCGCCTCCCATCCTCTCACTGGGCACAGACGCGCTTGGTTGAACTTCTTGTCTGTAGAATGTGAAACATGATTAGGAAAGAGAGAAAATGATTATAGTCCATCAGGGACCCATCACTCCGATGACAATAGAAGACGGGCGGCCTTTACCTTTATTTATAGCCCAGAACAGGAGTTTTATTGTTCACTCAGTAAGAGAAAAACATGGAAGGGAGAAGATGTCAATGGTGACAACGTTTGGGAGGAAGAAGATAAAATCCTTTTACTTTGGCTGCATTAGAAATCAGCAAAGGTGCAGCCTCAGAAATAACTGGAATGAGACCTCTAGACACTAGGATTCCATGAAACAACTTTAACCCTAGCACTTCTTAACCCTTTACTTCTTGTGCCCATCCAATAAAATGCAGGGGGGTTGGTACAGCTTGGACTGTTGCAACTTTTTGGCCAGATGAATGGATATTTGGTCACTGTCCCTTTAAACATTGCTTTTACTGCAGATTTATGGAATTGAGGAACCTCTGGTGTGTTATTAGCACACGTCTATGTATAGTTTAATACAGACAGATGGAAAAGTCCAATTAGCTTTAACTCTACAAATTTATGTCCCACCTTTTCAATGCATTGGGCCGGTTTATAAGTGCTGCACCTTCATTTTACTAACACTTGTGCAACATTAATAAATAAACCACAGTTGGCCGTAAAATACCCAACAAAAGCAAAAACAACATTATTAATGAATTCCCACCAGTAAGTGACAGTTCTTCCTCACTATGTCTCCAGCATCCAGCTACACAAGTGTTGGTGCAGCGTCCCCCTCCCTGGGCCCTCCTCCTCGGTGACGGCACGGCTATCCTATCAACCTGTGGCTTCTTCCCTGTTAAGCCGCTCACCATCTTCCCATATCCTAGTAATAATACATAAGGCTTTTTTCACACTACTGCTGAGCACAGTCAGTGGCAGTTCTGTTCTGAAATGACAGGAGTTTAGAGGGAAAAAATTACTGCATATCTGGTATTTTTCGCCGCTAAACTCTTCCAAAATTACAGACCACCGACGGACCGCATGCAAACTCAATGGGATCTATTGGGATCCGTTGGTACCCACTTTGTCTAAACCTGTCCAGGGTCCATTAACCCCTTTAGGATCCGGGGGTTTTCCGTTTTTGCATTTTAATTTTTTCCTCCTTACCTTTAAAATCATAACTCTTAAAAATTTTCCACCTATAAGTCCATATGCTGGCTTATTTTCTTTGTCATATTATAAAGGAAGGATAATACGCACTCACCGCTAGGCTATGGCTGTCAATCCTACGAGTCCAGGGACACGAGTGGAGTCGGCGTCTGCACGGAGCGCTCGGAGGCTACACCGGTTGTTTTGCGGGATCAACCCACTTCTTCCGGCCTCAGAGGAAACACGAAACAACCGGTGTAGCCTCCGAGCGCTCCATGCAGACGCCGACTCCACTCGTGTCCCCGGACTCCTAGGATTGACAGCCATAGCCTAGCGGTGAGTGCGTAATATCCTTCCTTTATAATATGACTACGATACTGCAGCTTTTCTAAATATGCACCCCGCAGGTGGCGTTTTCACGTGAGTACCCCGGGCCATCATATCTGTATATACGATCCATAGGAGCCATAGAACAGGCTTAGATTACATTGCACACCTTGAGAGTGCCCCCATCTGCCATTTCTTCAGTATATTCTTATTTTCTTTGTGCCACCAATTCAACTTTGTAATGATATCAGTCATTTTACCCAAAAATCTACGGAGAAACGGAAAAAAAAATCATTGTGAGACAAAATTGAAAAAAAAAAAAAGCCATTTGTAAATTTTGGGGGCTTCCGTTTCTACGTAGTACATTTTTCGGTGAAAATGACACCTTCTCTTTATTCTGTAGGTCCATACGGTTATAATGATCCCCTACTTATATAGGTGATTTTGTCGTACTTCTGGAAAAAATCATAACTACATGCAGGAAAATTTATACATTTTAAATGGTCATTCTGACCCCTATAACTTTTTTATTTTTCTGTGTATAGGGCGGTATGAGGGTTAATTTTTTTGCGCCGTAATCTGAAGTTTTTAGCGGTACCATTTTTGTGTGGATCAGACTTTTTGATTGCTTTTTATTCATTTTTTCATGATATAAAAAGTGACCAAAAATGCACTATTTTGGACTTTGGCATTTTTTTGTACATACACCATTGATGGTGCAGTTTTATTAATTATATATTTTTATAATTCGGACATTTCTGCACATGGCGATACCACATATGTTTATTTTTATTTGCACTGTTTTTTTGTTTTTTTGTTTTTCAAATGGGAAAAGGGGGGTGATTCAAACTTTTATTAGGGAAGGGGTTAAATGATCTTTATTCACTTTTTTTTGTCACTTTTTTTTTTGCAGTGTTATAGCTCCCATAGGGTCCTATAACACTGCACACACTGATCTCTTATACTGATCATTATTATCCCATAGGGGGCTATAACACTGCACACACTGATCTCTTATACTGATCATTATTATCCCATAGGGGGCTATAACACTGCACACACTGATCTCTTATACTGATCATTATTATCCCATAGGGGACTATAACACTGCACACACTGATCATTGTTATCCCATAGGGAGATATAACACTGCACACACTGATCTCTTATACTGATCATTATTATCCCATAGGGGGTTATAACACTGCACACACTGATCTCTTATACTGATCATTATTATCCCATAGGGGGCTATAACACTGCACACACTGATCTCTTATACTGATCATTATTATCCCATAGGGGGCTATAACACTGCACACACTGATCTCTTATACTGATCATTATTATCCCATAGGGGGCTATAACACTGCACACACTGATCTCTTATACTGATCATTATTATCCCATAGGGGACTATAACACTGCACACACTGATCATTGTTATCCCATAGGGAGATATAACACTGCACACACTGATCTCTTATACTGATCATTATTATCCCATAGGGGGTTATAACACTGCACACACTGATCTTTTATACTGATCATTATTATCCCACAGGGGGCTATAACACTGCATACACTGATCTTTTACATTGATCACTGGTTTCTAATAAGAAACCACTGATCGATGATTCTGCCTCTTGACTGCTCATGCCTGGATCTCAGGTACTGAGCAGTCATTCAGCGATCGGACAGCATGGAGGCAGGTAGGGATCCTCCGGCTGTCATGTAAGCTGTTTTGGATGCCGCAATTTCGCCGCGGCGATGCCGAACAGCTCCCTGAGCTAACTGGCATGGTTTCACTTTTACTTCAGACGCGGCATTCAAAGTAAAGGGTTAATAGCATGTGGCACCGCAATCAGTGCTGCGCGCTGTTAGCCATGGGTCCCGGCCGTTGTTAGAGGCTGGGCCCGACCTGCTATGATGCTTTAGAACATTATAGAACGGAAGCGGACTCATGACATACCGGTACATCATGGGTCCTTAAGAGGTTAAAGGAGATCTGCAGTGTTAGACACTTATCCCTGATCCATTAGACACTTATCCCTGATCCATTAGACACTTCTCCCTTATCCGATAAGTGTATGATCGCGGGGTTTCTGAATGCTGGATCTCCCAGCGATCTCCTGTACGGGGCCCGGCACGCCCCCTCTATGTATCTCTATGTGATAGGCAGAGATGCAGCGTTCATGCATCCGCGCCTCTCAAATAGAGCTGTATGGAGGGGGCGGATATTCAACCTCAGTGAGGTCAACAACATGCACATCAGCCGCGTCCTCGTATAAGAGATTGCAGGGGTCCCAGCGGTCAGACCCAAATCCCCCTATCCACACCCCCATCAGCCCATCCATCCCCCGAACCTCCCCCCCCCCCCCCCCCCAACGCGGAGATTGGACACTAATTCATTATCTTGGGGATAGAGAAAAAGTGTCTAACTGCAGATCTCCTTCTAAAAAAAAAAAAAAAAAATGCCTAGCAGACCCTTATCGGGACGGGGCATAGTGGCAGTGTGAACCTAGCTTAAGTCACATGGTCACCAAACCACCTAACAAGACTTGGACACTTTGGAACTAATTACCAATAATGGTGATCCTAGGACCAATTCATTGCACAATTAACCAGTAGAGAAATGGAAAATGCTCTCACCGCAGAAGTCATCTACGAATCCAGGAGTCCGGACTTTGCCTTCCCGTGAACCTGGACTCCTGGATTCGTAGGCGCCTTCAATGGTGAGTGCATGTTCCATTTCTGTACTGGTTTATTATTGGATGTCTTCATCTTTTGATGTCATTGATTGAATAGCTAGATACTGGAGAAACAATCCTCATGAATCCTCCTTATTACTATTGTGCCCTCCCCTCTGTTCTTCTCTGCACCTTGACCTATTTATTGAATGTTGAGGGACCCTCTGCCTTCAGACCTTCAAATGTAATATTGTATAAAATAAATAAGCACTATATATATATATATATATATATATATATATATACATATTTACAATACATTTTAATTATAAATAAATATAAATATGCCCATGATTACCGTATTTGTCGGTGTATAGGCCCGTGAAGGCCGACATATGGATGTGTATTTCTTCCTCCCTGATCTTTTATGTAGCAGATCCGACTCCTTATTATAATATTTGCACAATATTTCTGTCCGGGAGTCATCTGCACCATGCGGTGATATGTGGTTCTCGCTGTTGACTATTTCATGGTTGATCATCTACGTTTGAGCGACTTCTGATCCCTTTTTTATGCGTCTCCATTGATACCAGGATGATGGTCGCAGTGTGATGCCCGCTATATCTGGAGTCTCTTCATTGCAGTTGCATCATTTCCATGAGGCACTAACATTCGTCAGGACATCGAGCGCTCGGATCTACTAAGGGTTATTTACCTTCTGCATGTTGCGCCATTCTTCCCGAGGTCCGTATGCATATATCACTCACCTGTTGTGCTGCATTTAAATGGCTTCATGAATTTCGTCTACTGTAAGCATTTTCTGTCCTTTCTTAATGTGCATTTTAAATGCATGAAAAAATAAAGTTATAAAGGAATGCCAGCGTGATTGGTTGCATGGGGTGTAGCATGCAGACATTCCTCCTCAGGTGCACCGCATGCTATGAAATCACTAAAGTGCCGAACATCTCCTTCTCTTTAATTATAAAATAACTTTTAGAAACTTGAAATAAAATCAGAAACTTAGAAATTATCTTAAAGGGGTACTCAGGTGGAAAACTATTGTTTATTTTTCTTAAATCAACTGGTGCCAGAAAGTTATACAGATTTGTATATTACTTCTATTTAAAAATCATATTCCTTATTGTACTTATCAGCTGCTGTATGCTCCACAGGACGTTCTTTTCTTTTTGAATTTATTTTCTGTCTGACCACAGTGCTCTCTGCTGACACCTCTGTCCATGTCAGGAACTGACCAGAGCAGGAGAAAATCCACATAGCAAACCTCTCCTGCTCTGGACAGTCCATATATTTTATCCTACGAATATTATTAAATGTTAGGTTTTACGTAATGCATATCCTCAATACTTACTTGTGCAAATTAACACTTTTACAAAAAGACCATTTTCTTCTTCCTACCTGCCTCAGATACTATTCTGAACCTGCCACCCACCTGATGCTACACATCTGATGCCAAGTTCTCTTTCTTTCATCCCCCTTCATCCCCGGGTACTGGTATTGCCACCCACCACCCCACTATGTCACCGGGTCACTTTCAGGACTCTTGATGCTGCTGCCACCTCCAGGCTGTCTCATACTGCCACCATATGTTCTCCTCATGCTGCTGCCAACTCCAGGGTGTGTAATTCAGCCACTACAGTATATGGTCTACTCATGCTTTTGGCACCTCCAGGCTTTGTCACTCTAGCGCCATGTGGTCTACTCATGCTGCTGGCACATTAAATAAAACTTTTTAGGTTCTATTTGAAATCTTCAATTTAAATGTTATAAATTGTGAGGCCCTATGGTCTTGTCAGGCTGCTTCGACCTCCTGGCTTGGTCATTCAGCTACTATATGGTCTCGTCAGGCTGCTGCCACCTCCTGGCTGGGTCATTCAGCCACTATATGGTCTCGTCAGGCTGCTGCCACCTCCTGGCTGTGTCATTCAGCCACTATATGGTCTCCTCAAGCTGCCAACACCTCCACGCTGTGTCATCAAGCCACTATATGGTCTCCTCATACTGATGCACCCTCCAGGATCTGACATTGTGTCGCTCTGCGGCAGTGATTCTATTAGCGACACCTCTGATCTGCATGTCATACTTAATAACAGTATTATTTCACTACCCCAGCACACACATTATGCGTGTTGCAGCAAGGCAAAAAAATAGTCATTTTAAATGCAGATTCACCGCAAATAAATTCGGACCGAACCAAATTTTTTCAGAAAATTAAGCAAATTGACCAAAATGAATTTTTCAGGAATTTGCTCATCTCTACCCGGCACGCTTATGAAAAGCATTGCTCAAAATTACATCTAATAAACAATCCAACTCCAACATAAGTGATTTTTTTTCTTTTATTTTTCCTGCTATAAAAGGAAACAACTTAAATACTCTTACAAATAAGATGTCAAAGTGATGTTTTCTATCAGCGGTAACGTTCCTGCCGCAGAATTCTGCCGGGATATCTGTTAATCATGTTATGGGTTGAAAGGTCCTTGTTTGTGCACATAAAACATGAGCTCAGATTGAAAGATTGTATCTGGTGTCGGAAGGTTCCTATACGTCTTATTAGTATTCAGACTCATATATAAGAAGCTTAGAGGCCTTAACGTAATTCTGTTCTGATGTCAGGGAATTACTCAGAATGTATATAGGATGATATAAATCAAGTTATAGTACGTGGCTATCGCTATAAACATTCATAGGGAAGCTGCAGTATACACTGTATTTTTGGGGGACTAAAACTTTTTGAACTGCAACAAAAATGAAACCTCCCCAGCGCTGTAAGATCTGCATGTCCGGAACAGTTGTGAAGCCTTTTGTGCTGCCGATCCCTCCTTTTTCTTATTGACTGACAGTAAGTTGTCATCAATATGGCTACAATGTTACAGAAACAGAGGAGGAGCAGCCCAGCCATTGGTTAAAGGAGACCTGCGGTGTATAACGCTTATCCCCTCTGCCCAGGATAGGGGATAAGTGCCTGAGCAGTACTGCTGGAACCCCATACAGGAAATCACAAGGTGTCCCCAGCGTTCGGACCCCCCGCAATTTCCTGTACAGGGTCCCGGCAATACCGTGGCTTTGCCCAGCTAATGCGCGTGTTATCAACCTCACTGAGGTCAACAACCTGCCCCTCATACAGCTCTATGGAGAAGCCGGGATGCACAAACGCTGCATCTCCGCCTCTCCCATAGAGATACATGGAGGGGGTGTGTTGTCATGCTGCGGCCAACACGTCTCCTGTACGGGAGAGCCATGATAGAGCCAGGGCCCCGTACAGGAGATCACAGGGGGTCCCAGTGTTGGGACCCCCGGCGATCAGACAGTTATCCCCTATCCTGCGGATAGGCTTTAAGTGTTATACATGGCAGATCTCCTTTAAAGGGGTACTCCACTGTCTCAGTGTTCTGAACGTTTGGTGTGGGTGTCGGGGGTTGTGCCATCACAATCACACCCCTTGTGCTGTTACACCAAGCCCCCTCAATGTAACTCTATGGGAGGGGGCGTGGCGGCTCCCACGCCCCCTCCCGTAGACTTGCATTGAGGGGGCATGACGTGAAGTCACAAGGTGTGTGGCCATGACGTGACGACCCCTGCTGCTTGCACCTAGCATTCTAAAGGAAGGCCAGGTGCTGCACAGAAATTGGGGGTCCCAGCGGCAGACATCTGATCCCCTCTCCTTTGTATAGGGGATAAGAGGTCTCAGGGCTGAGTACCCCTTTAATGTTTCTGTCAGCTTCAATTACTCTTCCCTCCCCTCTACCTTTGTCTACTTCCCTCTTATACATCTCAAGCAATGTCTGCTGGAATCAGTGCTGAGGCTGCTGTGATCACAGGACTTTGTTAAATAACACGTTTTTTCTATAATGAACAAACAACTTGTTTGGAGCAAGGAAGAGTGTGCAAAAATCGAAAAGTACCACACTAATGCCCTACAAGACTGATTGCGGGAATAAAATTAAAAGTTGCCTTAACAAAGTATTAGATTGAGGGTGTGCACACTTATGCAACTAGGTTATTGTAAGTTTATCCCCCCCCCCTCAAAGATTTCAGTTAGTTTTTCAGTTTCATTGTTTACATTATAGGTCACATAATAGGAGGAAAAAGTTCTGATTTATGATATATATTTGTCTCATTCTTTAAAGGGGTACTCCGGTGGAAAATGTTTTATTTTTTTTTAAATCAACTGGTGCCATAAAGTTAAACAGATATGTAAATTACTTCTATTTAAAAATCTTTACCCTTCCAGTACTTATTAGCTACTGTTTTCTCCATGGGAAGTTGTGTAATTATTTCCAGTCTGACCACAGTGCTCTCTGCTATCACCTCTGTCCGTGTCAGGGACTGTCCAGAGCAGGAGCAAATCCCCATAGTAAACCTCTCCTGCTCTGGACAGTTCCTGACATGGACAGAGGTGTCAGCAAAGAGCACTGTGGTCAGACCGGAAAGAACTACACAACTTCCTGTGGAGCATACAGCAGCTGATAAGTACTGGAAGGGTTAAGATTTTTAAATAGAAGTAATTTACAAAAATAATAGTTTTCCACCGGAGTACCCCTTTAACATCACCTGCAGTATGTGCTACTTCAGGTGACACTAGCAAGGAGGAAGTAAAGATCTCCAGTAATTGAATATATTGACCCATCTGGGGTAGAACAATTTTTCATATAACACGGAGCTTAACATCAATAAATAAATCATGGAATCAGTGACTGAAATGAAGATCCGTCTGCTTCAAATGTCACAGGAGAGAAAGTAATACGGGCGAAAGAGGGAACATTCTTCATGGGAAGATCCAAGAGAAAAGAAGAGACAAGACATGAATGTTAGAGAGTCCAAGTCTACGAGGGTAAATACAGTGGTCCCTCAACATATGATGGAAATCCATTCCAAAGGGACCATCGTTTGTTGAAACCATCGTATGTTGAGGGATCCGTGCAATGTAAAGTATAGGACAGTGGTCTACAACCTGCGGACCTCTAGATGTTGCAAAACTACAACACCCAGCATGCCCGGACAGCCGTTGGCTGTCCGGGCATGCTGGGAGTTGTAGTTTTCCAACATCTGGAGGTCCGCAGGTTGAAGACCACTGGTATAGGAAGTTGTACTCACGTGTCCCCGCCACTCCGGACCGTCACCGCTCGTCACCGCTGCCCTTGATGTCGCCTTCTATCGGTGTCGCCACGTCCCCGAGGTGTCCCCGACGCTCCGGCAAGGCCTCTGCTTCCCCGGCATCCTCCCTCTCCTTCGCCGCCATCACGTCGCTACGCACGCCGCTCCTATTGGATGACGGGACAGCATGCACAGCGACGTGATGATGACGTTGAAGAGCGCCGGCGATGCAGGGGATCCCGAAGAGGACGCGCCAGAGACCTGAGGACAGGTAAGTGATCGTCAGCGGACCACACGGGGCACCGTAAACGGCTATCCGGTGGTGGCTGAAGTAGTCTGCGCTGCAGGATAGCCGTTTATGTGATGGCCCCGATATACAAAAGCATCGTATGTTGATGCTGCCTCTGAGAGTGATCGTATGCTGAAATGATCGTATGTCGGGGCCATCGTAGGTCGAGGGGTCACTGTATATATATGGTATGTCGGGGCCATCGTAGGTCGGGGGGTCACTGTATATATATGGTATGTCGGGGCCATCGTAGGTCGGGGGGGGTCACTGTATATATATGGTATGTCGGGGCCATCGTAGGTCGGGGGATCAATGTATATATATGGTATATCGGGGCCATCGTAGGTCGGGGGGTCACTGTATATATATGGTATGTCGGGGCCATCGTAGGTCGGGGGGGGTCACTGTATATATATGGTATGTCGGGGCCATCGTAGGTCGGGGGATCACTGTATATATATGGTATGTCGGGGCCATCGTAGGTCGGGGGGTCACTGTATATATATGGTATGTCGGGGCCATCGTAGGTCGGGGGATCAATGTATATATATGGTATATCGGGGCCATCGTAGGTCGGGGGGTCACTGTATATATATGGTATGTCGGGGCCATAGTAGGTCGGGGGGTCACTGTATATATATGGTATGTCGGGGCCATAGTAGGTCGGGGGGTCACTGTATATATATGGTATGTAGGGGCCATGGTAGGTCGGGGGGTCACTGTACACTCAAAACAATAACCAAGAAGATGTTAGACTAGAACAAGACTATGTGTGACTGTAATGATGATCTGTGGAAGGGATTAGATTAGAGCAAAAGCAAAAGTTTATGGGGAAAAGAAAGGAAGCTCTAGAACCCTATTGGGCTCGTCAAGCCTAGATACAAGAGAAGATATGGTTTGGATACATGGAGGCAGAAATACCTTGTTGGGTGCCTCTAGCCTGGACACAAGATGAGATACAACTGGAATACATGGAGACTTTAGTGCCTAGTTGGGCGCCTCAAGCTTAGATACAAGATGAGATAAAGTTCAGATACGTGAAGGCTCTAGTACCCTGTTAGATTCTTCTAGCCTGGACATAGGATGAGATACAGTTGGGATACATAGAGATTCAAGAACCTTGTTGGGCACCTCCAGCCTGGATGGAGATGAGATACAGCTGGGATACCTGGAGGCTTTTGGTCCCTGTTGGGTGACTCAGGCATAGATATAGGATGAGATACATTTGGGATACATGGAGGCTTTTGGTCCCTGTTGGGTGACTCAAGCATAGAAACAAGATTAGTTACATTTGGTATACATGGAGGCTTCAGGACCCTGTTCTCACATAACCACTGCTCCCAACGCCTCATAACAGCTGGGTCAGAACGGCGTAGATGGCGACAATTTGTCAAAATAACCATCACGCTTTTCAAATGAAGCACATATTTTTGTACTAGCACCTTAGAGGTATCAATGTAAAATAGATCCCTATACAAATGAGCAAAGACAACAATTTATTAAAATACATCACTTAAAACTGAAATGAATCAACTTATAAAATTATAAATTGTAACAACTTAAAGGGGTACACCGGTGGAAAACTTTTTTTTTTTCAACTAGTGCCTGAAAGTTAAACAGATTTGTAAATTACTTCTATTAAAAATTCTTAATTCTTCCACTACTTATTAGCGGCTGTATGCTACAGAGGAAATTCTTTTAATTTGGGATTTCTTTTGTCACGACCACAGTGCTCTCTGCTGACACCTCTGTTCATGTCAGGAACTGTCCAGACCAGGAGAATATCCCCATAGTAAACCTCTCCTGCTCTGGACAGTTCCTAACATGGACAGAGGAGTCAGCAGAGAGCACTGTGGTCGTGAAAGAAAATTAATCCCAAAAGAAAATAATTCCTCTGTAGTATACAGCCGCTAATAAGTACTGGAAGGATTAGGATTTTTTTAATAGAAGTAATTTACAAATCTATTTAACTTTCTGGCACCAGTTGATAAAAAAAAAAAAAGTTTTCCACCAGAGTACCCCTTTAACCTCTTCAGGACGCCGGGCGTATACATACGCCCTGCATCCCAAGTCCTTAAGGACGTGGGGCGTATGCATACGCCCATGGGAATTCCGGTCCCCGCCGCTAGCCGGACCCGGATGCCTGCTGAAATCATTCCTGAGACCGTCCTGAGACCCCCCCCCCCCCCAAGTCGGCAATCGCAGAAAATCGCATGTCAATTCAGACATGCAATTTCTGCTATTCTGGGCTGATCGAGTCTCTGGTGACCCGATCACACGGAAAATAGGGATGATCGGAGCTGTCAGTGATAGCCTTAATCATCCTGAGGGCTAGGAGCGAGGTCTCAGTGCTGCGATCTCCTCCTATACCCTGCCATTGGTCAGAACTGATTCTGACCAATGGGAGCGCAGGTCAGTGGGTTGCCATGGCAACCCCCCGTTCTGCCTACCCCTGGATGTCGGGCAGAATGGAGGGAGAAGATGGAGACCGGTACCTTACCTGGAGATGGCGTAGGGATCGAAGATCATCGTGGAGACTGCAGAGATCCTGTCTCAGGTAGGGAAACAACTGTGGGGGGTCGGGGGGGGGGGGGATGAAAGTGAAAGTAAAGTGATCTTTACTGTGGCAACCACTAGGAAGGCAGAACTGCTACTCCCAGCATGCCCAGACAGCCAAAGGCTGTCTGGGCATGCTGGGAGTTGTAGTTTTGCAACATCTGGAGGGTCACAGTTTGAAGAACACTGTTACAGTGGTGCCCAAACGGTAGCCCACCAGATGTTGCCAAACTACAACTCTCAGCATGCCTGGACTGCCCAGGCATGCTGGGAGTTGTAGTTCTGTAACATCTGTCCCTTCAGATTTTGCAATTTTCATGACATTTTTGAAAATTGCTGCTCTACTTTGAAGCCCTCAAATTTTTTCAAAAAGTAAAACTATGTCCATTTTATGATTCCAACATAAAGTGGACATATTGTGTTTGTGAATAAAAATAAATGTATTTGGAATATCCATTTTCCTTACAAGCAAACAGCTTCAAAATTAGAAAAATGCTACATTTTCAAAAATTTCATGAAATTTGGGGATTTTCACCAAAAAAGGATGCAAGTAACAACAAAAAGTACCACTAAAATAAATTAGAATATGTCACAAAAAAACTGTCTCAGAATCAGAATATTCGGTAAAAGCGTTTTAGAGTTATTAATGCGTAAAGCGACGGTGGTCAGAATTGTTAAAAAGGGCTGCGTCCTTAAGGTGAAAAAGGGCTGCGTCCTTAAGGGGTTAAGCCAATCAGATGCCCAGAGACTCCAGTCGGTTGTATTTTAAGCCTTTTTTATGGGTTTCTGTCCGTTTTCAGTTTTTTGGTAATGCTTTAGTTCAATGGTTTCCAACTCGTGGCTCCTCAGCGGTTGCAGAACGACATTACCCACCAGGCGGAGAGTCTGCGCCTCACAATTGACGGTAAGAATTGTCGCCGTTCGCTGCCTCTTTGGTTCAGATGCTGTTTGTGGAAAGACTGTAATGAGCTGTCACTTCTTGGTCAAATATTTGGACACTTGTCATTTGTCCTTGGTATTTGTTTGGAGAAATCCCAGAATACGGCGACTTCACACATCATCGATCATATAATAATTAGAAGGTGTCGTCTGCCGGCGGCTCCGCACATCACAACATACCGGGAACATTTATTACTGGTGTCATAACAACAACACAGAGCCACACAGTATATACACCTCATTACTATATGAAGAGACTGCGTGCAACATACAGATCTGCCGCTAAGTGTTATGTACATGAAGACCGCTCGCCACATACAGATCCACCGCCAAGTATTATGTACATGGACCTGCGCTTTACACCACAGAATAACCTTTACCGATGTTTTACATTCAAGTGTATATAATGTGTATAAAGTGTGAGGTGACTTAAAGGGGTACTCTGCCCCTAGACATCTAATCCCCTATCCAAAGGATAGGGGATAAGATTTCAGATCGCCAGGGTTCCACCGCTGGGGACCCCCGCAATATAGCAGGCAGCACCCACCTGTAACTGCTTCCAGAAGCGCTAATTCCTCCCGACCACGGGGACAGAAGATTGTGACGTCACGACTCTGCCACCGTGTGATGTCACGACCCGCCCCCTCAATGCAAGTCTATGGGAGGGGGCGTGATGGTCGTCACACCCCCTCCCATAGACTTGCATTGAGGGGGCGGGGCATGACATCACACGGGGTGGAGTCGTGACGTCACGATCTTCCACCCCCGCGGTCCAGAGAAATTAGCCTGAGAGCCTCCAGCGCTTCCAGAAGCAGTTACAGGTGGGTGCTGCCTGCTATATTGTGGGGGTTCCTTGTGGGTCCCTTCCTGGTTGTCTCTGAGCTGCCAGGGTAATATGTCACAGGAACCAGGGGACAGCAGAGAGCATTAAAAGCAGGGCTAATGGAATGAGAACCGCGGGGGATCAGGGCAGGAGTGATTGGATTCTTTCTTATTTTTTGGCACCCGGAGAATTATTATTTTTTTATATATATTGCCAGAAAAAAAAACTTTTAAGCCTATTCACATTAAGTTTTTTTTTTTCTTTTTCTTATGCCCATACATACTGGACCTCATAGAGTGGATCCGGGAATAGATGAGTGCACTCTGCTAACCCTGGTGGGTTGTGGGAACAATTATTGGATTATTTGGATATGATATATGCTACCTTGGCTTTGAAGTGTGTGGTGAGTAAACAAATGTCTGCTTGCACCTCCAAAAAATGATGCCTTCTGTTATTACTGCAACTATTATATTGGTACATGTCTCTAAGTGAAAAACGACAAACACTGTAAACTTTTATATTTATGTTCTTTGTAACAACCAAGCCTAACGGAGTAAGTTAAGCAATTTGCATAAATATCTTTCATTGGTGGCCCCATGAGCTGCGTTATTTATGTTACTCCAAAATTTGGGTAAATTACGTATCTCATGGAGCAACACCATTTGGGCAACTCCCATTAAAGTATATGGAAATAATAAAATTGCATAAGGCTTACCCCCCACCTCAAGCAACAACTATCAGGCCGGAGGGGCTGGGAAGCTGAACTTAGAAAATGAGAATACCCTGCTGCGGTGCCTCTGTTGACTAAAGAATTCCACCTTGTTTGTGTGCACCATTACGCCAATAAGGTGGTTATTAGTTACTTATTCCAAGTGGTAAACCTAGCATCAAACTATCTGTAACACAAGTGGTGAACCTAGTATGAAACTATTCATATCCCAAGTGGCGGACCTCCTATCAAGCTATTCCTATCCCAAGTGGCAGACCTCCAATCAACCTATTTGTATCCCAAGTGGCCGACCTCCTATCATACTATTAATTTCCCAAGTGGCGGACCTCCTTTCAAACTATATGTATCCCAAGTGGGGGAGCTACTCTTATACCAAGTCGCAGACCTCCTATCAATCTATTCCTATCCCTAGTGGCTGACCTCCTATCAAGCTATTCTTATCCTAAATGAGGGACCTCCTATCAAGCTATTCAAATCCCAAGTGCCTGACCTCCTATAAAACTATTCCTATCCCAAGTGGCGGACCTCCTCTGAAGCTATTCAAATCCCAAATGGCGGACCTCCTATGAAGCTACTCCTATCCCAAGTGGCGGACCTTCTATCAAGCTATTCCTATCCCAAGTTGCGGACCTCCTATCAAGCTATTCCTATCCCAAGTGGCGGACCTCCTATCAAGCTATTCCTATCCCAAGTGGCGGACCTCTTATCAAGCTACTCCTATCCCAGTGACGGACCTCCTATCAAGCTATTCATATCCCAAGTGGCAGACCTCCTATAAAGCTATTCCTATCCCAAGTGGCAGACCTCCTATCAAGCTATTCCTATCCCAAGTGGCGGACCTCTTATCAAGCTACTCCAATCCCAAGTGACGGACCTCCTATCAAGCTATTCATATCCCAAGTGGCGGACCTCCTATAAAGCTATTCCTATCCCAAGTTGCGGACCTCCTATCCAGCTATTTCTATCCCAAGTGGCGGACCTCTTATCAAGCTATTCATATCCCAAGTGGCAGACCTCCTATCAAGCTACTCCTATCCAAAGTGACAGACATCCTATCAAGCTATTCCTATCCCAAGTGGCGGACCTCCTATCAAGCTATTCCTATCCCAAGTGGCGGACATCCTTTCAAGCTATTCCTATCCCAAGTGGCAGACCTCCTATCAGGCTATTCCTATCCCAGGTGACAGACCTCCTATCAAGCTATTCCTATACCAAGTGGCAGACCTCCTATTAGGCTATTCCTATCCCAAGTGGCGGACCTCCTATCAAGCTATTCCTATCCCAAGTGGCGGACCTCCTATCAAGCTACTCCTATCTCAAGTGCTGGACCTTCTATCAAGCTATTCGTGGACCTAAAGCTGGTGGTTGTAGATTTGACATCAAGCTGTTTCTCCCCAAAATGCACCAGTTAATGTTTGAGCAATCGGCACTTGGTTGAAATCCCATCGGGGAGGAATTAATATCACCCCCTGGATAGCAGATTGGACAGATGCTTGACCCCCAACTAAACATGGCTGATGTATTTGCTGAATATCTAAAATAGATCAAGCTCTGCCCCAATGGTTTATGGAAAGCTTTTCTTGCACACAGCTTGTCCGATAAAGTAAGTTAGTCTTTGATAATAACATAGTCTCAAACCGTAACCCTCCAGATGTTGAAAAACATGTCAGGGAAGGCTTAGCTGTCTGTCAAGTTATGTACCCTCTCACATAAGAAGGACAGAACAAAAGTTCTCAGAATGTGACAAGGAAAAAATTAAGATGCCAGTTAAAGTGAACCAGTCGTCAACAAAAACATTTTATATAATGTAGATAATTGTTACGCCAAGCGCTCCGGGTCCCCGCTTCTCCCCGGAGCGCTCGCAGCGTTCTCTTGTTCGCAGCGCCCCGATCAGACCCGCTGACCGGGAGTGCTGCGATAATGTCCCTAGCCGGGATGCGATTCGCGATGCGTGACGCGCCCACTCGCGGTGCGCATCCCGGCCCGCTTACCAGACTTGTTCCCCGTCTGTGCTGTCCCGGCGCGCGCGGCCCCGCTTCCTAGGGCGCGAATACGGCTCTCTGCGATTTAAAGGGCCAGTGCGCCACTGATTGGCGCATGGTTTTAATTAGTGTGTTCACCTGTGCACTTCCCTATATTACCTCACTTCCCCTTCCCTTCCTTGCCGAATCTTGTTGCCATTGTGCCAGTGAAAGCGTTCCTTGTGTATCCCAAGCCAGTGTTCCAGACCTCTTGCCGTTGCCCCTGACTACGATCCTTGCTGCCTGCCCTGACCTTCTGCTATGTCTGACCCTGCTCTTGTCTAATCCCTTGTACCGCGCCTATCTCAGCAGTCAGAGAGGTTGCTGTTGCCGGTGGGTACGACCTGGTTGCTACCGCCGCTGCAAGACCATCCCGCTTTGCGGCGGGCTCTGGTGAATACCAGTAGCAACTTAGAACCGGTCCGCCGGCACGGTCCACGCCAATCCCTCTCTGACACAGAGGCTCCAGCCTGACGAATCCTGACAATAATAACATTATATGTATATTTGTAATATACATTGGTTAAAAAATTTGTATATTTTTTAGTGAAAAAATGCTGTCCCTGCAGCTATTGCCTTTGTGTCTCTGTGAGGAGTCCAAATACAGGAAGTGAGGGCGGGACAAGGAGGGCTCTGTGCAGGCTCCTGACTTGTCAATCATCCTCATGTGTGAGCCCTTAACATGTCACAGAGCCTCACTGCACAGAGCCCCGCTTGTCCACCCTCACTTCCTGTATTTGGACTCCTCATAGAGACACACAGGCAATAGCTGCAGGGGAAAAAATATACACATTTTATAACCACAAATATACATATAATGGTATTATCTACACTATATAAATTTTTTTTGTGGATGACAGGTACACTTTAATGGTTATGGCCCTATTTTTAGTGTTTCCCAACCAGTGAGCCTCTAGCTGTTGCAAAACTTCAACTCCATGCCCGGACAGCCGTTGGCTGTCCGGGCATGCTGGGAGTAGAAGTTTTGCAACATCTGGAGGGTCAGAGTTTTAAAGGAGTTATCCAGGAACAATTTTTTTTTTGTACATCAACTGTCTCCAGAAAGTTAAACAGATTTGTAAATTACTTCTATTAAAAAAATCTTAATCCTTTCAGTACTTATGATCTGCTGAAGTTGAGTTGTTCTTTTGTTCTTTTCTGTCTAAGTGCTCTCTGATGACACCTGTCTCGGGAACTGTCCAGAGTAGAACCAAATCCCGATAGCAAACCTCTTCTACTCTGTGCAGTCCCCGAGACAAGCAGAGATGTCAGCAGAGAGCACTGTTGCCAGACAGAAAATAACAACTCAACTTCGGCAGCTGATAATTATTGAAAGGATTAGGATTTTTTAACAGAAGTCATTTACAAATCTGTTTAACTTTCTGGATCCAGTTGAATACCCCTTAAAATCACTGGTTTAGAGTGATCACACAGGATCCTCTCCAGTATCTCTTGCACCCATAATTATATGAAGAGTGCTTTATACGTTTGAACCTGAGGAAGGTACTCTGTATGTGCCGAAACGCGTTGTCCTTTTTGCAATTAAATTTACTTGCTTGAGCTGGCCTGTTTCTCTCCTATTTGCAACCTCAACAAGCAGCGCCTCTTAAGACCGTTTTTTGCTTCTTTTGTGATTTCCGTGTCGTGCAACTGGTTCTTCCATCAAGAGTCCAGTCCCGGTCAGAGTGCAGCAGCCTCCATTCACCCCTACCCACCTACTCACAACATTTGTGAAACAAGACCCCATGTAACATGGGATCCATTCTTGTCACCCAACGGGTGAGTATTATCACCTTGGTGTGATGGAAGGACATACCTAGTCATTACACCTTACATAGGGAGCGCCCCCTGTCTCTCGTTTTTTGTCTCTCCATTTCTGGTTTAGAGTACAACATACTGTATACCAGTTCCTGTGCATCACTTTATATATGGTCTTCTTATAGTTTCTACGGTTAAATGTGAATATGCGACTTTCAGTGCAAAGTTAAAACCAATACATTTACCAGACATTTCCTTTGGCTATAACTAGTTTGTAATTACCAGGCGTTTGCTTTGCATAGTAAAGAGAACCAGGGAACCTGTTCAATAATTCACGCCACCACTTTCAAGTAGGTATAATCAATTATTGATCCGGACATAAGAAATGCTCTCCCACAGATGAAGCTTTTCTCGTTTTTTCCCCCCCTGGTTTTAGTTGAAATGAAAACCGTGTACAAATGCACCGAATTGTCAAGTAGGAAAAAAATAAAGTTCATGTCTAAAAAGAGGTTAATCAGTGTGGAGACGTATTTAGACATCAGCGGGGAGCGCGAAGTTCAGTGACATGAAGGAAAAGCTCAATATTTTATACCTGCTGGGGAAATAACACTCCTCAATTTGAAAATGGTTTAAAAATGTAAATTTAAGTTTTTAAGTCCTAATTTAAATTAAAAAATAAAATAAAATAAAAAGTAAAAAAAAAATACAATAAATAGGCTGGTTAAAAATAATAATAATAATAATAAAAAAATAATAATATATATATATATATATATATATATATATATATATATATATATATATATATATATATAGAAAACAATGGCGCAGCACTCGAAAATTGCAAAAAAGTGTAAAAAATTTTATTCCTTCATGTCAAAATTCAAAGCGACGTTTCAGCTCCTCAATGGAGCTTTTTTCAAGCATGCATGAAAAAAGCTCCATTGAGGAGCTGAAACGTCGCTTTGAATTTTGACATGAAGGAATAAAATTTTTTACACTTTTTTGCAATTTTCGAGTGCTGCGCCATTGTTTTCTATTACATGGACTTTGATCGAGTCAGGGCGCTGGCACCGGACATCTAATGGTGAAGTAGTGCTGCATTGTTTTTGAATATATATATATATATATATATATATATATATATATATATATATATATAATTTTTTTTTTTTTTTTTTTTTTTTTTTAACCAGCCTATTTATTGTATATTTTTTATTCTATTTTTATATATATATATATATATATATATATATATATATATATATATATATGGGGTCAGTATTTTCCTCAGGGAGAGGAAAAACGGAGATTCAAGTAGGCCATTTAGCACTCCGCGGGCTTCTGGGCACGAAGATATGCAAATTAGTTCACCACACCGCCTTCACAGGTAGTGCGTCCTGCAAAACAGCTCAGGCTCCAGTTAAGAAGTCTCAGAACTGATTGGGATTTATGCCAAGCCAGAACTCTCTCTCCAGAAGGAAAGAGGACCCATCTGCAGACAGCTGTTTCGGGGTGCTTGCCCCTCGTCAGTACAGAGCAGGGTTATCTGGCTTGGCTGAGGTTAGAGGCCTGTGACTATAATATAGTGAATACATATACACCCTGTTCCAAATTATTATGCAAATGATATATTTATCCTTTACTTAAATACCGTATTTATCGACGTATAACACGCATTTTTTAGGCGAAAATTTTTAGCCTAAAGCCTATCTGCGTGTTATACACTGATAAGCCGCTGCAGTTCAATGATTTAAAGCAGGCGCTTTAAATCAATGAACTGCACCGGCTTTTGCAGGTCCAGAGACCTGTCATAGCTGCCCGATTCTCTGAATCTGCCTGTCCTGGGGTCCAGAGACCGCCACCGCTGCCCCATTGCCTCCCCCATCCCCAGTTTTATAATTACCTGTTCCTGGGGTCGGGTCCGCGCTGCTTCAGCATCTATCGTTGCTATGCGCTGCGCAATGACGAGTGACGTCTTCAACGCAACGTCGCTGCCAGTGGCCCGGCGCACAGTGACAGCTAAGGAAGCCTCCGGAGCCAGAAGCAGCGTGGACCCGACCCCGGGAACAGGTAATTATAAAACCGGGGATGGGGGAGGCAATGGGGCAGCGGCGGCTGCAGTCTGTGGATAGCCAGGGGGGAGAGAAGCGGCGGCAGCAGGACTCTAGACCCCAGGAAAGGCAGGGGGAGAGAAGCGGGAAGTGACGGCCTCTCTCCCCCTGCCTTTCCTGGGGGCTTCTGCGGAGTCAGAAACAGTTTATCAGGGTATACACATGCACACACACCCTCATTTTAGCAAAGATATTTGGGTAAAAAACTTTTTTTACCCAAATATCCTTGGAAAAATTAGGGTGCGTGTTATAGGCCGGTGTGTGGTATACCCCGATAAATACGGTAATTGATGTAAATAACAGTCTGCATAATTCTCATGTTATCAACTATTAAGAGTACAATTAATTCACATTTTATTGAACAAACCTCCTAATGATAACAGGATTTTTTTAAACATAAAAAACTTACAATGCTCTGTTCCAAATTGTTACGCACAGTAAGTTTCCAAACACTTTGTAGGTTGTAAAGAACTGAAAATTGTCATTTGTTGTGTTTGCAGCATTTACTGAAATCAAAATCTATTTCAATCAAACTTTTAACAACATTTAAACTTTTTAAACATTTTAACAGGTCACATTACATTTTAACATAGGACCCTTATTTGATAGCAGCTTCACAACTCTTGCATCCATTGATCTTGTGAGTTTTTGGAAAGTTTCTGCTTCAATTTGTTTGCAAGATGTCAGAATAGCCTCCCAGAGCTGCTGTTTGGATGTAAACCCCCTCCCACCCTCATAGATCTTTTGCTTGAGGATGCAGAAGTTCTCAATAGGATTGAGGTCAGGGGAGGATGGCCACACCATGGCTTTCTCTCCTTTTAACCCCATAGCAGCCATTGATCCAGAGGTATTCTTTTCATCATGAGATGGTGCATTGTCATGCATAAAGAGGATTTTATTACGGAAAGCATTGTTCTTCCTCTTGTACCAGGGAAGAAAGTGGTCAGTCAGAAACTCCACATACTTTGCAGAGGTCATCTTTACATCTTCGGGGACCCTAAAGGGGCCGACCAGCTCTCTTCTCATGATTCCGGGCCAAAACATGAATCCACCATTGCCTTGCTGACATAGCATCCTTGTTGGGAAAGAGTGGCCGTCCACCAACCATCCACTACTCCATCCATCTGGACCATCCAGGGTTGCACGGCACTCATCAGTGAACAGGACTGTTTGAAAATGAGTCTTCATGTATGTTTCTGCCCAATGCAGCCGTTTCTGCTTGTGAGCATTAGTTAATGGTGGCCAATTAGAAGGTTCATGCACAAGACTCTGGAGGACTCTACACTTTGATGTCCGTGGGATTCCAGAGGCACCAGCAGCTTCAAATATCTGTTTACTGCTATGTAATGGTATTTTAGCAGCTGCTCTCTTGTTCCGATGCATTGATCTGGCATAAATCTTCCTCAATGTGCCTTTACTTGCACGAACCCGTCTGAGCTCTGCCTCAGCCACAAATCTCTTAATAGTGCGATGATCACGCTTAAGTTTTCGTGAAATATCAAATGTTTTCATTCCTCGTCCAAGGCACTTAACTATTTCACTCTTTTCGTCAGATCCTTTTCCCCCCCCATATTGCTTGAAAATGATGTCTGCTTAACAATGTGGAACACCCATCTTTAGTTTATTGTTTCCTTAAATTGGGCTCACCTGGCAATCTAATTATCACAGGTGTCTGAGATTGTTTTCAGTGATCAAAAGAGCCTGAGTTACACTGAAAAACAAAATATTTAATCTTTGTGACACTTAAATAGAATTTGCATAATAATTTGGAAAAGGGTGTATGTGTATATATATTGCTATCACTACATCTAGAGATGAGCGAATCGAAGCTGACAAACCCGAAGTCATTACGAATTTCATGAAATATTCAATACGCAATGAATGCAAATATCGCCGCAATTCGATTGCGCAAAACGCTTCATTAAAGTCTATTTACTGCGGTCCAGGCTCCAGGGCACCTAAAATGGTACATGGGGCAAGGCGTCAAGGGAAGTAGGCGGGAAGGCAAGGCGGGAAGGGAAGTAGGCAGGATGACCATGAATCACATGCAGGATGCAGCATATCAGCAGCCAGTCACCCCTGTGATGTCACAGCCCCATACATTTGGCTCGTCATATCATTCATTACACAGAAGAGAGAGAGGACAGACAGCTTGTGTGTATGTTACACAGAAAAGCTCATTCCACCAGCGTTTTATCTCCTAGTCACCTCAGCATTCTCATGGACGGAGAGCCTTCTTTTTTTCACTGAAAAGGATTTTTACTGCAGCCATTAACTTCCCAATCACTTTCTTCGGCATAGTATTACAGAGAGGGGCAGAGAGCTGTGTGTTGCCTCATACATTTCAACAAGCTGCCTCAACTTCATAAACCTTAGCAGAGGAGGCAGGAAAATAATTTCAGTGCAATTCTGTGTCTTTGTTCCACAACAAATCTGCTGGTTATACTAGTCTGTAGATGGTATAATACCCAGCAGTCGATTCCTAATAGTCTGTGACAGAGTGATTTTTTGTGTTTAGTACACAGCTTTTTTGTGCTGCAGCACTGTTTTGTACTGCTGGTGTTGTGCAAAAATACTTTTTTTTAAGCATACTGTACCATATTTTTCTGCCCTCATAAGTGCATACCACATACCTACATCTAAGTAGTGTACTATTTTGTACCTGTTAATCTGTCAAGGGCCTAGATACTGTGAAAGGCCAGCCAAAAGTACACACCTGCTGCTGTGCTAGACAAATACTGTTTGAAGCGTAGTGAAGCGTATTGTACTCCCCTCATATACACACTAAGTATGTCAGGCAGAGAAGTGCCAGGACGTGCACAGAGGAGTGACAGAGGCCTTCATCAGACAGAGGTCGCAGCATACTAGGGGCGAGTGGCCGCAGGAGTCGCAGCGAGAGGCCTCAGCTCCCGGTATCAGCTAGTTGTCGTGACTCGATCAGCAACCCATCTGTCATCATCAATTGGTTAACACAGTCATCCAATTCATCACAAGTGACATCTGACGCCCCCAGTCAACAGTCGGTGGGTTCCTCAGACACAACCCTCAGTTGGCATGGACCGGGAGCTGTCCCTGTCCTCCCAATGCCTCTGTCCTATGCTGTTCCCTCTCCTACAGAAGTATCTTATGCTGTGGGTTCAGCTCCACTATTTACTGAGGACGATCTAATAGAGGACAGTCAGCAGCTACTGCCCAGCCAACAACTGGAGGAGACATCCGCCGCTTGCTCCGCTAGGCGGGCAAGTAGTGATGCGGAGAGTGACTTGGGAGGCGGTGTTGCCAGGGTTCAGAGTCCTGAAGCAGACACTGTTGAGGAACCTGAGGAGGACATCAGTGACTTGCAGACACTTGTTGATGAGGATGAAGCCGATCACAATTGGGAGCCGGGTGCAGAAGGGGCTTCATCATCATCAGGAGAAGAGAATGGCAGGTTGCCTGTGAGGTAGAAGCTGAGCCAGCATGGTTGTAGAAGGGGAAATTCTGGAGCCAAACGTGCCCGGGGTAGCCCATCTGCTTTGCGGCAGCCTACCTTCCTGAGAGGTAGTGGAACAGGGGTTCATGGAGATGGCGGCAGTAGCATAAAAGCATTAAAGGGAAAATCAGCTATTTTTCATCAAGCATCTGGAGGAGGTTCACATAGCCACATGCAAGATATGTCGGCAGAAGGTGAAGCGTGGCCAGGGTCCCAATGTTGACACCACATCTCTGCATCAACATATGCTTCTCCACCATAAAGCGGCCTGGGAGAACCGTGACTCCGATGTAGTGGTCCAGCCTGCTGCATCACCCAGTGGCACGCCACTCCCTCTTTTAGCCAGCCAAGGCTCCATCACCTCAGCTGAAGGGAGCTGTGTTTCATACCCTCCTTCTGTCGCTCCAGATGCTCCTGCTCCTCCTATTTTTAGTCAGCCACTCTGCCAACAATCCATCAGCGAAGCCATGTCCAAGAGACAAGAGTATGCGCCCACTCCTCCAATGGCGTAGAAGCTGAATGTGCTCCTGTCTAAGTTGCTTGTGCTGCAGTCCCTCCCTTTTCAAGTGGTGGTTTACTGATGCTTCAGCCAGCTCCAGTCTGTGTCATTCAGCAACTACATGGTTTTGTGATGCTGCTGGGCCTAGGACATTACCTATATATGTTTATGGTAGTACTAGGTACCATTCATCTTCAATGGAAATTTCAAAATTCATCCTTTATTCTTAGAGATTGTGAGGTCCTATTGTCTCCTCATCTGCCGCCAACTCCAGGCTGTGCCATTCAGACACTATATGGTCTCCTCATACTGATGCCACCTCCAGGCTCATTGTGCTGCCATGGGACATGTGACTCCTTGTTAGATTTTGTCCTTTGTACCCACATGCCAGGGCTCGGGACGCTAAAACTTGGGAGTTAAAATTTTAATTTCAAAATCCTCAATTTCAAGTTAAAAATTTAAAATTTCTATTTAAAAATCTTAAATTTCAATGGTCTCCTCATGCTTCTGCCAACTCCAGGCTGTGCCTTTCAGACACTATATGGTCTCTGTATGCTTCAGCCCACTCCAGGCTTTGTCATTTAGTCAATATATGGTTTACTTATGCTGCTGGGCCTGGGCTAAACATTTTTAATGGTAGCACTAGCTACCCTAAATCTTCAATTTAAATTTCAAAATTCATCTTATAATCTTAGGGATTGTGAAGCCCTAGTGTCTGTCTACTCATGCTGCTTCCAGCTCCAGGTTGTGCCATTCAGCCACTATATGGTCTCCATATATTGACTCTGTATTGTAGGAAACATGTGGCTATCCTTGAGGTACTCTTCCAGCATTATTGCCATGTTGATACCAGACCAGTAATAAAAGGAATATTGCCAAGGACTAGCAGAAACAGGGAACTGTGAATACTGACCACCGGCTGTTGGAATTGACTGACTATCTCAGGTGGTAGATTTACCATTTTGAAGTTCCTCAGTTCCAGTAGGCTTTAAGTCGTTTATTCTTTGTTGTGGTTCTTCAGTTGCAGAATTAAGTTGTATCATGTTTTCCTGTTAATGGAACACTGGAACACAAAATATTCATATTGTCATCTCATGAAGGATCCTTTTTTGATATTATTTTGATATTTTGAATGTCAGGTGGTATTCTGACAATTTCTGATTATAAAGGAATTTTTTAATCTGGGACACGGATAAAAATAAGTATTTTTAAGTGTATTGTAGCGCATTTTTCTGCCCTAATCAGTGCATACCACATACCTACATGGTCTCCTCATGCTTCAGCCAACTCCAGGCTGTGTCATTTGGTTTACTGATGCTGCTGGGCCTGGGTCTGGGCCTAAACATTTTTTATGGTAGCAGTAGCTACCCTAAATCTTCAATTTAAATTTCAATATTCATCTTTAAATCTTAGGGATTGTGAAGCCCTAGTGTCTACTCATGCTGCTGCCAACTCCAAGATGTGTCAATCAGACACTATATGGTCTTGACGTGGTCCCTATGGCAGTGATTCAGCCCTTGCTGCCATCCACGGATTTAACTAGCTGGGTTGATAGAGGTATTACAACCTTGGGGGCCATTAGTAAAGAGGGTTGTTTACTGCCATTTGTACAAATCTCTAAGTGTTTTGGAATATCATGTAAAGATTTTTTTCAATATCTCCAAATATGTCATTGTATTGGGTCCTTTCAGAGAAGGGAAAGCACGGGAAAGACAGCATATGATGACTATTTCTTGGAATCAAAAGGGAAAAGGGGTGGAATCTCTAGAGCATATAAAGCATTGCAACTAAACGTCTCCGGATCAAAAATGGCTTATCAAGTGAATTTGGAGAGAGACTTAGGTTATTCCATTCCTGAAACACTATGGGTAAAATCATTTTCCATCCCATGTAAAAATTCCCATTGTGTGTGCCACCTAGAATCATCTCATAAGCTGCTGTACCGATGGTATATGACCCCGGCAAAGACTGCAAAGTTTAATATTAGTAAATCTCCATTATGCTGGCATTGCAATATAGAAATAGGCTCACTGAAACATATATGGTGGGACTGCATAGAGATACAGAAACTATGGAGAAAAATATATGTATTACTGTCTATATTGCTGCGGGAAGACATTGGTACTAAATGGGGTCCAGGAATTACATTATTATCATTAGACTTAGAACCATTTTCTCTCCAGCAAACTACTATAATCTTTCACATATTGGCAGCTTCGAGGAACAAGTTGCTGGAAAAGTTGCTGGAAAAGTCAGGAACTCCCAGGAATACCCCAAATATTAAGAACTTTTAAACAATCCAGCACTATGGAAGGTTTACGTGTAGACAGGCTAAGGGATAATAGATCTAAAAGAAGATGGGAAAAAAATGGGAATATATTGAGACTCAATTATGTAAGATCGAAGAAGGCCCCTCCCTATATTCTCTTTCTTCTTTTTAAGAAGTAACAAAAAGTAGTCAGGGGAGGGAATAAGGGGAAGCGGTTTGAATGTTAGAGGATGTGCGTATGTGGATGAAAGGAAAAGTGAAATGTTTTGTTTTATTTGTAACCATTTATTATATGTTATGTGTTAAAAGAGAAAAATGAAATAAAATTATAACGATAAAGGAATTTTTTAATCTGGGACACGGGTAAAAATAAGTATTTTTAAGTCTATTGTAGCGCATTTTTCAGCCCTAATCAGTGCATACCACATACCCACATCTAAGTAGTGTACTATTTTGTACCTGTTAATCTTTCAAGGGTCTAGATACTGTGAAAGGACAGCCAATAGTACACACCTCTTGCTGTTCTAGACAAATACTGTTTTAAGCGAAGTGAAGCGTATTGTACTCCCCTCATGTACACAATAAGTGTGTCAGGCAGAGTAGTGCAATTTCTATTTCAAAATCCTTAATTTCAATTTCAAAATCTTTAATTTGAAAGTGTTAAATTTAAATGGTCTCCTCATGCTTCAGCCAGCTCCAGGCTATGTCATTTATCCCATATATGGTTTACTGATGCTGCTGGACCTGGGTCTGGGCCAAAACATTTTTTATTGTAGCACTAGCTACTCTAAATCTTCAATTTAAATTTCAAAATTCGTCTTTTAATCTTAGGGATTGTGAAGCCCTAGTGTCTATTCATGCTGCTGCCAACGCCAAGATGTATCATTCAGCCACTATATGGTCTCCTCATGTTGCCAACAACTCCACGCTGTGTCATTCAGTCACTATATGGTCTCCTCATGCTGCCAACACCTCCACACTGTGTCATTCAGCCACTATATGGTGTCCTCATGCTGCCAACACCACCGCGCTGTGTCATTCAGCCACTATATGGTCTCCTCATGCTGCCAACACCTCCACGCTGTGTCATTCAGCCACTATATGGTCTCATCATGCTGCCAACACCTCCACGCTGTGTCATTCAACCACTATATGGTCTCTTCATGCTTCAGCCACCTCCATGCTGTGTCATTCAGCCACTATATGGTCTCCTCATGCTGCCAACACCTCCACGCTGTGTCATTCAGCCACTATATGGTCTCTTCATGCTTCAGCCACCTCCACGCTGTGTCATTCAGTCACTATATGGTCTCCTCACACTGATGCCACCACAAGGCTCTGTCATTGTGCTGCTGTGCGGCAGTGATTCTAATAGCGATGCCGGTAATCTGCATGTTATTCTGAATAACAGTATTATTACACTACCCAAGCACACTCCATATGCGTGTTAGAACAAAGCAAAGTGTTCTACACCCTCTATTGAGGCTCTACGTAGGCCAGAAATTGTCGTTCTTAATATAGATTCACTAATAAATTCGGATCCAACCAAGTTTTTTTTTTTTTTTGGCGAATCTGCCGAATCGAATTTTTCAAAAGTTCACTCATCTTTAACTACATTCTTATTATCAATGTTCTCAATCATGGATTCTCTAACCTCAAAAATATTTGACCTAGAAATTCTAACAAAAAGTTATATCTTCTATAGCAAAGGGACTGAGTAACATATTATTTTTTGTGTGATCTGACAGGTCCTCTTTAATGGTTCTAATATAAGTGGATATGAAGTAAATCCCCAACACTTTCTAGGATTGCCTCTGTAGGACTTATCTGTATGTTCCTTATCTTTAGGAATGCATGTCCCGGTGTGATTGGTTGAATAGAAACGTGACAAGCGCCGAAAACCTGAGGACCATTCAGAAGCTACGAGGAGGTCGGCAGATATTCAGACAACAATTAGCCAAGTTCTCAACAAAGAAAATAACTGTGTTAACTAAATTCAAAGAACGCACAATGCGACAAACCCCAAGGTGCTCATTTCCATATATTTCATCATGTTAATACGCCGGACTCTATGAAAGGATTGTGTTAAAGATAATAATACTGTGCAGAGAACATTTCGAGGCAGATCTCACAAATCAGCCGGCACAATGGCAGCCGCAGATAGGACTATATAATGACGCCCGATCCGCGCTCTAATTGGAGTCATTTCATTTCTAAATGTCTAAAAAGAGGGAAATTAAACCTACAACTGGGAGTGAAAAAATTTGCCAAGAGGATGATAGGTCAGTTTTTGCATTTAAATATATCCATTGTTAACATTTCCTGCATAAATCAGTAATATAAGTGAACATCTAAAACTGTGTTATATATCTTTTCGGAAGAAACTGACACATTTATCACCTTCTGGCAGGTAATAACTCCCTCTTCTCGCCCGCAGGCTCTCTCTACATCCTCACAAATCATCTTAGCCTCAAAAACATCCATTTAGCATAATACAATAACATAATTGATAGAAGGGAGAGGAGGGAGATGGAGCTGAAGAAGGAGGAATCTAACTGAAATAAAGCACATAGCACGGTCACTGCGGCATCTCCATATGGAATTGGGAACAACCTTAAAGGGGTATTCAGGGCTATCCAAGGGATAGGGATAAGATGTCTGATCGAGGGGGCCGCCGCTGTCCCCCCCGCAATCTTCATGCAGCTCCTATGCCGGGCTGCTACTCCAGTCTTGGAACCCTCTGTGTTTCCTGGACTGGAGACGTGACATCACACATTGCACCCTCCATTCATGTCTATGGGAGGGGGCGTGACACCCTCTACCATAGACATGAATGGAGGGGGCAAGGCGTGATGTCATAAGGGGGTATGGTGTGGCATGATGTCACATCTCCAGTTCTGGAAGCACAGAGGTTTTCGAAACTGGAGCAGCAGCCCGGCACAGAATGCGGGCGCTGCACGGAGATCGCGGGTGTCCCAGTGGTGCCCCCCCTCTTCCCCTGCGATTAGACATCTTATCCCCTATCCTTTGGATACCCACAACAAGAGCAGCAAAAAGTAGCAAAGGTTATTGGGGGAGCATTTATCATTGTAGATGTAAGTGAAGTATTTTTCTACACCTTTTTTTTTGTGTGCTGGGGATGTGTAGGAGCGCCAAATTTGATACATTTTGTGCAGGTACAAGTTTTCTAAAATTTCTCTCTTCACATACACCAAAAAACTAAGTTGAGTCTGGGCTGGTGTAGTTTTGTGACTTTTTAGTGTTTTTTGTGACTTTAAAAAAAAAAAAAAGTCGCAGTTGATAAATCCATTTCCACTGCATAAGACTAACCTTAAATGGGCACTCTCATTAAAACTAATATTGGCTATTACACTCCTTGTGGTAAATAAAAAATATTTCTAATTTACTTTGTTTAAAAAAAAAATGAAGTTTTCTATGTTTTATATGTCTTTAAAAAAAGCTGCCACTAGGTGTCTCCCTACTTGTCCAGAGCATATTACATTTCCCCCCCATCTCTTGCACAGACTTTGGACTCCTGCTGGCCTGGAAGAAGTCCAAAATCAGGAAATGCAGTCTGGAGTGCTGAGGGGTATGTGTGAAGCCTTAGCCAATCATAGCTCATCTCACACTGAACTGCTCTGGGCTGTGAGTAGCATTGTGGAGTCATGGCCGTCACGTCACAAGAGGGGCGTGGCCATGATGTCACAAGCCTCCAACACTGCATCTGATGCTCTAAACAAATGCCAGGTGCAGCAGGGAGATGACTTATGGTTAAGACACCATGAAAGTGATGACAGGTTCTTGTCACCTTAAAGGGGTACTCCACCCCTAGACATCTTATCCCCTATCCAAAGGATAGGGGATAAGATTTCTGATCGTGGGGGCCCCGAAGCTGGGGACCCCCATGATCAGACATCTTATCCCCTATCCTTTGGCTAGGGGATAAGATGTCTAGGGGTGGAGTACCCCTTTAAAGTGACAAGAACCTGTCATCACTTTCATGCTGTCTTAACCATAAGTCATCAAGGCCGGCAGCGCAGCGAGAAGCCAACATGGTCCTCCCTATTGACTTTTGGTTCAGGCAGCATGAAAGTGATGTCAGGTTCCCTTTATCATTAACCACAAATACCCCAGGTATGTCCAGCATTCCAATATAAACTAATCACAATTACCCCGTAGGCTGACAGCCCGGGGTACAAAATCCCTGTAGTGACTGACTACCTAAAACTTAACTTTTATTGTTTCAAGGTATAAAATAACCCAGTGAATGTGAGTTAAAACCACGAGATACTGTGTCCTGTGTAGTAATTCTGGTTGGTAAATACCCGCACACTATATGAAGTGGGGACCGGTCAAGTACCATCACCAATATGACCCATTTTTATACAGGTCGCACTCAGGCACACAGTAAACACTCTTATTAAAACCAGAAATGCCTCCCTTTCGGTGAAACGACACCTTCATCAGGAGGTAACAATGAGGCAACCACCCGTCCACGTGCACTGGAGGGGTATTTATAAGACAAAGGACACTACCTCATCATTGTGTGATACCCACCAGACCAATCATCCTTCAGTGACACTTCCCACCAATCAAAGATATCGATTAATAGTCTCTCCTCCTATCAACAGAGAGTATCTGTACGGGAACAGCTACTAAGTACAGTGACCCCCGACCTACGATGACCCCGACATACGATCATTTCAGCATACGATCACTCTCAGAGGCCATCGCATGTTGAAGGCAGCATCAACATACGATGCTTTTGTATGTCGGGGCCATCGCATAAACGGCTATCCGACAGCGCAGACTACTTCAGCCACCGCCGGATAGCCGATTACGGTGCCCCATGTGGTCCGCTGACGATCACTTACCTGTCCTTGGGGCTCCGGCGCATCCTCTTCGGGATCCCCTGCATCGTCGGCGCTCTCCATCGTCGTCATCATGTGGCTGGGCACGCCGTCCCGTCATCCAATAGGAGCGGCGTGCATAGCGACTTGATGGCTGCGACGGAGAGCGAAGATGCTGGGGAAGCAGAGGCCTTGCCGGAGCGTCGGGGACACCCCGGGGACGCGGCGGCAGCGATTGAAGGCAACATACAGGGCATTGGTGATGGTCCGGAGCGGCGGGGACACGTGAGTATAACCTCCAATACCAGTGGTCTTCAACCTGTAGACCCCCAGATGTTGCAAAACTACAACTCCCAGCATGCCCGGACAGCCGTTGGCTGTCCGGGCATGCTGGGTGTTGTAGTTTTGCAACATCTGGAGGTCTGCAGGTTGTAGACCACTGTCCTATACTTTACATTGCACGGATCCCTCAACATGCAATGGTTTCAACAAACGATGGTCCATTTGGAATGGATTACCATCGTATGTTGAGGGATCAGTGTACAGATGCTCTCTGCTGATAGGTGGAGAGACTACTAATCGATATCTTTGATTGGTGGGAAGTGCCACTGAAGGATGATTGATCCGGTGGGTGTCATGGAATGATGAGGTAGTGTTCTTGTCTTATAAATACCCCGCCAGTGCACGTGGACGGGTGGTTGCCTCATTGTTATCTCCTGATGAAGGTGTTGTTTCACCGAAACATGTAGAGGGAGGCAGTTCTGGTTTTAATAAGAGTGTTTACTGTGTGCCTGAGTGCGACCTGTATACAAATGGGTCATATTGGTGGTGGTACTTGACCGGTCCCCACTTCATATAGTGTGCGGGTATTTACCCACCAGAGTTACTTACTACACAGGACACAGTAACTCGTGGTTTTAACTCACAATCACTGGGTTATTTTATACCTTGAAACAATAAAAGTTAAGTTTAAGGTAGTCAGTCACTACAGGGATCTTGTACCCCGGGCTGTCAGCCTACGGGGTAGTTGTGATAAGTTCCCTTTATCAAAATCAACTACATCTTTATATGGTAACAACTTGCAGGACCCTATTATCATTTTGCAATATACAAAATAAAGATTTATAATATATCATTCCTATCATCTACAATACGACTTTTAAGGACCAGTAAATTTTAGGTTGGAACATAATTACACTTAAATTCGACAATAAGATCCCATCAATGGTAAGAAAATAAAATGCCATTGATTTTGTGTTCTCCCCAGGAGCTCATAAAGAACATCTCCATATTGCTAATCCTGGTGTTTTATGCAGGAGGCAGGAATCAGCAATGCTAATTGATGAGGAAATATTCAATAAGAGGCAATTGGATTTTTACTATTGGAAGACAGAGCTGAAGTAATAAGCCATTGCTATTCATAGACTCTATTACATTAATTAAAAAAGTCTTTGGTTGCAAAGTTAATATTTCGCAATAAAAACTTAGAGCAAAGGAGATGCATTATCTGCCCGGCTTAATCCACTTATCTGATGCACTCTGGGAAATTAATTACAAACACAAATAACGTGTGTAATGTAAAGCTGGAGCAGCTGTAGACATCAGCCGCTGCACACGCCATCGATTCCCAATATTTCCTTCCTCTGTCTTTCATGATATATGGAATCCAACGTTAGCAGAGAAGATGCTGAGCCAAATCATTCTCATAATGGACATCAAGAAGGAGCCCGATCGATAAGGTTAGGTGGGAGAAGTTCACCTCAAGTCATTTGCATCTTTGGAGAAATAAGTTTACGTCTTAGAAAAGAAAAGAACAACAAGGTAAGAGAATATTTCAATGTCCGGTGCAAAATCTTCTCTTTACTGTGTTGTCAGTTCCGGCATTGTTTATTCTTCTGTTTCTCTATGTTCTGAGAATTAATAAGATCGATTCTCATTCCTCTTCCTATAAGAAGAATAAATACAATCAAATACATTAAATTAATGTCGCCCAAACCCAATGATTACTGAAAGACTCTCTGACATCCAATGTGTACGGAGGACTACCGGCTCTTCTTGTATGGCAGCTTTCGTGGAAGAGACCAATTGTGCATGTTGGACGATCCCTTTGTAGCTTAAAGGGATACTCCACCCCTAGACATCTTATCCCCGGGGTACGCCACTGGGGATCCCGGGGATTTGGGCTGCAGCACCCAAGACATCCAGTGCACGGAGCAAACTTTGGATGACTGGCGATGTGGGGCAGAGGCTTGCGACATCAGGGTCATGCCCAATCGTGATGTCATGGCCATGTCCCCTCAATGCAAGTCTATGGGAGGGGGCGTAACAGCCGTCACCCCCTCCCATAGATTTGTATTGAGGGGGCATGGCTGTGACATCACAAGCCTCAAGCACTGCACCTGACGCTCTAAACGAATGCCGGGTGCAGCAAGTAGATCATGGGGGTCCCCAGCGGCGGAACCCCCACCATCAGACATCTTATCCCCTATCCTTTGGATAGGGGATAAGATATCTAGGGGTGGAGTACCCCTTTAACTGAGCCAAATATGCATATGGGAGAATCTGGAGATATTGGGCTCTGCCGCTTAAAACACATGGTAGAGATCTGGTAGAGGCTCTGCCACTTAAAAAAATGACACATGGTAGGGACAGAGTTTTAATTGATTGGGGTCCTCACCACCCAGACCCTCCATGATAGATGAGAGGTGAGGATGAGAAAGGAATCGTGGTACTTGAACAATTTTGCTCACTTTCCTTGACACTTGGCTGAGAATAAAAAGAGGATTTTATAAATTTGGCAGCTCCAGGAAAGGTGCAGTCTGCTTTTATACCCAACAGAATTTCAGAGGTGTATTTAGCTCATACAGCAGATACAGCCGGCAGATTTAATTTATGTCCCACACAAACTAACATCACAAGTCGATGACACAGCAATGAGTGACATCACCAGTCAGTGACGCAGCAATGAGTGACATCACCAGTCGGTGACACAACAATGAGTGACATTACCAGTTGGTGACACAACGGGTGACATTACCAGTCGGTGACACAACAATGAGTGACATTGCCAGTCGGTGACAAAGCAATGAGTGACATCACCAGTCGGTGACACAGCAATGAGTGACATTACCAGTCGGTGACACAACAGGTGACATTACCAGTCGGTGACACAACAATGAGGGACATTACCAGTCGGTGACAAAGCAATGAGTGACATCACCAGTCGGTGACACAGCAATGAGTGACATTACCAGTCGGTGACACAACGGGTGACATTACCAGTCGGTGACACAGCAATGAGTGACATCAACAGTCGGTGACACAGCAATGAGTGACATTACCAGTCGGTGACACAATGGGTGACATTACCAGTCGGTGACACAACAATGAGAGACATCACCAGTTGGTTACATGAGTGACATTACCAGTCAGTGACACAACAATGAGAGACATCACCAGTTAGTGACACAACAATGAGGGACATCACCAGTCGGTATATAGAAAGGAACAGGAGCGCTTCCATGTGAAGGTTCTCCGAGTACAGTGTGAAATGGCAGCCAGTAGGATCGTGCTCACCTGGTATGGTTGTGCAGTCTACAGGCACAACGCTGACAATTCACAAAAAGAATGAATGAACGAACAGCTGCAGCGGCTTCCCACGCTGGATCACCGGCGTGCACAACAGGAATCAAGGCAGGGAGGAAGTTGGAAGCTTGGTGACGCGCTGCTGTAAGGATGATGATGATATGTTCGGATGAGTATAAACTATTTTATTTTGACACACACAACGCGTTTCAGGGAATTACTATCCCTTTCATCAGTCGGTGACACAGCAATGAGTGACATCACCAGTCAGTGACACAACAATGAGTGACATTACCAGTGGCTTGCACAGCAATGTGGCTTCACATTTAAAAAAAAAGGTTTAATTTTGTATAATGTCACTCACTGCGGGCACATATGGACATACTGTATACACATTGGAAAATCTTGTTGATATTTATTTTTAAAAACATTCCTGGTCATTAGTGATGAGCGGCATGGCCCATGTTTGAATTTGCGATATTTCGCAAATATATAGACGAATATTCGTCTCATTTTCGCTAATTTCGCATATTCGTTATATTCCCATATTTGCGTATTCGAGGAAGAAAACAGTGAGGGGGGGGGGGGGGGGGGGGCAACTTTACTATTTGTTGCTAGGGATGTTGTTGATAACCTCTGATAAGTGTCTTTGCATCATTCTAATTGGCCCACAAGTGAAAAGAAGGAATATGCGCATATGCGGAAAAGTGAATATTCGTAATTTTTTATATATAGCAAAAATATTTGCAATATTCGCAAATTTGTGATATTCGCGACAAAAATTTGAAATGCGAATGTTCGCGCCCAACACTACTGGTCATATTGGAGGCGCACATTATTCATGTACAGTATAGACTCCTGTACTATATTACTCCTGTACTGTATCATTCCTGTACTGTATAAGTATGTACTGTATTATTCCCGTACTTTATAGACTCTTTTCCTGTATTATTCTTGTACTGTACAGACTCCTGAACTGGGTAAGTCCTGTACTGTATAGACTCCTGTACTGTATAGACTCCTGTACTGTATAGACTCCTGTACTGTATAAGTCCTGTACTCTATAGACTCCTGAACTGGGTAAGTCCTGTACTGTATAGACTCCTGTACTGTATAAGTCATGTACTGTATAAGTCCTGTACTGTATAAGTCCTGTACTCTATAGACTCCTGTACTGTATAGACTCCTGTACTGTATAAGTCATGTACTGTATAGACTCCTGTACTGTATAAGTCCTGTACTGTATAGACTCCTGTACTGTATAAGTCCTGTACTGTATAGACTCCTGTACTGTATAAGTCCTGTACTGTATAGACTCCTGTACTGTATAGACTCCTGTACTGTATAAGTCATGTACTGTATAGACTCCTGTACTGTATAAGTCCTGTACTGTATAGACTCCTGTACTGTATAAGTCCTGTACTGTATAGACTCCTGTACTGTATAGACTCATGTACTGTATAAGTCGTGTACTGTATAAGTCCTGTACTCTATAGACTCCTGTACTGTATAGACTCCTGTACTGTATAAGTCCTGTACTGTATAGACTCCTGTACTCTATAGACTCCTGTACTCTATAGACTCCTGTACTATATAAGTCATGTACTCTATAGACTCCTGTACTATATAAGTCATGTACTCTATAGACTCCTGTACTATATAAGTCATATACTCTATAGACTCCTGTACTATATAAGTCATGTACTGTATAAGTCCTGTACTCTACAGACTCCTGTACTCTATAGACTCCTGTAATGTATAGACTCCTGTACTGTATAAGTCCTGTACTGTATAGACTCCTGTACTCTATAGACTCCTGTAATGTATAGACTCCTGTACTGTATAAGTCCTGTACTGTATAGACTCCTGTACTCTATAGACTCCTGTCCTCTATAGTGTTATTGTTTATTATCTGGAGTATCCATAAATAACTCCCTCATCCTCTGATAATGATGAGATGACCCTGCTGATCATGCCCAAGTCTATACAACAAAGCTGACGGTAATTCTCTAAAACACAACTACTCCATAAAATGTAACATACTCCAATAAATACAAATTTTAACAAATAATTTTGCCCTTCTTTTATTTTCTTTACTCTCACCAGGCATCTTGATAACACTGCTGCACGTTTACTGAATGTGATTGCTGTGCTTGTTACATTGTGCAGATAAACAACAGGCAGAAATAACATAAGTAATATAATAATGTGCAATCAGCACTGATTTATGTGACCATCAGGGGGTCACAAACTTCTTACAGAATTGCATTTTGTATATTTACAGTTCCATTTTTATTTAGTTATTAATTGTGTTGATGGATTGTGGGAAATTCCTTGGGTTTGGTATATATATATATATATATATATATATATATATATATATATATATATTCCCAAATGGCGGAGGACAGCACTACCACTGTAAGTCTCAAGATAGTAATCCGGGTGCAATAGGGAAGAAACGTGGTCCCAGTCGCAGACCACATCCATAAATTCCAGCAATAAATCCAACAGCACTCACCGGTTCAAGTGAAAAAAACACAACAGTGTTTATTTAAACCATGTTCAGATGCAACGTTTCAGTGATATCCACCACCTTTTTCAAGCATTATATATATATATATATATATATATATATATATATATATATATATATATTTTTTTTTTTTTAACTGTTCAATTCTTATATGGATTCTATATACTTTCTGCTTAGATCGGCACAAACCCCATAGTACATGTAACAATGTCATAAAACTGTGAGAAAGAATTGGAGGAGCGGACCAACCATCCTGCTGAAGGGCACACTGGAGAACGAGCAGGAACGAGCAGGAATATATATCCCCTCGTGCCGGTCCATCTGTAACCTCTCGCCCCACCATGTACCTCCAGCTCTTTTTCCGGACCTTGCTTCTTTCTTTTATTTCCGTTGTATTTCTCCTTTTGTAGAGCAAAATCTGGACAGGGACTTGTTTCTGATGTATAAACAGCACATTTATTGCACATAAAATATAACAATTGTCCCGACGAGTTTTGGAGTTGCCTCCTTCCTCAGGGTTAAACACTATACAAACACCATGCTACCTTTATAGTCAAACCCCTCCCCCCACAGAAAGGAAATGACATAATAAAACAATATACACCTTAAAAATAATATAAATCAATCATACACGTTCAAGTGTTTAATTAAAACCATTCGGAACCAGAGTATCAAGCTTAAAAATATATATATACTTTCTCTCCTACACAATGTGGCAAACCTCCTTAACCCTTCTTGTACCTGCTCTATAGGAATGACTGTCAGCATTGTGAGCTACAGCAAAATACCGGGACACGCTATGTTTTGAATAGTCATGTTTGATGTTAGATCTATGTGATGTGATACGTTTTCTGAGAGTCTGTAATGTCCGTCCTACATGTTGGATCCCACACGGACACTGCAGGACGTATATCACAAACTCACTGCTACTGGTTAAAGGGGTACTCCACTGACCAGCATTGTGGAAGTCAGCCATGCCCCTTGTGACATCATGGTCATGCCCCCTCAATGCAAGCGTCTTGGCCTTTGGGGTCGAACCTAACACAAGTCAATGGGAGGGGGCGTGACGGCAGTCACGCCCCCTCCCATAGACTTTCATTGAGGGGGCATGACCATAATGTCACAATGGGCGTGGCCAACCCTCACAGCGAGAAAACAGAGTTCCGAACATTTCCTTCCAAAGACTTGCATTGAGGGGGCATGGCCATGATGTCACAATGAGGGTAGCCAACCCTCGCAGCGTGGCTTCCAAACGATTTCTATGGTCTCACCTGTGGAATTACTCACAATTAAATTTATACTGTGTTTAATATTTTTACAGGTACCACATTTTGTGTTCCACATTTAACCCCTTTTTCAGGATGTTACTTTTGTCCGTAATTTCACCTTTCTTTAGATTAGGACAAGAAGGACAGTTTATTGGGCTATAGTCCGAGCTCTTCTATATATGAACCTAGATTTTTTTTATCATTCTCTTCTAATACTTCCTAATGAAAACGATCATGTATTAATATATTCCAATGATTTTTAATTATTCTTTCTATTTCCTTTGTATTCCGAGAGAAACGGTTAATGAAAGCTGTTCCATATTTCTCTTCTTTTACTTTTTTTCTTCCATTTCCTCCTAAACCCTGGTTCTTTATCTGTTCATTTCTTACTATATCATCCGCTTTTTGTTTCGCTCCTTTTTTGACTTCCAATGGATAATTTTGATCCTTGAATCTCTCTTCTATTATATTCACTTGAACTTCATACTTCACCTCTTCTGAACAATTTCTTCTTATTCTCGATAGTTGCCTAAAAGGGATATCAACTTTCCAGCTCTTCAAATGATCACTGGAAAAATGAAGATACCCATCGGCATCTACCGATTTAAAGTGCGTCTAGGACTGTAATACATTATTTTTGTTATAAATACTTAAATCAAAAAGTGTGATTTGTTATTTGCTAATTTTTCAGTGAAATATAACCCCCAGTCATTATTATTTAAAAAAAAATTAAAAAAATCACAAAAACTTTCTGTACTCCCTTGCCAGATCAAAATTTGGTAATCTATATACCTTCTCAAAAATGTAATAAACGGTTTAAAATACTTTCCTCAATGAACAACTTTTCAAAAGCCCCCATATACATATTAGCAAAAACTGGCACACATTTTGTGCCCATCACTGTGCCTCTGTGTTGTATAAAAAATTATTCATTAAAAATTAATTCTTACTTAAAGGGGTACTCCTTTGGAATACATTATTTTTAAAATCAACTGGTGCCCAAAAGTTAAACAGATTTGTAAATGACTTCTATTTAAAAATCTTAATCCCTCCAGCACCTATCAGCTGCTATATGTTGCACAAGTTCTTTCCTTTTTGAATTTCCTTTTTATCTGACCACAGTGCTCTCTGCTGACACCTTTAGGAACTGTCCAGAACAGGAGAGCTTTTCAATGGGGAATTGCTCCTGCTCTGGACAGTTCCTAAAATGGACAGAGGTGTCAGCAGAGAGCACTGTGGTCAGACAGAAAGGAAATTCAAAAAGAAAATAACTTCCTCTGGGGCATACTTCAGCTGATAAGTACTGGAAGGATTAACATTTTTAAATATAAGTAATTTACAAATCTGTTTAACACCAGTTCATTAAAAGAAAAATGTTTTTCAATTGAGTACCCCTTTAAAATAAATTTCAAACTCTCTATCAGAAAATTATTTTGTGAGTTAGGCATATAAAATCTTCCTGTAAAGCTTCAAAAACTCTCACCCTCTTTTCTTGAGGTATGTTAGAATACAGAGATACCACATCCAGAGTAACTAACCACACATCTTTCCAAATTCTTGTAGTTCTGCTAAAATTGTCCTGAGTCCCGGAGATAAGAAATCACGTATGGTTGAAGTATACGATCCAAGTACTCCCCTAGATGACTTGTCAATTAATCCACCCCTACAATTATTGGTCTCCCGGGGGGATTGACAAGTTTTTTTTTTTTTTTTTTGTAAAATATAAAAGTATGGAATCGCTGGATTACTCATTAATAAATATTCTTTCTCCATTTTGTTTAAAACACCTTCAGTAGTCCCCTCTGTATTAGATCATCTAATAGTTTTTTTTTAAATATTTGTGGGATCTTCTTTTAATTTTCTGTAATATCATTAAACAGTTTGTAGCATTCCTGTAGATAGTACTCTTTGTTTAATCTGACATTGCCCCCATCTTCATCTGGTTTTTTAAATATAACTTCTTTATTTTCTTTTAGCAGTTTTAAGGCATTTTTTCTTTTTTTGGTAAGATGAGTTTTTTTTGTCTACTCTACTTTTATTTATTGCATCTAATTCCCCCAAATCGTTAAGAACTAGTTCATAAAATGTTTAAATATAGTTTCCCCGACTCTGATGAGGATAAAACCTAGATGGATTTTTTAGTCCCAGGGGGATAACTATACTATTAAAGTAGATATCCAGTGCTGAAAAACTAAGCTTCAGATCACGAGGGGTCCAACCGCTGGGGTCCCCCGCGATCTCCTGTATAGGGGCCCCGGCAGCCTGCTGGTAGGGGGCTTGTTGACCACCGCACGAAGCGGCGGCTGACATGCCCCCTCAATACAACTCTATGGTAGAGCTGGAACACTGCCTTCTGCAATCTCTGGCTCTGCCATTGTGATTTGTTAAGGAGGCGTGTCAGCCGCCGCTTCGTATGGTGGTCGACACCCGCTATCTGGCCAGCAAGCCAGGGCCCCATACAGGAGATTGTAGGGGGCCCCAGCGGTCAGACCCCCCCCCCCCCCAGTGATCTGAAACTTATCCCCTATTCTTAGGATAGGGGATACGTTTTTCAGCACTGGACTACCCCTTTAAGTACTTTTGCCAGCTCTTCAGGTTCACTGAACAATAGTTCCGGAGTTTTTTCTTCCTGCTTCATAGAAAAAAATATGATTTTTTTTTCATCTGAAAAAAACACTTTAAAGTAAGTTGCCTAATGTATTCATTCAGATACATTGGATCTTAATGAATACATAAGAAAACTTACTTTAAAGCATTTTTTTCAGACAAAAAAATTAAATATTCCTATTTTTTTTCTATGTCGTGCTCTGGAAGTTCCTAAAATGGACAGGGGTGTCAGCAGAGAGCACTGTTGTCAGATAAAAAGGAAATTAAAAAAGGAAAGAACTTCCTGTGCAACATATAGCAGTTGATAAGTACTGTGATGATTAAGAATTTTAAATAGAAGTCATTTACGAATCTATTTCACTTTCTGGCACCAGTTTATTTTAAAAATAATGTTTTTCAGAGGAGCACCCCTTTAAGTAAGAATTAGTTAGTTTTTCATGAACAATTTTTTTATACAACACAAAGGCACAGCGATGGGCGCAAAATGTGTGCCAGTTTTTGCTAATATGTATATGGGGGCCTTTGAAAAGTTTTTTTTATAGAGGAAAGTATTTTTAAACCATTTATTACGTTTTTTTTTTTTTTTTTTTAGAAGGTATATAGACAACCTCATTTTGATCTGGCAAGGGAGTACAGGAAGTTTTTATGAATTTTTTAAATGATAATGATTGGGGATTATATTTTACAAAAAAATTAGCAAAGAACTGATCAAATTTTTAGATTTAAGTATTTATAACAAAAATAATGTATTACAGACACAGACGCTCATTAAATCGTTAGATGCCGATGGGTATCTACATTTTTCCAGTGATCACTTGAAGAGCTGGAAAGTTAATATCCCTTTTGAGCAACTATCGAGAATAAGAAGAAATTGTTCAGAAGAGGTGACGTATGAAGTTCAAGTGAAGATAATAGAAGAGAGGTTCAAGGAGAAAAATTATCCATTGGAAGTCAAAAAAGGAGCGAAACGAAAAGCGGATGATATAGTAAGAAATGAACAGATAAAGAACCAGGGTTTAGGAGGAAATGGAAGAAAAAAGTAAAAGAAGAAGAAGTAGAAATATGGAACCGCTTTCATTAACCGTTTCTCTCGAAATACAAAGGAAATAGAAAGAATTATGAAAAATCATTGGAATATATTCATACACAATCGCTTTCTTAGAAGTATTAGAAGCGAATGATCAAAAAATCTTGGTTCATATATAGAAGAGCTTGGACTATAGCCCAACAAATTGTCCTTCTTGTCCTACTCTAAAGAAAGGTGACATTACGGACAAAAGTAACATGCTGAAAAAGGGGTTAAATGTGGAACACAAAATGTGGTACCTGTAAAAATATTAAACATAGTATAAATTCTTAAGCCACTGGAAGAGGAGAGAGCACACCGTGCAGCTAAGCATGCAGATATACAATACCGCTGGTGTACACTGGCAGCCTCCGGACCCGATAAGTAACAATGCAGCACCTGCGGGGTGCACACACTAGATAAAGTATCAAACAATACAATGAAAAAAGGTAGCATGCACTCACCGTGGGTAAACAGCTGCAGGCCCCAGGTCCAGGATCACCACGGCATAGACAGAGACGGTAAGGGGCGCTCAGAGGCTACGCCGGCTGTTTCGGACGTAGGAACGTCCTTCTTCCGGCCTTCCGTTCCTATGTCCGAAACAGCCGGCGTAGCCTCTGAGCGCCCCTTACCATCTCTGTCTATGCCGTGGTGATCCCGGACCTCGGGCCTGCAGCTGTTTACCCGCAGTGAGTGCACGCTACTTTTTTTCATTGTATAGTATAAATTCTATTGTGAGTAATTCCACAGGTGAGACCATAGAAATTAAATCATACTTAAAGGGGTACTCCACTGGCCAGCGTTCGAAAGTAAATGTTCCGAACGGTGTTTTCACACTGCGAGGGTCGGTCACGCCCATTGTGACATCATGACCACACCCTCTCAATGCAAGTCTTTGGAAGTGAATGTTCCGAACGCTGTTTTCACGTTGCAAGGGTCGGCCACACCCATTGAGACATCATGGCCATGCCCTATCAATGCAAGTCTATGGGAGGGGGAGTGACTGCCATTGACTTGCATTGAGGGGGCGTGACCATGATGTCACAAGGGGTGTGGCTGACCCCTGCAGTACGAAAACAACATTCAGAACATTCACTTCCGAACTCTGGTCAGTGGAGTACCCCTTTAACCAGTAGCAGTGAGTTTGTGATATACGTCCTGCAGTGTCCGTGTGGGATCCAATATGTAGGACGGACATCACAGACTCTCAGAAAACGTATCACATCACATAGATCTAACATCAAACATGACTATTCAAAGCATAGCGTGTCCCGGCATTTTGCTATAGCTCACAATGCAGACCCAGGACTGCTGACAGTCATTCCTATAGAGCAGGTACAAGAAGGGTTAAAGAGGTTTGCCACTTTGTGTAGGAGAGAAAGTTTTTTTTATTTTTAAGCTTGATACTCTGGTTCCGAATTGTTTTAATGAAACACTTGAATGTGTATGATTGATTTAGATTATTTTTAAGGTGTATTATATTGTTTTATTGTGTCATTTCCTTTCTGTGGGGGGAGGGGTTTGACTATAAAGGTAACATGGTGTGTGTATAGTGTTATCCCTGAGGAAGGAGGCAACTCCGAAACCCGTCGGAACAATTGTTATACTTTATGTGCAATAAATGTGCTGTTTGTATATCAGAAACAAGTCCCTGTCCAGATTTTGCTCTACAAAAGGAGAAATTCAATGGAAATAAAAGAAAGAAGCAAGGTCGGGAAAAAGAGCTGGAGGTACACGGTGGGGCGAGAGGTTACAGGTGGACGGGCGCGAGGGTATATATATTACTGCTTGTTCCCCTCGGTGAAGTAAGTGGTTCTACTTACTGTTTTATGCTCCATTGTGCCCTGCAGCAGGATGGTTGGTCCGCTCCTCCAATTCTTTCTTATAGTTTTATTGTAGATCTGGTGGTAAGAATCTCACTGGAGAAGAGTGCGGCGGACATATGTGGACGTCCTGTACATTTCATATACGTTGTTCCTGCAGTGAGTGGTCTTATACGCCTGATCTGGTACACGTAGGAAAAGAGTTGGTAGCCGCACCCATAGTTTTTTCTTTTTTTTTTTTTTTTTTCTTTACAAATGTAACAATGTAAGTGACTGATGACAATTAGCGTTGTGGAATATGTGTGGAATGAGAATTAAAAAAGAAAAAAAGAGGATTAAAAATAATAAATAAATAATAATAATAATAATAATAATAATAATAATAATAATCCTAACAAAAAAGTAAGGCTGCAGCCACTTATTGGTGTAAGGGTTAACATATTGCACTTGTGGAAACAAACACTGAGACCAGTGATTGGCTGCAGCATCATGTGACCAGGGACCAGTGTATGTGACATTATCAGTGCCGACATGGCAGAGCACACAGAAGTCAAGTATTTAAAGGGGTACTCCGCTGCTAGACATCTTTACCCCCATCCCAAGTATAGGGGATAAGTTGTCTGATCGCGGGGGGGGGGGGGGGGGGTCCTGCTACTGGGGCCCCCTCGATCTTCTGCAGCAGTGGCCACGCCCCTCGTGACATCAGGCCACACCTCTTCCATTTATGTCTATTCAGGGCAAACCTGGCTTACAAAAATGTCTTTGACAGCAGTTTTAAAAAATCGCACGAAAAATTACAACTGCGACTTTTTGGAAAGATCGACTCCTCGGCCACCAGCCCCACCTCTACCTCCTGCCCGCTTGCTGTTGCAAGACTACAACCCCCAGCATTTCCTCACTGTAAGGGCATGCTGAGAGTTGTAGTCTTCCCTTACAGTGAGGGTATGCTGGAAGTTGTATTCTCCCCACAGGTAGAGGGCAGGTGGTAGATGCGGGTGGGTGGCCATGGAGCAGAGCTGTCATTTCATATTTCCTGCCTGGAGCCCTGATCACAGCTCTGCCAGGGAATAGAAAACCACAACTCCCAGCATGTCCTCACTGTTGCTTTGGTAAGCATAAGGCTGTTGCTGTTTGGTTGGTATTTGGCTGAGAATGAAAATATGGGGAACCCCACACGTTTTTTTTTTTCCATAAAAAATGTGTGGGGTCCCAAAAACAAAAATGTGTGTGGTTCCTCCTATTTTTATTCTCAGCCAGATACCAACCAAGCAGCATCAGCCTGACGTTACCATTGTGGGCGAGGACCATTGTTACTGGCCCTCCCCAGCCTAAATAACGCCAGCCTGTTACCACCTAGGCCCAGGAGGGCCATTTATGCCACTCCGAGCCTGTTGGTGCAGACTTTTCCTGTCACCCCTGTGGCGGTGGGTACCAGGGTAATATTCAGAGGTTAGCACTAGCTGTTTTTGTGCCCCAGTTTAGTTATGGATACTGACTATAAGACGGCTTCCACTACTAAGCCTGTAAAGTAGATAAAAAACAAAAAACAAAAACGTTTTATAAACATTTCCCCACAAGCCCTAGTTAACCATTATAATAATAGTAAACAAAAAATTGCAGGTCATCGACGTAGTCCACCGAATCCAAAGTAGCCACAGAATACACAGATATGAAATGAGAAGAAGCAAAATAAATTGGTTAGTACATTTATGCTGCTTTCCCCTGAGTAGAATGCCTATAAAGCAGAGTTTCCAAACATGGAGTCTACAGCTGTTGCTAAACTACACCCTCCATCATTTGCAGACAGTCTTTGGCTGTCCGGGATGATGGGAGTTGTAATTTAACAACAGCCAGCCTTCAGTTAAGCATCAGCTGGAGTCTCGCTGTTCCTAAACTACAACTCCCGAGATGGGAGTTATAGTTTAGCAACAGCTGTAGGCACTCTGGTGTTAAAATGGCTCCCAGCCAACCACCCACATCTCCCAACCACCCGCTAGCTGTTGCAAATAAATTCTCTCTCTCTCTCTCTCTCTCTCTCTCTCTCTCTCTCTCTCTCTCTCTCTCTCTCTCTCTCTCTCTCTCTCTCTATATATATATATATATATATAATCAGACAGATGACAAGGACAAGACATTCCGCTGTATTTTTAGTAAATGATCATCACAATCTTTCAGGCCCATGAACCTTTGTATTTCTCGGAGTTCATTATACGATGGTTCCAGAAGATGAAATTAAAGCTGATTAGAGAAGGTAAAATTAGGTTTGATTCTCGATATGGAAACTGCTCAGAGAATATTCGGCCATCAAGGCTTCTGTAGCAATGGATGAACTCGTATCAGAACAGAGGTCACTGTGGAAGCGGTGCCCCCCCTCTGTCATTCCCTTCATTACTGCAGAATTATCTAACAGGTGTCTGGCAGCGTTACTTCTTCTCCTACCTCCCCGGATGGCATCATGACACTGAAGGTCTCCGAGCAGACAAGAGCCGCCCATAGCCGCAGGTATTAGGAGAACGGAAAGTTAATTGCGGTTGATATCAATTCATAGTCAACCAAGTCTGCCCAACCTGATCTCCTCGGGGCAGCTCTTCCATCTGAACACAGAACAAAATCATTGAAGACTGGAACCGGCAGCTTCCTGGGTGAGATGGTTGTTATCGGTGACATGATGCATCGACGGAGAAACAGTAATTGTATAAACAAGGAGCAAAACAATCTGCGAGCTGAACCGGAGAGAACGAATCCAAGGGTGAGATGAGCAAAAGACCAGGAGACATGGCGACCTCCCGGTGATCTCCGCTACATGAGCAGAAACATAGGACAATTTATAAGACCATTATCTAGTAGAATGTTATGGGATATGGAAAGATACAAGAAGTCTGAGGAGGTTATTATGTATCAGATGTAACTTACTACAAATACAATTATTGGTACATTTTATCTAAGTGTAAATAGAACTAGATACATTCCATTTCAGCCTTAACCCCTTAAGGACCCAGCCATTTTACACCTTAGGATCCGGCCATTTTTTTGCACATCTGACCACTGTCACTTTAAACATTAATGAGGGGCATTTACTAATCTTTTACTATGTAGTCTGGTTTTTACCCTGTTTTTTTCTACTTCATTTTTGACTATGTGCGACAAATTTACTAAATTGTTGCACGGCATTAATAAATTTGGCACACATAGGCAAAAGTGGGAAATTTACTTAATGTAGTAGAAAAAATAGTCTGTTCCTTTTTCCTGCTGTCTGAATAGGTTTGGCTGCTGGTTTCCTTCTGGATCTTTTGTTTTTGAGTTTTTTTTTAGCTTTTTCACCACATCTAAATAATTCAATAACTACAGTGGTCCCTCAAGTTACAATATTAATTGGTTCCAGGAAAACCATTGTAAGTTGAAACCATTGTATGTTGAGACCATAACTCTATGGAAACGTGGTAATTGGTTCTAAAGGCACCAAAATGTCATCCAAAATAGGAAAAAGTGACAAAGAAAAATAAGTAGATAACTGATATAGATAAAGCAAATGCTTACATATAAAAGTAATAAAGATCTGCTGGGAGCTGTAAATCACTGTCTATGTCAGTGTTTCCCAAGCAGGGAGCCTCCAGCTGTTGCAAAACTATAACTCCCAGCATGCCTGGACAGCCAAAGGCTGTCCAGGCATGCTGGGAGTTGTAGTTTTGCAAAAGATGGGGCCACCCTGCTTGGCAAACACTGGTCTATGTAGAGGACAGGAGCTTCTTCAGGGGTCCTGTACAGTACAGGCAATGTCCCAAACAAGTAATAGAGTGGCCCTCACCTGGTGTCCAAAAGAGCAGCTAACCCTGATACAGGTAAAGTGTACAGAACATGTAATACCAGACACCAGTCAGTGCATACACTTCAGTAATACAGGGGTTTTACCAGTGAATGCCCATTTTGATTGGTTGGTTCTTCCAGCCATTGACACGTTTTACAGATCTGGACTGTCTGTAGCATTGTATGTTGAGTCTGGTTTCAACTTACGATGGTCCAGAAAAGACCATTGTATGTTGAAACTATTGTATGTTGAGGCCATTGTAAGTTGAGGGATCACTGTAAATTGTAGTCATGGCTCAGAAGTGGTAAACGGCGTTTAGTGTGTGTGTGTGTGTTTATTACATTTTTTTAACACAGTTTTTTTCTCCCTAAATGTACTTACACTTTTTTTTTTTTTTGGTTACTTCTTCTACAGATCTGTGTATCCTGTGGACTCCTTCGGATTCGGTGGACTACTTCGATGACCAGCGTTTTTCTTTGCTTGATGTTAATAAAATGGTTAACGAGGGCTTGTGGGGGAGTGTTTTTTGTAATAAATTTTTTTTAAAACCTGTTGTGTTTTATTTTTATTTTACTAGACAGGCTTAGTAGTGGAAGCTGTCTTATAGACTGAGTCCATTACTAAGCCGGGCTTAGCGTTAGCCACAAAAACAGCTAGCGCTAACCCCCAATTATTACCCCGGTACCCAACACCACAGGGGTGCCGGGAAGAGCCGGTACCAACAGGCCCGGAGCGTCAAAAATGGCGCTCCTGGGCCTAGGCGGTAACAGGCTGGCGTTATTTAGGTTGGGGAGGGCCAGTAACAATGGTCCTCGCCCACCCTGGGAACGTCAGGCTGTTACTGTTTGGTTGGTATTTGGTTGAGAATAAAAATAGGGGGACCCTATGCGTTTTTTAAATATATTTAATTATTTATTTAAAAAAAAAAAAACGCATAGGGTCCCCCCTATTTTCATTCTCAGCCAAATACCAACCAAACAGTAACAGCCTGACGTTCCCAGGGTGGGCGAGGACCATTGTTACTGGCCCTCCCCAGCCTAAATAACGCCAGCCTGTTACCGCCTAGGCCCAGGAGCGCCATTTTTGACGCTCCAGGCCTGTTGGTACCGGCTCTTCCCGGCACCCCTGTGGCGTTGGGTACCGGGGTAATAATAGGGGGTTAGCGCTAGCTGTTTTTGTGGCTAGCGCTAAGCCCAGGTTAGTAATGGACTCTGTCTATAAGACAGCTTCCACTACTAAGCCTGTCTAGTAAAGTAAGAAAAAAACACAACAGGTTTTAAAAAATTTTTATTACAAAAAACACTCCCCCACAAGCCCTCGTTAACCATTTTATTAAAATCAAACAAAGAAAAACGCTGGTCATCGAAGTAGTCCACCGAATCCGAAGGAGTCCACAGGATAAACGGATCTGAAATGAGAAGAAAACAAAAAAAATGGGTTAGTACATTTATTATCACCTGCTCACACATCTCCCGCCCCGCATGACTACAACTGCCAGCATGCCCTTACAGTAAGGACATGCTGGGAGTTGTAGTTGTGTGGTGCAGGAGATGTGTGGGCAAGTGACAAGCTTGTCCCCTGCCCCCAGCTGCAGGACTACAACTCCCAGCATGCCCTTACAGTAAGGTGGGGCAGAGGCCGGGCACAGTGTTTCCCAACCTGGGACTTGTAGTTTTGCAACATCTGGAGGCACCCTGGTTGGGAAACACTGTTTTAGGCCAGTGTTTCCCAACCAGGGTGCCTCCAGATGTTGCAAAACTACAAGCCCCAGCATGCCTGGACAGTCAAAGGCTGTCCAGGCATGCTGGGAGTTGTAGTCTTGCAACATCTGGAGGCACCCTGGTTAGGAAACACTGGCCTAAAACAGTGTTTCCCAACCAGGGTGCCTCCAGATGTTGCAAAACTACAAGCCCCAGCATGCCTGGACAGTCAAAGGCTGTACAGGCATGCTGGGAGTTGTAGTTTTGCAACATCTGGAGGCAACCTGGCTGGGAAACACTGGCCTAAAACAGTGTTTCCCAACCAGGGTGCCTCCAGATGTTGCAAAACTACAAGCCCCAGCATGCCTGGACAGTCAAAGGCTGTCCAGGCATGCTGGGAGTTGTAGTCTTGCAACATCTGGAGGCACCCTGGTTGGGAAACACTGGCCTAAAACAGTGTTTCCCAACCAGGGTGACTGTTTTAGGCCAGTGTTTCCCAACTGTTTTAGGCCAGTGTTTCCCAACCAGGGTGCCTCCAGCTGTTGCTAAACTACAACTCCCAGCATGCCTGGACAGCCAAAGGCTGTCCAGGCATGCTGGGAGTTGTAGTCTTGCAACAACTGGAGGCACCCTGGTTGGGAAGCCTGCGCAACTTACCGGCTTCCGTAGGATCCAGCGCTGCACGACACTGCCGCGCGACACTGCCGCGCGACAGTGCCGCGCGACGATCTCCGACAGCGATCGTCGCTGGAGCCTCGGAAGGGTAAGTGAACTTCTTCGCCGGTCCCCTTCAGCTGTTTAGTTTTGCAACAGCTGGAGGACTACAGTTTACAGACCACAAACCAGTGGTCTGCAAACTGTGGCCCTCCAGCTGTTGCAAAACTACAACTCCCAGCATGCCTGGACAGCCAATGGCTGTCCAGGCATGCTGGGAGTTGTAGTCTTGCAACATCTGGAGGCACCCTGGTTGGGAAACACTGTTTTAGGCCAGTGTTTCCCAACAAGGGTGCCTCCAGCTGTTGCAAAACTACAACTCCCAGCATGCCCGGACAGCCAAAGGGTGTCCAGGCATGCTGGGAGTTGTAGTCTTGCAACATCTGGAGGTACCCTGGTTGGGAAACACTGTTTTAGGCCAGTGTTTCCCAACAAGGGTGCCTCCAGCTGTTGCAAAACTACAACTCCCAGCATGCCCGGACAGCCAAAGGGTGTCCAGGCATGCTGGGAGTTGTAGTCTTGCAACATTTGGAGGCACCCTGGTTGGGAAGCTTGCGCAACTTACCGGCTTCCGTAGGATCCAGCGCTGCACGACACTGCCGCGCGACACTGCCGCGCGACAGTGCCGCGCGACGATCTCCGTCAGCGATCGTCGCTGGAGCCTCGGAAGGGTAAGTGAACTTATTCGCCAGTCCCCTTCAGCTGTTTAGTTTTGCAACAGCTGGAGGACTACAGTTTACAGACCACACACCAGTGGTCTGCAAACTGTGGCCCTCCAGCTGTTGCAAAACTACAACACCCAGCATGCCCTGACAGCCAAAGCCTATGGCTCTCAGGGCAGGAGCCCGGGCTGACATTACAGTGCAGCCGCCCGGGCTCCTCATACGGTCTCCCCGCTACCCCCCCCCCCCTTGTCTCCCGCCCGGGCTCCTCATACGGTCTCCCCGCTACCCCCCCCCCCCTTGTCTCCCGCCCGGGCTCCTCATACGGTCTCCCCGCTACCCCCCCCCCCCTTGTCTCCCGCCCGGGCTCCTCATACGGTCTCCCCGCTACCCCCCCCCCCCTGGTCTCCCGCCCGCGCCGCTCAGCTCCCGCTGCTACAAGACTACAACTCCCAGCGTGTCCTCACTGTAAGGCCATGCTGGGACTTGTAGTCTTGCAACAGCAGACAGATGGGAGTTGTGTGGTGCTGGCAGGTGAGGGGGGGGGGATATAAATCACTGCAGTGTCCCGGTAGCGCAGTGAGGGTAGTGGGGAGAAAGTATGTCGGAGCCCGGGCGGCAGTAGCTTTTCCTGCTCCATGTTGGAGCTGGAGTAAATTTAGTCAATTTTTATGGCCGTTGCGACAGTTTATTGCGCAACTGCAACTGTCTCAGTTAATAAATTCCTGACCACTGCAAGTAAAAACTGAAAACTTGCGTAAATTAAGCGGGAATTTTTTTTTTGACTTTCTAGCTCTTGCTAGGGAAAGTCGCACAATTTATAGGGTAGGCGCAATTGCGACAATTTTGCGCCAAAAATAGTCAGAAAAAAATGACTAAACCCCTTAGTAAATGCCCCCCAAAAACTCTGATGCTTTTACTTATCATTCTGATTCCGAGATTGTTTTTTCGTGACATATTCTACTTTAACATAGTAGTAAAATTTTGTCGATACTTGCATCCTTTCTTGGTGAAAAATCCCAAAATTTGATGAAAATTTTGAAAATTGTGCATTTTTCTAACTTACATACAATATGTCCACTTTATGTTTGCATCATAAAATTGACAAGTTTTTACTTTTGGACGACACCAGAGGGCTTCAAAGTTCAGCAGCAATTTACCAATTTTTAAAAAAATTTCCAAACTCACAATTTTCCAGGGACCAGTTCAGGTTTAAAGTGGATTTGAAGGGTCTTCATCTTAGAAATACCCCACAAATGACCCCATTATAAAAACTGCACCCCCCCCCAAAGTATTCAAAATGACATTCAGTCAGCGTTTTAACCCTTTAGGTGTTTCACAGGAATAGCAGCAAAGTGAAGGAGAAAATTCACAATCTTCATTTTTTACACTCGCATGTTCTTGTAGACCCAATTTTAGAATTTTTACAAGGGGTAAAAGGAGAAAATGTTTATATTTGTAGCCCAATTTCTCTCGAGTAAGCACATACCTCATATGTCCATGAAAAGTGTTCGGCGGGTGCAGTAGAGGGCTCAGAAGCGAAGGAGCGACAAGGGGATTTTGGAGATTGCGTTTTTCTGAACTGGTTTTTGGGGGGCATGTCGCATTTAGGAAGCCCCTATGGTGCCAGAACAGCAAAAAAAAAAAAAAAAAAACACATGGCATACCATTTTGGAAACTAGACCCCTTGGGGAATGTAACAAGGAATAAAGTGAATCTTAATACCCCACAGGTGTTTCACGACTTTTGCATATGTAAAAAAAAAAAAAAAAAAATTTCACTAAAATGTGTGTTTCCCCCCAAATTCCACATTTTTTGCAAGGGTTAATAGCAGAAAATACCCCCCAAAATTTGTAACCCCATCTCTTCTGAGTATGGAGGTACCCCATAAGTTGACCTGAAGAGCACTACGGGCGAACTACAATGCTCAGAAGAGGAGTCATATTTGGCTTTTTGAGAGCAAATTTTGCTCGGGGGCATGTCGCATTTAGGAAGCCCCTATGGTGCTAGGACAGCAAAAAAAAAAACAAATGGCATAACATTTTGGAAACTAGACCCCTTGAGAAACATAACAAGGAATAAAGTGAGCCTTAATAACCCACAGGGGTTTCACGACTTTTGCATACGTAAAAAAAAAAAAAATCACTAAAATGTGTGTTCACCCCCAAATTTCACATTTTTGCAAGGGTAAATAGCAGAAAATACCCCCCAAAATTTGTAACCCCATTTCTTCTGAGTATGGAGGTACCCCATAAGTTTACCTGAAGTGCACTACGAGCGAACTACAATGCTCAGAAAAGAAGGAGTCATATTTGGCTTTTTGAGAGCAAATTTTGCTCGGGGGGCATGTCGCATTTAGGAAGCCCCTATGGTGCCAGGACAGCAAAATAACCCCAACATGACATACCATTTCGGAAACTAGACCCCTTGAGGAATGTAACAAGAGGTACAGTGAGCATTTACCCCCCACTGGTGTCTGTCAGATCTTTGGAACACTGGGCTGTACAACATTTTTAATTTGCACAGCCCACTGTTCCAAAGATCTGTCAGACACTAGTGGGGGATAAATTCTTACCGCACCCCTCATTACATTCTGTGAGGGGTGTAGTTTCCGAAATGGGGTCACATGCAGGGTTTTTTTTTTCTGTGTTTGTCAAAACTGCTGTAACAATCATCCACCCCTGTGCAAATCACCTCAAATGTACATGGCACACTCTCCCTTCTGGGCATTGTTGTGCACCCCAGAGCACTTTGTGCCCACATTGGGGTATCTCCATAGTCGGGAGAAATTGCATTACAAATTTTGGGGGGCTTTTTTTTCCTTTTACCTCTTGTCAAAATGAAAAGTATAGGGCAACACCAGCATGTTAGTGTAAAAAATATTTTTTTTTACACTAACATGCTGGTGTAGACCCCAACTTCACCTTTTCATAAGGGGTGAAAGGAGAAAAAGACCCCCAAAATTTGTTAGGCAATTTCTCCTGAGTACGGCGATACCCCATATGTGTCCCTAAACTGTTGCCTTGAAATACGACAGGGCTCCAAAGTGAGAGAGCGCCATGTGCATTTGAGGCCTGAATTAGGGATTTGCATAGGGGTGGACATAGGGGTATTCTATGCCAGTGATTCCCAAACAGGGTGCCTCCAGCTGTTGCAAAACTCCCAGCATGCTTGGACAGTCAACGGCTGTCAGGCAATACTGGGAGTTGTTGTTTTGCAACAGCTGGAGGCTCCATTTTGGAAACAGTGGTGTACCAGATGTTTTTCATTTTTATTGGGGAGGGGAGGGAGGCTGTGTAGGGGTATGTGTATATGTAGTGTTTTTTACTTTTTATTTTATTTTGTGTTAGTGTAGTGTAGTGTTTTTAGGGTACAGTCACAGGGGCGGGGGGTTACAGCGAGTTTCCCGCTGCGAGTTTGAGCTGTCGCGCGGCAGGGGCCTGGTTGTCATGACGTACGCGTACGTCAAGGGTCCTTAAGGGGTTAAAGGGGTACTCCGGTGTACTCCAGTGCTTTTTTTTATTAAATCAACTGGTGCCAAAAAGTAAAACAGATTTGTAAATGATTTATATTAAAACATCTTAATCCTTCCAGTACTTATCAGATGCTGTATGCTCCAAAGGAAGTTGTGTAAAATATCAAACAGTAAAAAATTTTTTTATTTTATTAGGCTTACACCACAAAACGCAAATACAATATTTAGTTTTTATATCATATTGCATTTAGGGCTATAGTTTAATATGTAACTACTGTGACACCCTTTATTAAATCATATAGTCTATCCCTATGTGTCACAGTTATAATACTAGACAACCCCCCACACCCATATAGAGGAATATAAATACTTTAGTACTGTCTCCCATGTAAAATAATATATGTACAATATTACTACCTCCTGTGTATAAGAATGTACTATAATACTGCTCCTATATACAAGAATATAACTACTATAATACTGCTTCCTATGTACAAGAATATAACTACTATAATATTGCTCCTATATACAAGAATACAACTGCTATAATACTGCGTCCTATATACAACAATATAACTACTATAATACTGCTTCTATATACAAGAATATAACTACTATAATACTGCCTCCTATATACAAGAATATAACTACTATAATACTGCTCCTATATACAAGAATATAACTACTATAAATATGACAAAAAAGAAGAAAAATGAAGATACCGCACTCACCCACTGTATGTACTTGAAGATGTGGATTTATTCAGATCCTTAGAGATGGATCCATGAGGTGGAGGACATGGAGGGGGATGAACGTTCATCCCCCTCCATGTCCTCCACCTCATGGATCCATCCCTAAGGATCTGAATAAATCCACATCTTCAAGTACATAAAGTGGGTGAGTGCGGTATCTTCATTTTTCTTCTTTTTTGTCATATTTATGGACTACCGAATTTATACCTGCACCCCCAGGGATTATTTATACCTGAAGCTCCAAGATTATACCTCCACGAATTGTTCTTAAATGGTTGTTACTTAGGGAGTCCAGTCACTGGTGCCACTCACCTCTCTTCACTCGAATATAACTACTATAATACTGCTCCTATAAACAAGAATATAACTACTATAATAGCAAATTGAGAAAAAGGTTGCTTCTGCACTCACCCTTCTTGCGCTGTGTCACTGAGTTAGTCCATGTACGGCCGGCCGCTGTACGGGAGATGATACGGAGAGATCGCTGCAGCCGGAGCTGAGCGGTGACAGCTACGAGCTCGTTTCGCGGTTAAAACCGCTTCTTCGGACCTCCGGAGGTCCGAAGAAGCGGTTTTAACCGCGAAACGAGCTCGTAGCTGTCACCGCTCAGCTCCGGCTGCAGCGATCTCTCCGTATCATCTCCCGTACAGCGGCCGGCCTTACATGGACTAACTCAGTGACACAGCGCAAGAAGGGTGAGTGCAGAAGCAACCTTTTTCTCAATTTGCTATTTTGGACATTGTTCTCTCCTGCTTTTTTGCACCACCCCGCTCCATACCTCCGACATCCCCTGTCACAGTGTTCACACTCCCGGATATTGTGGGTGACCGCGGTGCGGTCCTATCTCTCTATCTCCCCTCCACATAACTACTATAATACTGCTCCTTTATACAAGAATATAACTACTATAATACTGCTCTTATATACAAGAATATAACTACTATAATACTGCTCCTATATACAAAAATATAGCTACTATAATATAGCTTCTATATACAAGAATATAACTACTATAATACTGCTCCTATATACAAGAATATAACTGCTATAATACTGCGTCCTATAAACAAGAATATAACTACTATAATACTGCTTCTATAAACAAGAATATAACTACTATAATACTGCTCCTATATACAAGAATATAACTAATATAATACTGCTCCTATATACAAGAATATAACTACTATAATACTGATAAGGATGACCATTATGATTTTGATTACTGATCTATATATATATATATATATATATATATATATATATATATATATATATATAGGCTAACATGCTGCAGAAAAACATTATTTTCCTTATGGTACATACTAGCTTGCTATTTGCTTGTAACTAAGATGAAGACCTTGGAATGAGGCCTAACGACTCAACTTAAAGAAGAAGTTGGAAGTTAGAGAAAAAACGTCTGTAGAAATAAAGAATGTGCAGAAGGACAGATACATCCAGAATTTTCTGGTAGAATAGGGAAATGGCAAAAAAAGTGACCTATGGTTAAGAAACAAATGAATGCTTAAAATGCTAATATTTAAAGACGCAATACTCAAATAACCAATTAAAATATAACATGATGATTTTGACGTGATAACTAACCTCCCCTTTTTGTCAACTGTGTACTTCCGTGTAATAAGCAGAACTCCTTGGGACAGCTCCTTAGCCTGTATGTTGAGAAGGAAATATATACCAACATTTTGTCTGGTGTTTATTTCTTGTGTCGACACTCAGCAGTATACAGCGGCAATCACTCAGCAGCCAACCTTAACAATACTGCCCCCTATATACAAGAATATAACTACTATAATACTGCTCCTATATACAAGAATATAACTACTATAATACTGCTCCTTTATACAAGAATATAACTATTATAATACTGCTCCTATATACAAGAATATAACTACTATAATACTGCTCCTACATACAAGAATATAACTACTATAATACTGCTCCTATAAACAAGAATATAACTACTATAATACTGCTCCTATATGTAAGACTATAACTATTACAACACTGCTCCTATATACAAGAAAATAACTACTATAATAATATTCCTATATACAAGAATATAACTACTATAATACTGCTCCTATACATAGGAATATAATTACTATAATACTGCCTCCTGTATACAAGAATATAACTACTATAATACTGCTCCTATATAAAAGAATATAACTACTATAATACTGCTCCTTTGTACAAGAATATAACTACTAAAATACTGCTCCTATATACAAGAATATAACTACTATAATACTGCTCCAATATACAAGAATATAACTACTATAATACTGCTCCTATATACAAGAATATAACTACTATAATACTGCTCCTATACACAGGAATATTATTACTATAATACTGCTTCTATATACAAGAATATAACTACTATAATACTGCTCCTATATACAAGAATATAACTACTATAATACTGCTTCTATATATACAAGATTATAACAACTATAATACTGCTCCTATACAAGAATATAACTACTATAATACTGCTCCTATATTCAAGAATATAATGACTAGACTACTGCTCCTATATACAAGAATATAACTACTATAATACTGCCTCCTATATACAAGAATATGACTACTATAATACTCTCCTATATACAAGAATATAAGTACTATAATACTGCCCCTATATACAAGAATATATCTACTATAATACTGCTCCTATATACAAGAATATAACTACTATAATACTGCTCCTATATACAAGAATATAACTACTAAAATACTGCATCTATATACAAGAATATATCTACTAGAATACTGCTCCTATATACAAGAATATAACTACTATAATACTGCTCCTATATACAAGAATATAACTACTAAAATACTGCATCTATATACAAGAATATATCTACTAGAATACTGCTTCTATATACAAGAATATAACTACTATAATACTGCTCGTATATACAAGAATATATCTTCTATAATAATGCTCGTATATACAAGAATATAACTACTATAATACTGCTCGTATATACAATAATATAACTACTATAATAATTCTCCTATGAATATAACTACTATAATTCTGCCCCTATATACAATAATATAACTACTATAATACTGCCTCCTATATACAAGAATATAACTACTACAATACTGCTCCTATATACAAGAATATAACTACTATAATACTGCTCCTATATACAAGAATATATCTACTATAATACTGCTCCTATATACAAGAATATAACTACTATAATATTGCTCCTATATACAAGAATATAACTACTATAATACTGCTCCTATATACAAGAATATAACTACTATAATACTGCTTGTATATACAAGAAAATGACTACTATAATATTGCTCCTATAAACAATAATATAACTACTATAATACTGCCTCCTATATACAAGAATATAACTACTATAATACTGCTCTTATATACAAGAATATAACTACTATAATACTTCTCCTATATACAAGAATATAACTACTATAATATTGCTTCTATACACAAGAATATAACTACTATAATACTGCTCCTATATACAAGAATATAACTACTATAATACTGCCTCCTATATACAAGAATATAACTACTATCATACTGCTCCTATATACAAGAATATAACTACTATAATACTGCCTCCTATATACAAGAATATAACTACTATAATTCTGCTCCTATATACAAGAATATAACTACTATAATACTGCTCCCATATACAAGAATATAACTACTATAATACTGCTCCTATATACAGGAATATAACTGCTATAATACTGCCTCCTATATACAAGAATATAACTACTATAATGTTGCTCCTATATACAAGAATATAACTACTATAATACTGCTCCTATATACAAGAATATATCTACTATAATACTGCTCCTATATACAAGAATATAACTACTATAATACTGCTCCTATATACAAGAATATAACTACTATAATACTGCTCCCATATACAAGAGTATAACTACTATAATACTGCTCCTATATACAGGAATATAACTACTATAATACTGCCTCCTATATACAAGAATATAACTACTATAATGTTGCTCCTATATACAAGTATATAACTACTATAATACTGATCCTATATACAAGAATATATCTACTATAATATTGCTTCTATAAACAAGAATATAACTACTATAATACTGCCTCCTATATACAAAAATATAACTACTATAATACTGCTCTTATATACAAGAATATAACTACTATAATACTGCCCCCTATACACAAGAATATAACTACTATAATACTGATCCTATATACAAGAATATAACTACTATAATACTGCTCTTATATACAAGAATATAACTACTATAATACTGCTCCTATATACAAGAATATAACTACTATAATACTACCTCCTATATACAAGAATATAATTACTATAATACTGCTCCTATATACAAGAATATAACTACTATAATACTGCCTCCTATATACAAGAATATATCTACTATAATACTGCTCCTATATACAAGAATATATCTACTATAATACTACTCCTATATACAAGAATATAACTACTATAATACTGCTCCTATATACAAGAATATAACTACTATAATACTGCTCCTATATACAAGAATATAACTACTATAATATTGCTCCTATATACAAGAATATAACTACTATAATACTGCTCCTAAGTTCAAGAATATAAATACTATCGTCCTGCCCCCTATGGGCCAGAATACCACTGCTATAATGCTGTACAGTCTAATATTAAAGGGCCTCACCGTTGCGGATACATTGTTTGATGAAGCAGATCTCTGTATAACTTTATCTTTCTTCTTTCTTTCAAACATTTTATCATCTCAGAACTATGAAATGTTTTCAGTAAAGGTCACATAGTTGTCATGATATTTATATGCGAGGAATGGCATTTGAGATTCTTCTGTGACTCGATAAATACGTTACTGTGTGCGCAGGAATTCTCAGGTAGAAGAGTTAAATCACGTTAAGATGTCGCATTCCACATATGAGACCGGAGCATTTCCCATTAGCAGATCCGGCGCCTTTGTTATGTGTTCACATTGTGACGAGTCTTCTCATTCTTTGCGCTTTGAAGACCCGTTTTGTCGGCTACAATTCTCAGGTCTCCTTCATATTTACCTTCAGAAATATCTGCGACTCGTTCTCAGCAAAACAGCGACATCAAGCAATGTGTAATACAGGGACTCGTCATCTGGTGCTACAATCTAAACACAAAAAAATAATAATACAGAACTGATAGGGTGAAGATTCCAAGTGATATTATTTATTCCGATGTTACAAGGCTGAGGCTGTCACTTACGCATCTTCACATTGATCTTCATTGTGTTCCTTTAAAGGGGTACTCCGGTGGAAAACTGGTGGCAGAAAGGTATACAAATTAGTAAATTACTTCTGTTTAAAAATCCTAATCCTTCCAGTACTAATCAGCTGCTGTATGCTCCACAGAAAGTTGTGTAGTTCTTTCCAGGCTGACCACAGTGCTCTCAGCTGACACCTCTGTCGATATCGGGAACTGCCAGCAAATCCCCATTGCAAACCTCTCCTGCTCTGGACAGTTCCTGACACGGACAGAGGTGTCAGCAGAGAGCACTGTGGTCAGACTGGAAAGAACTAAACAACTTCCTGTGGAGCATACAGCAGCTGATAAGTACTGGAAGGTTTAACATTTTAACTAGAATTAATTTACAAATCTGATTAACTTCCTGGCATCAATTGATTTAAAAAAATATTTTTCCACCAGAGTACGCCTTAAAGTTTTTCATTGGACTGAAATGATAAAAATAAATTTAAATTATCAGTAGTTGAAACAAAAGATGGGTAAAATGATTTGCAATGGATAAGATTCATTTAAAATTATACAAAAAAATATTGGATGAATCTTAATGATGTTGTGATTTGCTTTGGGGCGAAACGTTACAGGAGCAGGGGCTCCTGTCAATGAAAGATGTCACTGCTTCTGTACTCACTGAGCAGTGAAACATATATTGTATTCCTGCTGCTCAGTTCCCATTCATTAGACCGAACTCAGCTCTAGTGTGCAGTGTCCATTACAAAGGAGTAAGAACTAGGGGTAACACAACAATAAGCAGCAATATTTACTGAGCAGAGAGGCATAAGGTGTTTGCCTCCTGGTCAGTACATAGTTTTCATGGCTCCCTATTTTAAACTACATAGAGGAGCAGGGACTCCTGTTAATATCCAAGTAGTCCCTGCTTCTCTACAGTAAGTAGTAATGCACTATGCATTACAGCTGTGTAGTATGAATAGGTAAGTGGCAATGATTTGCATTGTAACTTAAAGGGGTTCTCCACTGGCCAGTGTTTGGAACATTAAGTTCCAAAGTTGCTGGGTGCTGTTGCCACCACGCCCCCTCACATAGACTTGCATTGAGGGGCATGGTGTAATGTTACAATGGGGAATGGCCGACCCCTGTAGAGCACACAAAGCATTCAGAACTAAACATTCCTACCTATGGACAACCCCCCAAAAAAGATATTTTCATTATCATCCAATGTCTTACAGTTTCTAGATACGCCCTTCTATTCCTGTGTTATGTGGGTTTATATTTTGCCAATTCTGGGAACTGTTAGATGAGCGTGGACTTTTCTATAATAATGAAAGGTGTTATCTGGGGATGGGTTATATAGAGGGTGTGAATATTTTACATTGAGTGATGTGTATTTATGACTAAATAAACACGCCCATCACAGAATTGTCCCTCCCATTATTAAAATTAAGTTCACGCCCCTCATGAACTGTTCAGGACAATTCCCTTAAGCTCTCATGGGACAGACCACGCCGGTGCAGAAACAGAAGCAAGATCCTTACCAGTATACTTTCTGACTGCACCTGCCCTACAGAGTGTACTGCCAAATTGAACCTGAGGAAGGCACCTTCGAGTGCCGAAACGCGTTGTCCGTAATTTCCAATAATAATATTTATTGTCCTGTGGCGGTCTGTGTTTTACTGCGAGCAACTTTGAGCATCGCCTCCTAGACCGCCTTTTCAAAACCACTTACCCATTTCCAAGCTGGTCCCCTTTTGGGAACCCAGAATCGTGCAGCAGCTCAAATCCGATTTACTCAAGTACACTTCGATCACAACGACCCGCCATAGTCGTGAAATCGATACGTCATCACCAAAATGTGAGTATATCACTTAGGTGCGGTGGAGGGATCACACCGAGTCGATATCCGCTACAAGGGAGCGCCCCCTATCTCTCTCTTTTTATCCCTCTCATCCTCCTTAAACTCTCATATCTCAGGTACAGGTGGATGTATTATGAAACTGTCAAAAACAGTGCATTAACAGAGCACCCTTAGCTATTTTATGTATGACTAAAGGTGTGAATAACAACTGAAACGCGTCACATGATGGTCACCTGTTTCCGGATATAATTTTTTTTATACAATAATATTTTGTAATCACCCTCTTCGCTGGACATTTCTATGCTTTGTGGAAAGATATTTAATGATCATAATACAGTGACCTCCTGACCTACGATGCCCCGACATACGATCATTTCAGCATACGATCACTCTCAGACACCATCGCATGGTGAAGGCAGCATCAACATACGATGCTTTTGTATGTCGGGGCCATCGCATAAACGTCTATCCTGCAGCGCAGACTGCTTCAGCTGACACCGGATAGCCATTTAAGGTGCCCCGTGTGGTCCGGTGACGATTACTTACCTGTCCTCGGGGCTCCAGCGCGTCCTCTTCAGGATCCCCTGCATGGTCGGCGCTCTCCATCGTCGTCATCACGTTGCTGCGCACTCCATCCCGTCATCCAAACTGAGAGCAGCAACGGAGAGCGAGGATGCCGGGGAAGCAGAGGCCTTGCCGGAGCATCTGGAACACCCCGGGAACGCGGCGACAGTGATGGAAGGTGACATGCAGGGCACGTGAGTATAGCCTCCAATACCAGTGGTCTTCAACCTACGGACCTCAAGATGTTGCAAAACTACAACTTCGCCCGCAGAGCACTTTACATCCACATATGGGGAATTTTCTTACTCAGAAGAAACGGGGTTACAAATTTTGGGGGTCTTTTTTCCTATTTTCCCTTGTGAAAATGAAAAAATTCGGGTAACACCAGCTTTTTAGTGAAATTTTAAAAAAAATGTTTTCATTTTTCCATCCAACTTTAACAAAAATTTGTCAAACACCTGTGGGGTGCTAAGGCGCACTATTCCCCTTGTTACATTCCGTGAGGGGTGTAGTTTCCAAAATGGGGTCACTTGTCGGTATTTTTTTTTTTTACATTTATATCAGAATCGCTGTAAAATCAGCCACCCCTGTGCAAATCACCAATTTAGTCCTCAAATGTACATAGTGCGCTCTCAATCCTGAGCCTTGTTGTGCGTTCGCAGAACATTTTACGCCCACATATGGGGGTATTTCCGTACTCAGGAGAAATTGCATTACAAATTTTGGGGGTCTTTTTTTCCTTTTACCTTTTGTGAAAATAAAAAGTATGGGGCAACACCAACATGTTAGTGTAATTTTTTTTTTACACTAACAGGCTGTTGTAGCCCCCAACTTTTCCTTTTCATAATGGGTAAAAGGAGAAAAAGCCCTGATTATGTACTGTAGTGTGTTGGTGTTGTGTAGTGTAGTGTTTTTAGGGTACATTCGCACTGGTGGGTCACGGTAAGTTTCCTGCTAGGAGTATGCGCTGTGGCGAAAAATTTGCCGCAGCTCAAACTTCAAGCAAGAAACTTACTGTAAACTTGCCAGTGTGAATGAACCCTGTATGTTCACATGGGGGGGGGGGGGGCAAAACTCCAACTGTTTCAAAACTACAACTCCCAGCATGTACTGACAGACCATGCATGCTGGGAGTTTTACTTTTGCAACAGCTGGGGGCACACTGGTTGGAAAACCTTCAGTTAGGTTCTGTTACCTAACTCAGTATTTTCCAACCAGTGCGCCTCCAGTTGTTGAAAAACTACAACTCCCACCATGTACTGATCGTCAAAGGGCATGCTGGGAGATGTAGTTATGCAACAGCTGGAGGTACGCAACTACAACTCCCAGCATGCCGAGACAGCTGTTTGCTATTTGGGCATGCTGGGATTTGCAGTTTTGCAACATCTGGAGAGCTATAGTTTAGAGACCACTGCACAGTGATCTCCAAACTGAGACCCTCCAGCTGTTGCAAAACTACAAATCCCAGCTTGCCCAAACAGCTGTCTGGGCATGCTGGGAGTTGTAGTTTTGCAACATCTGGAGGGCTACAGTTTATAGAATACAGTATAGTGGTCTCAGACTGTAGCCCTCCAGATGTTGCTAGGCAACTCACTGGCTTCCATAGGATCCAGGGAGCCAGCCGCACGACATCGCCGCCCGCCGATCTCCGGAACTCCCCGCCCCCGATCTGCTATTGGTTGTCGCTTCTAGACAACCAATAGCAGGGATAGGAGGGGTGGCACCCCTGCCACCTCACTCCTATCCCTTCAGGGGGATCGTCGGTGTCTTAGACAACCCCGATCCCCCTTGTTATCCGGGTCACTGGGTCACAATAGACCCGTATGACCCAGAATCGGCGTAAGTCGCAAGTGTGAATTCACCTGCGATTTGCGCTGATCGCCGACATGGGGGGGGGGGGGGGGTCTGATGACCCCCCTGGGCATTTGCTCAGGGTGACTGCTGATCGATATCAGCAGTCACCCTGGTTCGTTTCCCGCCCGGCACGCGGCAGGGACCGGAATTCCCACGGACATACGCGTACGTCCTTGGTCCTTAACTACTAGGGTGCTTAGACGTACACGTACGTCCGTGGTCCTTAACCCCTTAACGACGCAGGACGTATATTTACGTCCTGCGCCAGCTCCCGCGATATGAAGCGGGATCGCGCCGTGATCCTGCATCATATCGCTTCGGTCCCGGCGCTCATCGACGGCCGGGACCCGCGGCTAATACCACACATCGCCGATCGCGGCGATGTGCGGTATTAACCCTTTAGAAGCGGCGGTCAAAGCTGACCGCCGCTTCTAAAGTGAAGCTGAAAGTGACCCGGCTGCTCAGTCGGGCTGTTCGGGACCGCCGCGGTGAAATCGCGGCGTCCCGAACAGCTGATAGGGCATCAGGAGGGCCCTTACCTGCCTCCCCGGTGTCCGATCGACGAATGACTGCTCCGTGCCTGAGATCCAGGCAGGAGCAGTCAAGCGCCGATAATGCTGATCACAGGCGTGTTAATACACGCCAGTGATCAGCATAGGAGATCAGTGTGTGCAGTGTTATAGGTCCCTATGGGACCTATAACACTGCAAAAAAAATGTAAAAAAAAAGTGTTAATAAAGGTCATTTAACCCCTTCCCTAATAAAAGTTTGAATCACCCCCCTTTTCCCATAAAAAAAATAAAACAGTGTAAAGAAATAAATAAATAAACATATGTGGTATCGCCGCGTGCGTAAATGTCCGAACTATAAAAATATATAATTAATTAAACCGCACGGTCAATGGCGTACGCGCAAAAAAATTCCAAAGTCCAAAAAAGCGTATTTTGGTCACTTTTTATACCACTAAAAAAATGAATAAAAAGTTATCAAAAAGTCTGATCAAAACAAATATCATACCGATAAAAACTTCAGATCACGGCGCAAAAAATGAGTCCTAATACCGCCCTGTAAGTGGAAAAATAAAAAAGTTATAGGGGTCAGAAGATGACATTTTTAAACGTATAAATTTTCCTGCATGTAGTTATGATTTTTTCCAGAAGTGCGACAAAATCAAACCTATATAAGTAGGGTATCATTTTAACCGTATGGACCTACAGAATAATGATAAGGTGTATTTTTTACCGAAATATGCACTGCGTAGAAACGGAAGCCCCCAAAAGTTACAAAATGGCGTTTTTTTTTCGATTTTGTCGCACAATGATTTTTTTTTCCGTTTCGACGTGCATTTTTGGGTAAAATGACTAATGTCACTGCAAAGTAGAATTGGCGACGCAAAAAATAAGCCATAATATGGATTTTTAGGTGGAAAATTGAAAGGGTTATGATTTTTAAAAGGTAAGGAGGAAAAAACGAAAGTGCAAAAACGGAAAAACCCTGCGTCCTTAAGGGGTTAAAGTAAGTAATTACGACTGTGTAAAGATATGCCAGATTTATTGAACAGCCTGAGTCACTGCGATAAATCTGGCGCATTTTTAAACCGGTTTATATATGGAATTAACAAATATAGAAAAAATATATATAGAAAAAAAGAGATAAAAAACATCTTAAACAATAATGGAGAAGTTATTTGATTAATCCTTTGAAAAATGTTGGACCCAAATACGCGATGAGGTTCTATACTGGAGATTATCTGTATCCTTCATTGTGGTGCAAAAGGTTAAATAGAGAATCTCTCCGGCTCTTGAGTTACATTGAGGTCGTCTCATTTACATGTTACTAGAAGATTCCACTTCATTTGTTAAGTTTCCTCGCAGCTTAATGACAGGAAAAATGTCTTAACCATGAAGCGTCATTATGAAGTCGATCAAATGGCTAATGAAGTGGCGGCTCGGTTTACTGAGAGAACATGAAGAGTATGAAATGACATCGGAAAATCGATCCTCTCCCCTTATATACAGCTACGGACCAGATAACAGCACGGAAAAACACTAAAGAACTGTTCAGAAGACTAAAGATGCTAAATGTAAAAAAGACTAATAAACTGAGACATACCCGTATTTTTCACCATATAAGACGCACCTAATTTTATAGGATAAAAATCTAGAAAATAAAGATTCTGAACCAAATCCAATGTAAAGTATAGGACAGTGATCTTCAACCTGCAGACCTTCAGATGTTGCAAAACTACAACTCCCAGCATGCCCGGACAGCCGTTGGCTGTCCGGGCATGCTGGGAGTTGTAGTTTTGCAACATCTGGAGGTCCGCAGGTTGAAGACCACTGGTATAGGAGGTTATACTCACGTGTCCCCGCCGCTCCGGACCCGTCACCGCTGCCCTGGATGTCGTCCTCCATCGATGTCGCCGCGTCCCCGTCGCTCCGGAACGTCTCTGCTGCCCGGTATCCTCGCTCTCCGTCGCCGCCATGACGTCGCTACGCACGCCGCTCCTATTGGATGAAGGGACGGTGTACACAACGGCGTGATGACGACGAAGGAGAGCGCCGGCCATGCAGGGGATCCCGTCACGGAGCAGACACCGAGGAGGCAGGTAAGGTCCCTCCCGTTGCCCTGTAAGCAGTTCGGGATGCCGCGATTTCACCGTGGCGGTACCGAACAGCCCGACTGAACAGCCGGGTTAGCGTTATTTTCGCTTCAGACGCGGCGGTCAGCTTTGATCACCACGTCTGAAGGGTTAATACAGGGCATCACCGCGATCGGTGATGTCCTGTATTAGCCGCGGGTCCCGGCCGTTGATGGCCACAGGGACCGCCGCGATAGGTGTGTATTTGCTGTATAAGACGCACCGACTTTTTCCCCCCAGTTTTGGGGAAGAAAAAGTGCGTCTTATACGGGGAAAAATACGGTATTAACAACAACAACAACGATGATCATAATAATATAATAATTAATAATAATAAATTATTATTATTATTATAGAAAAAATCCTAAGTGGTGTGTAAGAGTTTAAGGGGTAATCCAGGCCAAACCTTTTTTTTTATATATCAACTGGCTCCGGAAAGTTAAACAGATTTGTAAATTACTTCTATTAAAAAATCTTAATCCTTCCAATAGTTATTAGCTTCTGAAGTTGAGTTGTTGCTTTCTGCCTAACTGCCCTCTGATGACTCACGTCCCGGGAGCTGTGCAGTTCCTATGGGGATATTCTCCCATCGTGCACAGCTCCCGGGACGTGACATCATCATTGAGCAGTTAGACAGAAAACTTCAGGAGCTAATAACTATTGGAAGGATTAAGATTTTTTAATAGAAATAATTTACAAATCTGTTTAACTTTCTGGAGCCAGTTGATATATATATATATATATATATATATATATATATATATAAAAGGTTTTGCCTGGAATACCCCTTAAATGAATCCTATTTTTACTGTTTTATTGGTTTCATTTTACGTTAACCCATAGAGGACAATACAAATGCACACCCTGGCCCTCCAGTACTTAGTGCACCAGGACGTACATTTATGTCCTATGTTTCTGACAATGTTTCCCCCAGCTTTTTCAAAACTACAACTCCCAGCATGCCCGGACGGCCATTGGCTGTTTCGCTGTTCAAATAATCGGACCATTAAAATTATAGATCAATCATTTATTTGTCATTAGGTGAGCGTACAAAATCATCAGGGGAGCAAATACTTTTGTCCTTTCCAATAACCTTGTGTGAACAGAGCCTGAACCAGATTTACCAACATATTGTTGAACAATAGACAGAATGTGAAGTAGACATGCCGATCCCATCAAACTAATGCTGGAAACCAATGTTGACGCCCTTCACCGAATACACAATAATTTTCGCCTATCCCCGTTTATATTAAAGTGGCGCCTGGCGCGTCTCTTCCTTTGTGCCATTTTTTTTTTTTTAACTGTTCAGCTCTAAAAGTTGTTTTGAATGTTGTTACTGTAGTAAAATAGGACACAATCCTCCGGTAACATAAAAAACATGAATAAAAAGAGGGAAGAAGAATGCGATGCACCCTGGCGAATTTTATTAAAATGTTTGTGGGAAGAAGGAATGCTGAATCAACCATCTGTTTTATTTCTTATAAATTATGGATGACTAAGAGCGCGGAATAAAAAAAAAAATCTAACGCTTTAAGGCGTTCTCCGCTAGTGATAAAGACGTTGACTGGATTTTTCTGGCAGCATTTGCAAAAAAAATTGTATTTCTTTGATAGATCTCAGAAAACATAGTAACATAGTAACAAGTCGTTGACGTGATGATTGAAACTAATGTGGAAACATCGACCTCAATGTCTGGTTTATTATATTAGGAATATAGGGCCACATACTGTCATATCTACATGGCATCATCTCATTGGACTGGTCATCTGGATGAGAGATCTCATACTGTGGCCCTCTGGATATTGCAAAACTTCAACTCCCAGCATGCCCGGACAGCCGTTGGCTGTGAACCCAAAGCTGTCCCTATAAACTATTCTTCCTACCTACTTGCCCATCTGCCCTAAATGATGGATCCACAACTTGGAGCTGGTCCCTTCCTAGTGTTAAAGTGCTTCGAAGTCAACAAAACAAACGGAACTGAACATGTTGGAGAACAAGTCAGAAACATAACGGGAATAGTGTTGCTCGCGAATATTCGCAATTCAAATTTTATTCACGAATATTCCATATTCGCGAATTTGCAAATATTCGTGAATATAGCACTATATATTTGAAATTACGAATATTCTCTTTTTTTTTCCACAGTACACATCACAGTGATCATCCCTCTAGCTTCCAGCTTGTGTGGTCTAAAGAGGGCACTAATACTACTGTGTGAGACCGCCGGGCAAACAATCGCATATGCGAATATTCGCGAATATTGATCCCTCTCTTCTGCTGCTTCTATCAAGTAACACTGGTATACTTGCTATAAAGTTCATACATTTTCACGCATGCAAATTTTCGCATATGCAAATTTACGCATATGTGAAAAAAACGTGGATATTACGAATAGGCGAATTTAGCGAATATATGACAAATATTCATCCATATATTCGCAAAATATCACGAATTCGAATATGGCCTATGCCGCTCAACACTAAACGGGAATACAACGAAACAACAAATATATACAAGTTTAGAGGACCAGGGGGTTTTCCGTTTTTGCACTTTTGTTTTTTCCTCCTTACCTTTAAAAAATCATAACCCTTTCAATTATGCACCTAAAAATCCATATGATGGCTTATTTTTTGCGCCACCAATTCTACTTTGTAATGAGATCAGTCATTTTACCCAAAAATCTATGGCGAAACGGAAAAAAAATTATTGTGAGACAAAATAAAAAAAGAAAAACGCCATTTTGTAAATTTTGGGGGCTTCTGTTTCTACGCAGTAAATTTTTCGGTAAAAATGACACCTTCTCTTTATTCTGTAGGTCCATATGATTAAAATGATCCCCTACTTATATCGGTTTGATTTTCTCGGACTTCTGAAAAAAATCATAACTACATGCAGGAAAATTTATACGTTTCAAATTGTCATTTTCTGACCCGTATAACTTTTTTATTTTACTGCGTATGAATCGGTATGAGGGCTCATTTTTTTGCACCGTGATCTGAAGATTTTAGCGGTACCATTTTTGTATTGATCGGACTTGTTGATCACTTTTTATTCCTTTTTTCATTATATTAAAAGTGACCAAAAATACACTATTTTGGACTTTGGGATTTTTTTGCACATACGCCATTGACCGTGCGGTTTAATTAACAATATATTTTTATAATTCGGACATTTATTTTTATTTTTATTTACACTGTTTATTTTTTTTTAAATGGGAAAAGGGGGGTGATTCAAACTTTTAATAGGGGAGGGGTTAAATGATCTTTATTCACTTTTTTTTTCACTTTTTTTTTTGCAATGTTATAGCTCCCATAGGGACCTATAACACTGCATACACTGATCTCTTATACTGATCATTGTTATCTTATAGGAGACAATAACACTGCACGCACTGATCATTGTTATCCCATAGGGACCTACAACACTGCACACACTGATCTTTTACATTGATCACTGGTTTCTCATAGGAAACCAGTGATCGATGATTCTGCCGCTTGACTGCTCATGCCTGGATCTCAGACACTCAGCAGTCATTCAGCGATCGGACACCAGGAGGCAAGGTAGGAGACCCTCCTCGTGTCTAACAGCTGTTCAGGACGCCACAATTTCGCTGCGGCGATCCCGAACAGCTCCCTGAGCTAACCGACATGGTTTCACTTTCACTTTAGACGCGGCGTTCAACTTTGAACGCCGCGTCTAAAGGGTTAATAGCGCGCTGCGTGGGTCCCATCTGTTGTTAGAGGCCGGGCCCGACCCGCTATGACGCGGGGCCACGTCGTGGCCCCGCGTTATAGAAAGGGAAAGGACTCAGGACGTACTGGTACGTCCTTGGTCCTCAAGGGGCTATAGATCAATGGTAATGTACAGAGGACACTATAGATCAATGGTAATGTACAGAAAACACTGTAGATCAGTAATCATGTACACTATGATCAGTGATCATGTACTAAAAACACTATGGATCAGTAATCATGAACACACCAGGTGTGGAGGGACATCAATACAAAAGCCAAATAGGCTTCTAGCCAGCAGACACTCTCCACCGAGTGATCAGGACCCTGGCATAAGAGCAAACAGAAATCCTAAATACAAGTAAACACGGGTACAAACACAAGACTAACTCCCTCCTAGATAGACAGATTAGCACAAGGCTCAGAACAGGATTCTATCCTAGGAGATCCAGGATGAAACAAGGTCAAAACAGGACTGACATAACGCACAGTGTGAATACAGACTAAGGCAACACAAAGAAAATGCAGAACGAACAATACAAAAATACTAAAGCCTGACAAATGCACTAAAACAAAGCAGGATAAAATCTATATATCAAACAGGACAGATAACCATGGTTAAAACTCAGGATATGTATTCAAGTAAGCATAGCTAGGGTGCATAATAAACAAGACATGGTCAGAGTACAGGTCTAATTACCCACAGCAACCTGAAGAGTCATTGTATATCCTCACAGTGCTGAAGGGTTAACTCTTCCCAAACCAGGGAGAACAAGCACAGAAATTATTCAGACACAAAAACAATGTCTGAACAGGACCTAAAGCAGAAAAATGCAAAAACACAGAAACGGACATTACAATGTTATAACATCCTTGGCTAATGGGTCTGATCTCCATGCAGGGTAGAGAGTTGTAATAAAGGGACCAGTCACTGTATATTATACCAGCGATTTCCTAGAATATCACAGATCAACAGTGGCTAAATGTGAGACAATAAATACTCCTTACATTGCCCTGTTATGTAGTAGGAGGTAATTAAATAACAAGTATATTATATAAATATAGAATTCCAAATAAGTAGCCGTCATACTAAATGTACAGTAAAGCAGATACATGACATATGTGAAATGACTAATAAATACCGCCATCGAGGATACAAAAACAAGTATGTTGTCAAGAGAAAGTGCAGAAAAACATCTCATGGTTAAGTCGTAGTCAGATTCCAGAGCACAATGTGGCACTTACATGAAGTATGTGGGGGTGGAAGAATTTACTGCAGTGTGCGATAATACAATAAAACATCAAATAATCCAATGAATAAGGTCGTCTCCATCCCCATCCGAGAAAGGAAGAGAAGAACTGACTGCTATCAGAAGAGCAGAGGTCACATACAAAGCACAAACCTAAAACTCAGCTTTACCTTACACAACTATTCAGATACCTTCTCCTTCCAAAAGAATCCTGTAGAATTTGATGTAATTCTCTGTTCCCGGAGTTTAGGACATTTTAACATTATGTTTTTAAAGTGTGAAATGAATGGCGCATAGGATCTGAGCACTGTGTGTGGGCCACAGATCCATCAGGTCTCCAAGACCTTCTATGACCTTGTACACAGCGTGCTCCACAACTATACCATACGATGTGCCTCCTGAATAGAAAAGTGCCCCACAATGTGATATCTAATTGCCCCTCCTGTATGGAATACTCACCTGCTACCCACACACTTAGCCTCTTCTACATGAAGAATGAGAAATCGGGTTCAATGACAACATCATACCGGGGTAGGGGAGCCAACAGGAAGGAAGGGAACCAAGCATGCAACACTGCTTATATCTTCAATTGTATCCGCATGTCTGCATTAAGAAAATATTCTCAGCAATGTGTATTATACTACAGAACCAATCCCCACAAGTGCCAACTGGGTTGGGCCAACCATCTCAAGTGCCCACAGGGCATGGCCAATAACCTCAAATGCTCATAGAGCAGTGCCAATCACCTCAAATGCTCACAGGGTGGGGCCCACAAGACAGGGCCAATCAGCTCAAGTCTCCACAAGACAGGGCCAATTACCTCAAGTGACCTCAAGACAGGATCAATCAGCTCAAATGCTTACAGGGCAGGGCCAGTCACCTCTAATGCCCATGAGGCATGGCCAGGGCCGGACTGGGACCATAATAGGCCCGGGAATGTTAGACTAAGTAGCTCATTTTGGCCATGGGTGAGGCTATGTGAGGGCAGAACCACAAAGGGGAGGAGCCAATGGCTAATCATAGTTTATTATGATAGGGTATATCATGAAAAAAATTATATAAAAATATACAAACACATTAACATAGGTAAGAAAATTTCCCATGATAGCAACATGTACCACTAAATTAATCATATAGTTACCAGATAACACCAGTATAAAAGAAGAAAGTATAACCATGATACTGTTCCTGACCAATATTACCAATAATACCAGTATACAAGGAGAAATATTATCACCATACATATTACCATCATACTGTTACTGACCAAATCCTGTATACTGAGACCAATATTACCAATAATACCAGTATACAAGGAGGAATATTATCACCATGCATATTACCATCATACTGTTACTGACCAAATCCTGTATACTGAGACCAATATTACCAATAATACCAGTATACAAGGAGGAATATTATCACTATACATATTACCATCATACTGTTACTGATCAAATCCTGTATACTGAGACTAATATTACCAATAAAATCAGTATATAAGGAGGAATATTATCACCATACATATTACCATCATACTGTTACTGATCGAATCTTGTATACTGAGACTAATATTACCAATAACATCAGTATACGAGGATTAATATTATCATCACCATACATACTACCATCATACTGTTACTGATCAAATCCTGTATACTGAGACCAATATTACCAATAATATCAGTATACAAGGAGGAATATTATCACCATACATATTACCATCATACTGTTACTGATCAAATCCTGTAAACTGACCAATAATACTAGTATAAAAGGTAAATAAAGAATGATGCATCAGGACCACTATAAGTACCACCTCACAGTGACTAGATAATACCACCATACTGTTACTAAATAAAATCCAATTAACAAAGACCAATACTCCCCCATACCGTGACCATAAAGTGGAAGATACTGGCACTACACAGTGATTAAGTGATTAAAGGGTAGTTATATATCCAGTGACCCACAGAGGTGTCTTCTCAGAGTAAATTAAAGGTGACAGAATCGTTCACTCCTCTTCGCAGAATCTGCAAGACAAACATTTTAGGCTCCTTGCTCCAGTATCATCCTCACCTCTTTACAAAGACTGAAATCTCTCTTGTTAGCAGAGAAATTTCACTTTTTCATGTCTCCTGTCAGTGACAATTGTGCAGATGCGGGCAAAGGCAGTATGCTCAGCACAGGGGAGGAGGATCAGCACAGGGGAGGAGGATCAGCACAGGGGAGGAGAATCGGTACAGGGGAGGAGGATCAGCACAGAGGTGGAGGATCAGCACAGGGGAGGAGGATCAGCACAGGGGAGGAGGATCAGCACAGGGGAGGAGGATCAGCACAGGGGAGGAGGATCGGCACGGGGAGGAGGTTCAGCACAGAGGCGGAGGATCAGCACAGGGAAGGAGGATCGGCACAGGGGAGGAGGATCGGCACAGGGGAGGAGGATCGCAAAGGGGAGGAGGATCAGCACAGAGGAGGAGGATCAGCACAGGGGAGGAGGATCGGCACGGGAGGAGGATCAGGACAGGGGAGGAGGATCGGCACAGGGAAGGAGGATCGGCACAGGGGAGGAGGATCAGCACAGGGGAGGAGGTTTACTTTGGAGAAAAGAATAATAGAGGAAAGAATCCACTGATCAGCAAAAAATACCATTGTCATCAGTGTCACCTGCACTACCAAAAGATTAGTGGGGGTGATGCTTAGTTATAACAATTCTCTTTGATAACTGGACAACCTATTTAAATGGTCTCTCTGGTGATTCTTTGCCATTTACAATCCATTCTGGGAGGGGGTTAGTTAACCTGTTGAGGACGCAGGGCGTACTTGTTAATGTTGAGTGCGAATATACAAAATGTGACTTTTTACCGTGAATATCGGCACTTTGCGATTTTGTGAATATTTACAATACAATGATATATATTCATAATGACACATGTTTATTTTTATGCGAATTCATGCGAATATTTATGCGAATATCGGCACTTTCAGACTGGACACTGGTCCTTCCTTTCAGGCGAAAGATATAATTGCACATGCACCCTATGGAAATTTCATTACGAATTTTCGCGTGAAAAAAAAATAGATCAAACATGGCGAATATGCGAATCTTGCGAGCATAGGACGACTATTCGTCCATATATTCGTGAAATATCGCAAATTCAAATATGGCCACTGAGGCTCATCACTATTACCTGTATGCGCTGGTCCCATTACCGGAGGGTCCTTAACTGCCTCCTCGCCATCTGATCGGTGTTCTGATGATCCCAGACAGCCATGCAGGCTGGAGCAGCAGAGCACAGGTAACACTGATCTATGGCATAGCACTGAACAGTGTATGCAATCAAAAAATTGCATGGTAGGACTCTCTATTTAAGAAAAAAAAAATAATAATAAAATAAAATAAAATATATATATGTATATATATATATATATATATATATATATATATATATATATATATATATAGATTAGTTAGGAGTAGCCATATTGGTCCAGTGATGCAAAAAGCTAAATCACTTTTATATATATATATATATATATATATATATATATATATATATATATATTTTTTTTTTTTTTTTTTTTTTTTAAATAAAACAATGTAATAAAAAATAAAAATAACCATATGTGGTACCACATGTCTGAACTATTAAATGTCTGAACTATTAAAATATAAGGTTGGCTAAGCCGCACAGTCAAAATACCAAAGTCCAAAAATCTGAATTTTTGGTCACTTCATATACCATAAAAAAATGATTAAAAGTGATCAAAATAAAAATGGTACCAATAAAAACTACAGACCAAGGCACAAAAAATGAGCCTTATATATTACTGTAAGTGGAAAAATAAAAAACACCCAACACCCACTCCACTGCAGGAAGGACACCCGGTTTCCCTTATAAACCAGCGGGAGGCTGTGCAGGACAATGTGGAGGAGGTAGAGCTGTAGCTTCTGGGCATAAGCCCCTTCCTTGATGTACAGATACAGCGGCCTCGATCATTGTTCACAGGGCCGGCGTCACTATGTCCTGAGGCCGCCCCTGGGACTTCCATGTTATTACACAGCGGACGTATCTGTACGACAGCCGCATCAATCGTCACCTGGGGGAGGGGCCTCTGCCTCGCAGCTACAGGTATCGCAGCCTGACTCCTCCACTAGCAGCCTGAGGCAGCGAGTCGGCAGCTGAAAAATGTACAGGGCAGGCGGACAACCCAGCCCATGGACGGCCCAGCCCACTGGGCAAATGCCCTGTGTGCTCAATGGCCAGTCCAGCCCTGGTGACTATAAGGCAGGGCCAATCAGCTCAAGTGGCCACAGGACATGGCCATTCACTTTAAAGGGGTACTCTGCTGCTCAACGTTTGGAACATGTTATGAATGCTTAGAGCCAGCGTCGGGAGCTTGTGATGTCATAGCTCCGCCCCCTCATGATGTCACACCCCACCCCTTCAGTGCAAGTCTATGAGATGTGACGTCATGAGGGGGCGGGACTATGACATCACAAGCTCCCGGCGCTTACTTTTTCCAAATGCTGAGCAGTGGAGTACCCCTTTAAGTGTCCAGCATTTCCATCCCCTTGTCTGCTCCTGCATTTGGTTTGCATAAAAAAAAAATGATTCTCATATCCTAAGCAGAAGCTCACAATTCCTGCAGTAAACCTGTGGATGTACGTTTAACCCCAACTTGGCTTTGTGAATTGTCACCCATGTAAAACCATCCGGCAGATTTATTTTGAAGGGGTACTCCGGTGGAAAACGTTGTTTTTGTTTTTTTAATCAACTGGCGCCAGAAAGTTAAAAAGATTTGTTAATTCTATTAAAACATCTTAATCCTTCCAGTACTTATTAGCTGCTGAATACTACAGAGGAAATTATTTTCTTTTTGGAACACAGAGCTCTCTGCTGACATCACAATTACAGTGCTTTCTGCTGACACCTCTGTCCATTTTAGGAACTGTCCAGAGCAGGAGAAAATCCCCATAGCAAACATATGCTTCTCTAGACAGTTCCTAAAATGTCAGCAGAGAGCACTGTGCTCATGATGTCAGCAGAGAGCACTGTGCTCATGATGTCAGCAGAGAGCTCTGTGTTCCAAAAAGAAAATTATTTCCTCTGTAGTATTCAGCATCTAATTAGTACTGGAAGGATTAAGATTTTTTTTTTTTTTTTTTTGTAGAAGTAATTTACAAATCTGTTTAACTTTCTGGCACCAGTTGATTAAAAAAAAAAAAAGTTTTTCACCGGAGTACCCCTTTAAGGACATTAAGAAAAAAATAAATCCAGGGAAGAGGTAACGGGCTGGCATACATACCAAATGTGTAGGTAGCAAGTGGTTCAGGTGAATTGGCATCATCCCACCCACCATGTAGATAATATGGTAGAATGAGCCAACAGCGGCTACAGGAGCGAATGAAAGTAAGAAATGCAGGTAACACACAGGTGAATCCCACCCCTGGATTGTCATCAATGCTTTATGACAATATGTTTATTTCAAAGCATTTTTATAAATATACAGTATTTATTAGTGTTGCTCATGAATATTTGCAATTCGAATATTCATCGCGAATATCGCATATTCGCGAATTCGCAAATATTACGAATTTCGCGATGAAAATTCGCTATTACGAATATTCGTCTTTTTTTCAAACTGTTTTAAAAACTGAGCACATTGTAGGGATCTCCTTTGGCTGATAAATGCAATGCTTGTATCATTAAAGACCCAGGGATGAGACTGTGAGACGAAAGGTTTATGCTTGTGAATATTCGCATTGCGAATATTCGCAATATGAATATTAGCAATGCGAATATTCGTGGAAATTCCGCCCTACTTATGCTTGCGAGCCAATGAGAGTTCTGCAAGCACAGATGTCAGAGCTTAGCAACGTCCCTAGCAACGTCCCTCGCATGATGTTATAGCGCGCAATTCAAAAAAACATCATGAATAAAACGAATATAAAAATTTCACGAATATGGGATGATATCGCAAAATATCGCAAATTCGAATATGGCATATGCCGCTCATCACTGGTATTTATATATATATAATGGTATTTTTGTGCATTTGACATGACTCAGACTCTTTATGCAGATTGTGACTAGTTATCCGCATATTTCCCGCCTTTATAAGTTCTGATAGGCTTCCATTTTGCTGTAAAACTTCTTAAAGATTGTCTTTGAGGGGCTGGAAGCTTCCTGCACACTTAAACTTTCCATTATATCAAGCTGTCGGAATCAATCTTCCTTCATCTCAGCCTCTTCTCTTCATGCATTAGTCATTATTACGGATCTCTTTTTGGGTTCTTTCCATCGTTCTGTTTAATGAAACAGAAAATCACTTCTACCAACAATTGCTTTTATTAAAGGAGTTTATTTTTTTTTTTCGTTACATCATCGCTCTCTGTCTTTTCCTTTTCTTGTCTTCTCCCATTTTTCTTCTGTGACACTTCAGTCATTTTAGCTGGGCCTAGACTTCTAAGTTAACAAAAAGCCTAAATCTAAACTTATTATTCACCTGTCTTATCTCATACAAGGGGAGACATTTATATTGTAAGCCTGTACTCTACGCGGGCTGTCATGTGGATGTTCTTACATAGAATAGCTACCTACTACATGTCTACTATGGTAAGTAAGTGAAAAAGACATAAGGATATTGTCACGTATGGACAGGGAACAGTGAAGTCCTAACTCACCCACAGCCACTGTTCGTACCTATTGCCTATGTGCCCTAAGTGACGGATCGACAACCATGATGACAAACCCTCCTTGCTAAGTGCTGGGCCAGCGTTGTCAAAAAAATAAAATACAAAAACCATAGGAGTCGGGAATAGCTGGAGGCACACAAACTAACAGAGATACACTAAGACACATACACGGTCAAATCAATGTCATTCTAGCCAAAGTCAGTACCAGAACACTAAGCAGGAGAGTAGTGAAAAAGCTGAGCCAAAGATCAAAACCTGAAGTCAGAAACACTATAAGATTGCTGGTTAATAAACAAATTCTTTCACTGGCAAGGACTAGAAGCACACTGCAGGTTTAAATAGCCAGCTACACAGGTGTGATCTCAGCATGGTCAGCTGACCAGCCCAAATAGTTAGGTCATTGCCAGCAACTAAACCAAAGCTCTTCGGGTCAGACACGGACGAGTCATTACAGATATATCTATAGGATCGCCTACACTATGCTAGGCTTTTATATGTTGACTTTATTCTTCTTCTTCTCTAGAGAATAGCTATATAATATATATTGCATACTATATGCATTTATAGCCCATATACAGTCATATACAGGAAGAGAGTACCTAGAAGTAATGTCCAACACATGCCCGACTAAGCACTGTTCACACCATGCACAAGTAGACAGCTGCATCTTGAACCGCACCTGAAGCCCAAACACTGGTGGTGCTCAATCTGAAGTAGGGAAGGCAAACCAATGAGACTACAGAGACAGAGATGGCACTCACCAAAATGGTCTTCTTTATAGACTGGGCCAGAAACAGCAGAGTACACATTTTAGTCTATATTGGCCATCGCACTAGTTTGCACTTGCCATACACAATCAATGACACCAGGTGAAGAGTGAACAATCTTTCTGGAAAAATTCTGTGACATTCTTTCAAGGACAAGTCATTATTGTAGGGAAATGAATTCACACACCCACTACAACGAGTGACCAGATTTTATAAAAAAAATAATTAAGCACTGTGACTTATTTTCAGATGATATATGGTCTGCCATGGGCTGCCTGTTGATCTTTCATTGTTAAATTTCCTTCGATGAATGTGCCTTAAAATTGTCTATTTTTATGTATGGGCATTAGACTCTTCCAGGCTTCACTCCCAGTTGTCGGGGGAAGCAGCCGCATTCCACCTCTTCTCACGAGTCAATTGTTTGAGGTTAGAGTATGATGACTGAACTGAGTGGCTACAAGTTAGAAGACAACTCAACCCTTTGAAGGGGGTCATGCCGCTGGGGACTTCCACAATCTTGGCTGCGGTCTACAGACATCCGGTTCACGGATGACTGCCACTGTGGGGCGGAGGCTTGTGGCGTCATGGTCACGCCCTGATCGTGATGTCATGGCCACACACCCTTAATGCAAGTCTATGGGGAGGGGGCATGATGTATGTAACTCCCCCTCCCATAGACTTGCATTGAGGGGGCGTGGTCATTACATCACAAGCGGGGCGTGGCATGACATCACAAGCCTCTGACGCTGCACCTGACGCTCTAAACGAACACCAGGTACAGCAGGGAGATCGTGGGGGTCCCCAGCGGTGGTACACCCACAATCAGACATCTTATCCCCTATCCTTTGGATAGGGGATAAGATGTTTAGGGGCAAAGTACCCCTTTATAAAGTACATGTCAATCGGAAAAACTTTGTTATACATCCTAGCGGCATGTCAAAAGTTTTTAGCGACCGTGTGTAGACCTCCACTGATCAGGAAAACAAGCCGGAACAACTCTACACTGTCATGCCCTCCTCTTCCTGCTCTGTGTCACATGATCTAGAAATGCTCCATAGACTTACAGTGCAGCTTTGTCTCGATCCCGGGACACGAAGCCGGGAAAGAACGTGCTGAGTGCGAAATTCTCCAGGCGAAGTTCTCCTGATCGGTGGAGATCTGAACACTTATACCCCGGTCGATAAAAACATTTGACATGTCGCTAGGACGTATCAAAAGTTTATCAAATAACTGCGAACATTTAAGTCTTGCAGCTGTAATTGTTGCCAAGTTGTCGAGTTTTCCAAGTGACTGTGTACAAGGGAGTTACTGCATGTCCCACTCTTGGGACCTGGCCAAAGGCTGTCTGGGCACAGCTGGAGGCACCCTGATTGGGAAACACTGCATTAGATGGATGGATGGCCCTTGAAATTAGTGGGTTTAGCGTTCAGCAGAATTTAGAGTGGTACTCCAGAGTTTAAAAATGTATTCTCCCTGCTGCCGGGAGCACCAGAGAAACCTGAGGACTGCGCTCGTGTATCTCTGGCGCTCCCATTCAGAATACATAGAGCTTGTGCCGATCTCGTTCTCCATGCAATGTGGAGATTAGGTTTGATCGCCCACATTCAGACACCTATCCCCAATTCTGTGTAAAGTATAAGCTTTTAAATGCTGTAATCTCGAGTGAAAAACCATATTTTTTCATATCAACTGGCTCAAGAAAGTTAAACAGATTTGTAAATTACTTCTAGTAAAAATCTTAATCCTTCCAGTACTTATCAGCTGCTGTTGTCTCCACAGAAGTTGTGTAGTTCTTTCCAGTCTGACCACAGCGCTCTCTTCTGACTCCTCTGTCTGTCTCCGGAACTGTCCAGAGTACAAGAACATCCTCATAGAAAACCTCTCCTGAAGTTCCTGAGACAGACATAGGTGTCACCAGAGAGCACTGTGGTCCGACTGGAAAGAATTACACAACTTCCTGTGGAGCATACAGCAGCTGATAAGTACCGGAAGGATTGATTTTTTTTATTTTTATTTTTTACTAGAAGTAATTTACAAATCTGTTTAACTTTCCTGAGCCAGTTGATATGAAAAAAATATTGTTTTTCAGCGGAATACCTCTTTAATCTAATAGGTAAGATCCGAGATGGTCACTGAAGATGTTACATTGGCCTTTGGGCCCTGTTGAGAACATTTTCTTCCACATACAAAAAGAGAACATATACATTTTTAAATTTCAATACAAAGCACTAGCCGCCCATCCTATGAAACTCTCATTATGCAGCTTTTATTGTCGTGCCGCATAATGGTTAGAACTTTCCTTATTCCCGTATCTCAATGTCCGGAGGCAGCAGAAAAGCTCTTTTGCTCTTTTGCTTTTTCAAAAGTACCTTGTGCCGAATCCTTTCGCATTACGAGTGAATATTTTATTAAGTACATTTCTTTTTTACAGAACAAATCCTTCCGAATCTCTCCTAAAAGCGAAAAGTTCATTCAGGCCTCTCCAGTAAAAACTTCCTATTTTCATGAGAAATGCTTTTTTTTTTCACCCCATTTTTTTTGTTATATCCTTTTTTACATACTGTTCGCGGAGGCGACCGTTTCCATGCATGTAACCCGTAAAAAGTTCTCCTTTCCAATCGCCGTTCATAATACATCAATACTAAATATACCCATTTCCATTGAAGAACTAAATTAAATGAGACTCCGGGCCAGCGGCACCTTTGTTTCTCAATTTCTTTGTGTGCAATCTGTGGCTTTCAATGCATACTAACCGCGCCGGGCGCCGCTCAGATCAACCTATACGTCTTTTCAGGCTCTTCAAAGAAAAAAAAAAAAAGCGTTTGCGAGTTATTTTTACTGTTGGGTCAAGTCATCTATATCTCTCTGCTCCTTACCGTCCACCCTCCCCCTCCTCCATCTCCATTTCATTTTTTATTAGGGACAGAGGGAAACGGAGGATTTTACAATATTTCACTCTCAGACCTATAAAGGATAATGGAACTGGAATATGAGTTGCATAAATAGAACCGTCCATTTATACCGGAGCTTTGCACTGCACTGAAATTTCCGACTATAGCTAACAGGTATAATGGTGTAATGCTAGTGTTTCCTGTGAGAAATATATATATTTATATATATATATATATATATATATATATATATATATATATATATATATATATTTATTTATTATTATTATTTTTTTTTTTCAAAATGTATTAAAATAAAAAATAAATATTACAATTATTATTGCTATAATAATGATGATGATGATGATGATGATGAAAATAATAATAATAATAATGACCATGGGTGAGGGGGGCTCAGGCCTTGAGCTGTGTAAGGGGCCCCAACATTTCTTATTTCAGACATGACTACAACTCCCAGTATGCCGGGGCAGCTAACGGCGGGCATGCCAGGCATGCTGGAAGTTGCAGTTTTGCAACAGCTGGAGACACCCTGCTTAGAAAACACTGCTCTAGACTCTCAGCCACCCAACAACTTTCTTAGTCTTTGGCTGTCCGGGCATGCTGGGAGTTGTAGTTTTGCAACAGTTGGAGGCACCCTGCTTGGGAAACAGTGCTCCAGAAGTTGGCTTTATTTAAAACATGTATATATCGGGCTGTAAAGTGTCATTTTGTGTGTTGCACTCAACTTATTGCATACACTGAGGTCTTACACTGTGTAAAGGGTTAACATTTCTTGCATATACTGAACACAGTTGAATGGTGCACTGGTCAAATGCTACTCCTAGCCAAAAGTGTCAGATGTTTTTAATCCAACCCTTTCTATCCTAGGAGAAGGGGTGGACCAAAACCTTTTATAACTAGTCTAGGTCTGGTCTTTTCCTGAAGGACACCTCTTAGCCCCTGCACTTGCTGAGAGTCCCAGTCATCCAATAAACTACACACTTCATAGTCCCACTATAGCTAAATATATCTACCCCTAGACCTGTCTTCTGCCTAAGTCTGCAATCAAGTCACTGTTCCTACATCGGTCCTGTTCACACTGTGAGAATGTTTCTCTACAGAATTCATATCTCTGAGAGGGAGAATGTTGACTTTGCAAGACAGGAGAAAGCTGAACAAGTGCCTTGCCGAAATACACTAAACACTTAACCAGCCTATGGCCAAGTCAGTGCCGCCTGTCTGCCACATCAGTAAGACTTAACTGAAGACGCCTTTCTCAGTATTACGGAACCCACCATAGAGCAAGTAAAGTGAAGTCTACATTTCCCACCTTACACCAAAGTAAACCAACTCATTCAGCAGATTCAGAAATATGGGACTGAGAGCAGGGAGCAGGGAGCAGGGAGCAGGGAGCAGGGAGCATTCACACGTGCATTAGTCTTTGTGTATAATAAAAAGCTCAAAAGTTTAATAAAGCAGCTGTAAAACCACCAATTAAAGGGACAGGGACCAAATATCCATTTGTTTCGCCGAATCCTTGTGTCCAGAGGTCTCATTCCTGCACTTTGTATAAAGGAACAACTTCTCTGACAACAGGTTGTGAGTCACAAATAACAATGTATGACATAGACAGTAAGGACTACTTCACCCAGCAGAACCCTCATCGGTTCCCCTAGTGGCAACTACAGATACTTTTTGAATATCCCTTCAATAATGTCCAGCATTTACCATCAGAAATCACATCATTGATACTTAATGATGGTCTGTTGGTTCTATCCATTAGAGAATATAAAGCCTGCCCCTTTAAAGGAGAACTCTAATCAGATCCTACCTCTCATTTTACAGACCCTTTGGAAAATAAAAGCAGCGACCGGATTGGTGACTACTGACTACTCCACTTTTGCAGCAGTTGTTCCCGTTACTGGGGGATCTTCAAGGCATCAGGCAGGGCCAGTAGATACATAGTTACATAGTTACATAGTTACATAGGGGGACATGTATCATTGCATTTAGACCATTTTTCACGTCTACAAATTTTGCGCAATTGCGCTTTTTTTGCATAGAGCTGCGTTTTTTTTGGTGGACAGTTTTCTAAAGTTGTCACCAGTTTGGTCTACAGTACACCACCTAATCCAGTGGACTGGTATTTATCAATTGCGCAAAAAAAAGTAGATGTTTTTTTTTGCGCAATTGCGCTTTTTTGCAAGAAAAGTAGTCTAAACCTAAGAGTGCTAGCAAGGACTCGTAGAAAATGGCAGACGGTGGAAGATGCAGGTGGGGGATGCAGGAGCCGTCTCTCAGCACTGCAGTACTACAACTACTCCCATCAGAATCTGTCCCATAATGGGAGTAGTTGTAGTACTGCAGCGCTGAGAGACGCACATCCCCCTTCTGTGGGACTCTATTGTGACTGTTAGGACTACTACTCCCATCATGGACAGACTCTGCCCATGATGGGAGTTGTAGTCCTGGGGCTGAAGGACAGATCGCAGCAGGTCATTCTCCAGAGACCCGCTGCGATCTGCATTTATTAACTTAAAAAGCCGGCGGCAACACTGCACTCCCCCCCTCCTCCTGTATACAGATGTCACGATTCATAATCCCCGCCTCCGGGAGAGGGGAGCTCTGATTGGTGGAAAGCTATTCACCACTATTAGCACTATTAGCTTCTGTCTTCTGGTGGGGATTATGAATTGTGACAGGTCTATACAGGGGAGCAGGTGGAGCCGCTTCTACAGTATAGTATATAATTGTTATGTGTACTGTACCCCCCCAGACTAATACTGACCCCTTCTACAGTATATAATTGTTATGTGTACTGTACCCCCCCAGACTAATACTGACCCCTTCTACAGTATATAATTGTTATGTGTACTGTACCCCCCCCAGACTAATACTGACCCCTTCTATAGTATATAATTGTTATGTGTACTGTACCCCCCCAGACTAATACTGACCCCTTCTATAGTATATAATTGTTATGTGTACTGTACCCCCCCCCAGACTAATACTGACCCCTTCTACAGTATATAATTGTTATGTGTACTGTACCCCCCCAAGACTAATACTGACCCCTTCTACAGTATATAATTGTTATGTGTACTGTACCCCCCCCCAGACTAATACTGACCCCTTCTACAGTATATAATTGTTATGTGTACTGTACCCCCCCCAGACTAATACTGACCCCTTCTATAGTATATAATTGTTATGTGTACTGTACCCCCCCAGACTAATACTGACCCCTTCTACAGTATATAATTGTTATGTGTACTGTACCCCCCCAAGACTAATACTGACCCCTTCTATAGTATATAATTGTTATGTGTACTGTACCCCCCCCCCAGACTAATACTGACCCCTTCTACAGTATATAATTGTTATGTGTACTGTACCCCCCCCAGACTAATACTGACCCCTCCTACAGTATATAATTGTTATGTGTACTGTACCCCCCCCAGACTAATACTGACCCCTTCTACAGTATATAATTGTTATGTGTACTGTACCCCCCCCCAGACTAATACTGACCCCTTCTACAGTATATAATTGTTATGTGTACTGTACCCCCCCCCCCAGACTAATACTGACCCCTTCTATAGTATATAATTGTTATGTGTACTGTACCCCCCCAGACTAATACTGACCCCTTCTATAGTGAGCGCTGGGACCGCTGTGTGATTGACAGGTCCCCAGCGCAAGTGTCCGGCCCCACTGACCATGTTATAAATCTTTATGACACACACTGCCCGTCCTCCTCTTCATTCTTCTGATACCGGAGATGAGCGGCTTCTGCTTTCACTATAGTCAGAGCGCCCCCTACCGTTGTCTGGCCCCAGCCCCGTGCAGTGTGGAGGCCGGGAGGGGGCGCTCTGTCTATAGACTATGATACAGAAGCCGCGCGTCTCCGGTATCAGAAGAATGAAGAGGAGGACGGGCAGTGTGTATCATAAAGATTTATAACATATAAAGGTCAGTGGGGCCGGACACTTGCGCTGGGGACCTGTCAATCACACAGCGGTCCCAGCGCTCACTATAGAAGGGGTCAGTATTAGTCTGGGGGGGGGGGGGGGGGGGGAAATACACATAACAATTATATACTGTAGAAGCGGCTCCACTCGCTCCCCTGTATAGACCTGTCACAATTCATAATCCCCGCCAGAAGACAGGAGCTCTGATTGGTGTATAGTGGTGCATAGCTTTCCACCAATCAGAGCTCCGGTCTCCCGGCGGCGGGGATTATGAATCGTGACATCTGTATACAGGAGGAGGGGGGAGGGGAGTGCAGTGTTGCCGCCGGCTTTTTAAGTTAATAAATGCAGATCGCAGCGGGTCTCTGAAGAATGACCTGCTGCGATCTGTCCTTCAGCCCGAGGACTACAACTCCCATCATGGACAGAGTCTGTCCATGATGGGAGTAGTAGTCCTAACAGTCACAATACAGTTTCACAGCTGGGGGATGTGTTAGAGCCATCCCTCAGCACTGCGGTACTACAACTACTCCCATCATGGGACACAAAATTTCCCATGATGGGAGTAGTAGTCCAAGGGCAGACTGACGGATCTCAGGGGTCTCACTCTTGAGACCCCTTGCAACTTCTCCGCCCCTGCCCCCTAGTGATGACATCATTAGGGGGCGGAGCTTCACAGTCCAGGCCTGAAGCCAGGGTGGTAAGTATGGCTCTGTTCTCATTATGCGTTTTGCATAATGGGAACAGAGCCTTTTTGGCAGTGTGTTCCCAAACAGGGAGACTCCAACTGTTGTTTACCTACAGCCCCCATGATGGGAGTTGTAGTTTAGCAACAATTGGAGGCTCCCTCTTTAGGAACACACTGCATTATGTGCGCTCTCCCCAGGGGAGAGCGCCAAAAATGTACTGACCCATTTTTCGTGTTTTTATTTTCTTGTCATTTCAGATAAGTGAATGCAGAGGACTACCTGAGATTCGGTGGAGTGTGACGATGACTAGCATTTTTTTAATGTCAATAAAAGGGTTTACGAGGGCTGTGGGGGAGTGTTTTTTTAAACACATTTTTTATTTCATGTGTTGTGTTTTTTATAATTGAAATTTCAGGTTTAGTAGTGGAAGCTGTCTTGTAGACGGAATCTATTACTAAGCTGGGCTTAGCGTTAGCCCCGAAAACAGCTAGCGCTAACCCCCAATTATTACCCGGTACTCACCGCCACAGGGGTGCCGGGAAGAGCCGGTACCAACAGGCCCGGAGCATCAAAAATAGCGCTCCTTGGCCTAGGCGGTAACAGGTTGGGGTTATTTAGGCTGGGGAGGGCCAGTAACAATGGTCCTCGTCCATCCTGGTAACGTCAGGCTGTTGCTGATTGGTTGGTGTCTGATTGACACTGAAAATATGGGGAAGCCTATGTGTTGTTTTTTTTTGTAATAAAAAAAAAGTGTGTGGTTCCCCATATTTTTAGTGTCAGTCAGATACCAACCAATCAGCAACAGCCTGACGTTACCAGGGTGGGCGAGGACCATTGTTACTGGCTCTTCCCAACCTAAATAACCCCAGCCAGGAGCGCTATTTTTGACACTCCAGGCCTGTTGGTACTGGCTCTTCCCGGCAACCCTGTGGCGGTGGGTAACGGGGTAATAATTGGGGGTTAGCGCTAGCTGTTTTTTTGGCTAACGATAAGCCTGGCATTGAAAAAAAAATGTATTTAAAAAAAAATAAAAAATCCCCACACAGCCCTCATTAAACCTTTTATTGACATTAAAAAAAAGCTGCTCATCATCGCAATACACTGAATCTGACGTAGTCCTCCCCATTCACATATCTGAAATGAGAAAAAGAAAAGGTGAGGACATCATTTGCGATCTCACCTGGGGAGCGCGCCCATACTGCAGTATGTAACAGGGAGCCTCCAATTGTTCTTGTCTGCCTACTGTATCCTGTATATACAGTCATCTATAGATGGCGGTATATACAGGAGAGCGCACAAAGATTTAACTCAGAACTGCAGTGTGGGTTAACTCTTTCCTTGCTGGGATCCTGTATAGTATACATGGATACACTATGCCCCCTGTATACTATACAGCGGGCGGAGGTAAGTAGTGATGCTCTGCACCCTGTATATGTATATGCTATACATCACTCCTCACCTCCTTACACTCCGTAGGGCGGGCGCTCTGCACCCTGAATATATATATACTATACATCACTCCTCACCTCCTTACACTCCGTGGGGCGGGCGCTCTGCATCCTGTATATGTATATACTATACATCACTCCTTACCTCCTTACACTCCGTGGGGCGGGCGCTCTGCACCCTGTATATGTATATGCTATACATCACTCCTTACCTCCTTACACTCCGTGGGGCGGGAGCTCTGCATCCTGTATATGTATATACTATACATCACTCCTTACCTCCTTACACTCTGTAGGGCGGGCGCTCTGCACCCTGTATATGTATATACTATACATCACTCCTTACCTCCTTACACTCCGTGGGGCGGGCGCTCTGCACCCTGTATATGTATATGCTATACATCACTCCTTACCTCCTTACACTCCGTGGGGCGGGAGCTCTGCATCCTGTATATGTATATGCTATACATCACTCCTTACCTCCTTACACTCCGTGGGGCGGGCGCTCTGCATCCTGTATATGTATATACTATACATCACTCCTTACCTCCTTACACTCTGTAGGGCGGGCGCTCTGCACCCTGTATATATATATACTATACATCACTCCTTACCTCCTTACACTCCGTGGGGCGGGCGCTCTGCACCCTGTATATGTATATGCTATACATCACTCCTTACCTCCTTACACTCCGTGGGGCGGGCGCTCTGCACCCTGTATATGTATATACTATACATCACTCCTTACCTCCTTACACTCCGTAGGGCGGGCGCTCTGCACCCTGTATATGTATATACTATACATCACTCCTTACCTCCTTACACTCCGTAGGGCGGGCGCTCTGCACCCTGTATATATATATACTATACATCACTCCTTACCTCCTTACACTCCGTGGGGCGGGCGCTCTGCACCCTGTATATGTATATGCTATACATCACTCCTTACCTCCTTACACTCCGTGGGGCGGGCGCTCTGCACCCTGTATATGTATATACTATACATCACTCCTTACCTCCTTACACTCTGTAGGGCGGGCGCTCTGCACCCTGTATATATATATGCTATACATCACTCCTTACCTCCTTACACTCCGTAGGGCGGGCGCTCTGCACCCTGTATATGTATATACTATACATCACTCCTTACCTCCTTACACTCTGTAGGGCGGGCGCTCTGCACCCTGTATATGTATATGCTATACATCACTACTTACCTCCTTACACTCTGTAGGGCGGGCGCTCTGCACCCTGTATATGTATATGCTATACATCACTCCTCACCTCCTTACACTCCGTGGGGCGGGCGCTCTGCACCCTGTATATGTATATGCTATACATCACTCCTTACCTCCTTACACTCTGTAGGGCGGGCGCTCTGCACCCTGTATATGTATATACTATACATCACTCCTTACCTCCTTACACTCCGTGGGGCGGGCGCTCTGCACCCTGTATATGTATATACTATACATCACTCCTTACCTCCTTACACTCCGTGGGGCGGGAGCTCTGCATCCTGTATATGTATATGCTATACATCACTCCTTACCTCCTTACACTCCGTAGGGCGGGCGCTCTGCACCCTGTATATGTATATACTATACATCACTCCTTACCTCCTTACACTCTGTAGGGCGGGCGCTCTGCACCCTGTATATGTATATGCTATACATCACTCCTTACCTCCTTACACTCCGTGGGGCGGGCGCTCTGCACCCTGTATATGTATATGCTATACATCACTCCTTACCTCCTTACACTCCGTGGGGCGGGCGCTCTGCACCCTGTATATATATATACTATACATCACTCCTTACCTCCATACACTCCGTGGGGCGGGCGCTCTGCATCCTGTATATGTATATGCTATACATCACTCCTTACCTCCTTACACTCCGTGGGGCGGGCGCTCTGCACCCTGTATATGTATATGCTATACATCACTCCTTACCTCCTTACACTCCGTAGGGCGGGCGCTCTGCACCCTGTATATATATATACTATACATCACTCCTTACCTCCTTACACTCCGTAGGGCGGGCGCTCTGCACCCTGTATATGTATATACTATACATCACTCCTCACCTCCTTACACTCCGTGGGGCGGGCGCTCTGCACCCTGTATATGTATATGCTATACATCACTCCTTACCTCCTTACACTCTGTAGGGCGGGCGCTCTGCACCCTGTATATGTATATACTATACATCACTCCTTACCTCCTTACACTCCGTGGGGCGGGCGCTCTGCACCCTGTATATGTATATACTATACATCACTCCTTACCTCCTTACACTCCGTGGGGCGGGAGCTCTGCATCCTGTATATGTATATGCTATACATCACTCCTTACCTCCTTACACTCCGTAGGGCGGGCGCTCTGCACCCTGTATATGTATATACTATACATCACTCCTTACCTCCTTACACTCTGTAGGGCGGGCGCTCTGCACCCTGTATATGTATATGCTATACATCACTCCTTACCTCCTTACACTCCGTGGGGCGGGCGCTCTGCACCCTGTATATGTATATGCTATACATCACTCCTTACCTCCTTACACTCCGTGGGGCGGGCGCTCTGCACCCTGTATATATATATACTATACATCACTCCTTACCTCCATACACTCCGTGGGGCGGGCGCTCTGCATCCTGTATATGTATATGCTATACATCACTCCTTACCTCCTTACACTCCGTGGGGCGGGCGCTCTGCACCCTGTATATGTATATGCTATACATCACTACTTACCTCCTTACACTCTGTAGGGCGGGCGCTCTGCACCCTGTATATATATATACTATACATCACTCCTTACCTCCTTACACTCCGTGGGGCGGGCGCTCTGCACCCTGTATATGTATATACTATACATCACTCCTTACCTCCTTACACTCCGTGGGGCGGGCGCTCTGCACCCTGTATATGTATATACTATACATCACTCCTTACCTCCTTACACTCCGTGGGGCGGGCGCTCTGCACCCTGTATATGTATATACTATACATCACTCCTTACCTCCTTACACTCTGTGGGGCGGGCGCTCTGCACCCTGTATATGTATATACTATACATCACTCCTCACCTCCTTACACTCCGTGGGGCGGGCGCTCTGCACCCTGTATATGTATATGCTATACATCACTCCTCACCTCCTTACACTCCGTGGGGCGGGCGCTCTGCACCCTGTATATGTATATACTATACATCACTCCTCACCTCCTTACACTCCGTGGGGCGGGCGCTCTGCATCCTCTATATGTATATGCTATACATCACTACTTACCTCCTTACACTCTGTAGGGCGGGCGCTCTGCACCCTGTATATGTATATACTATACATCACTCCTCACCTCCTTACACTCTGTAGGGCGGGCGCTCTGCACCCTGTATATGTATATGCTATACATCACTCCTTACCTCCTTACACTCCGTGGGGCGGGCGCTCTGCACCCTGTATATGTATATACTATACATCACTACTCACCTCCTTACACTCCGTGGGGCGGGCGCTCTGCACCCTGTATATGTATATGCTATACATCACTACTTACCTCCTTACACTCCGTGGGGCGGGCGCTCTGCATCCTGTATATGTATATGCTATACATCACTCCTTACCTCCTTACACTCCGTGAGGCGGGCGCTCTGCACCCTGTATATGTATATGCTATACATCACTCCTTACCTCCTTACACTCTGTAGGGCGGGAGCTCTGCACCCTGTATATGTATATGCTATACATCACTCCTTACCTCCTTACACTCCGTGGGGCGGGCGCTCTGCACCCTGTATATGTATATGCTATACATCACTCCTCACCTCCTTACACTCTGTAGGGCGGGCGCTCTGCACCCTGTATATATATATACTATACATCACTCCTTACCTCCTTACACTCTGTAGGGCGGGCGCTCTGCACCCTGTATATATATATACTATACATCACTCCTCACCTCCTTACACTCCGTAGGGCGGGCGCTCTGCACCCTGTATATATATATACTATACATCACTCCTTACCTCCTTACACTCTGTAGGGCGGGCGCTCTGCACCCTGTATATATATATACTATACATCACTCCTTACCTCCATACACTCCGTGGGGCGGGCGCTCTGCATCCTGTATATGTATATACTATACATCACTCCTTACCTCCTTACACTCTGTAGGGCGGGCGCTCTGCACCCTGTATATATATATACTATACATCACTCCTTACCTCCTTACACTCTGTAGGGCGGGCGCTCTGCACCCTGTATATATATATACTATACATCACTCCTTACCTCCTTACACTCCGTGGGGGGGGGGGGGGGGGCGCTCTGCATCCTGTATATGTATATACTATACATCACTCCTCACCTCCTTACACTCCGTAGGGCGGGCGCTCTGCACCCTGTATATATATATACTATACATCACTCCTTACCTCCTTACACTCCGTGGGGCGGGCGCTCTGCACCCTGTATATGTATATACTATACATCACTCCTCACCTCCTTACACTCCGTGGGGCGGGCGCTCTGCACCCTGTATATGTATATACTATACATCACTCCTTACCTCCTTACACTCCGTGGGGCGGGCGCTCTGCACCCTGTATATGTATATACTATACATCACTCCTTACCTCCTTACACTCTGTAGGGCGGGCGCTCTGCATCCTGTATATGTATATGCTATACATCACTCCTTACCTCCTTACACTCTGTAGGGCGGGCGCTCTGCACCCTGTATATGTATATACTATACATCACTCCTCACCTCCTTACACTCTGTAGGGCGGGCGCTCTGCATTCTGTATATGTATATGCTATACATCACTCCTTACCTCCTTACACTCCGTGGGGCGGGCGCTCTGCACCCTGTATATGTATATACTATACATCACTACTCACCTCCTTACACTCCGTGGGGCGGGCGCTCTGCACCCTGTATATGTATATGCTATACATCACTCCTTACCTCCTTACACTCCGTGGGGCGGGCGCTCTGCATCCTGTATATGTATATACTATACATCACTCCTTACCTCCTTACACTCCGTAGGGCGGGCGCTCTGCATCCTGTATATGTATATGCTGTACATCACTCCTTACCTCCTTACACTCCGTGGGGCGGGCGCTCTGCACCCTGTATATGTATATGCTATACATCACTCCTCACCTCCTTACACTCTGTAGGGCGGGCGCTCTGCACCCTGTATATATATATACTATACATCACTCCTTACCTCCTTACACTCTGTAGGGCGGGCGCTCTGCACCCTGTATATATATATACTATACATCACTCCTCACCTCCTTACACTCCGTAGGGCGGGCGCTCTGCACCCTGTATATATATATACTATACATCACTCCTTACCTCCTTACACTCTGTAGGGCGGGCGCTCTGCACCCTGTATATATATATACTATACATCACTCCTTACCTCCATACACTCCGTGGGGCGGGCGCTCTGCATCCTGTATATGTATATACTATACATCACTCCTTACCTCCTTACACTCTGTAGGGCGGGCGCTCTGCACCCTGTATATATATATACTATACATCACTCCTTACCTCCTTACACTCTGTAGGGCGGGCGCTCTGCACCCTGTATATATATATACTATACATCACTCCTTACCTCCTTACACTCCGTGGGGGGGGGGGGGGCGCTCTGCATCCTGTATATGTATATACTATACATCACTCCTCACCTCCTTACACTCCGTAGGGCGGGCGCTCTGCACCCTGTATATATATATACTATACATCACTCCTTACCTCCTTACACTCCGTGGGGCGGGCGCTCTGCACCCTGTATATGTATATACTATACATCACTCCTTACCTCCTTACACTCCGTGGGGCGGGCGCTCTGCACCCTGTATATGTATATACTATACATCACTCCTTACCTCCTTACACTCTGTAGGGCGGGCGCTCTGCATCCTGTATATGTATATGCTATACATCACTCCTTACCTCCTTACACTCTGTAGGGCGGGCGCTCTGCACCCTGTATATGTATATACTATACATCACTCCTCACCTCCTTACACTCTGTAGGGCGGGCGCTCTGCATTCTGTATATGTATATGCTATACATCACTCCTTACCTCCTTACACTCCGTGGGGCGGGCGCTCTGCACCCTGTATATGTATATGCTATACATCACTCCTTACCTCCTTACACTCTGTAGGGCGGGCGCTCTGCACCCTGTATATGTATATGCTATACATCACTCCTCACCTCCTTACACTCCGTAGGGCGGGCGCTCTGCACCCTGTATATATATATACTATACATCACTCCTTACCTCCTTACACTCTGTAGGGCGGGCGCTCTGCACCCTGTATATATATATACTATACATCACTCCTTACCTCCTTACACTCCGTGGGGCGGGCGCTCTGCACCCTGTATATGTATATGCTATACATCACTCCTTACCTCCTTACACTCCGTGGGGCGGGCGCTCTGCACCCTGTATATGTATATGCTATACATCACTCCTTACCTCCTTACACTCCGTGGGGCGGGCGCTCTGCATCCTGTATATGTATATGCTATACATCACTCCTTACCTCCTTACACTCCGTGGGGCGGGCGCTCTGCACCCTGTATATGTATATACTATACATCACTCCTTACCTCCTTACACTCCGTGGGGCGGGCGCTCTGCACCCTGTATATGTATATGCTATACATCACTCCTTACCTCCTTACACTCCGTGGGGCGGGCGCTCTGCACCCTGTATATGTATATACTATACATCACTCCTTACCTCCTTACACTCCGTAGGGCGGGCGCTCTGCACCCTGTATATGTATATGCTATACATCACTCCTTACCTCCTTACACTCCGTGGGGCGGGCGCTCTGCACCCTGTATATGTATATGCTATACATCACTCCTCACCTCCTTACACTCTGTAGGGCGGGCGCTCTGCACCCTGTATATGTATATGCTATACATCACTACTTACCTCCTTACACTCCGTGGGGCGGGCGCTCTGCACCCTGTATATATATATACTATACATCACTCCTTACCTCCATACACTCCGTGGGGCGGGCGCTCTGCACCCTGTATATGTATATACTATACATCACTCCTTACCTCCTTACACTCCGTGGGGCGGGCGCTCTGCACCCTGTATATGTATATACTATACATCACTCCTCACCTCCTTACACTCCGTGGGGCGGGCGCTCTGCATCCTGTATATATATATACTATACATCACTCCTTACCTCCTTACACTCCGTAGGGCGGGCGCTCTGCACCCTGTATATGTATATGCTATACATCACTCCTTACCTCCTTACACTCCGTGGGGCGGGCGCTCTGCACCCTGTATATGTATATGCTATACATCACTCCTTACCTCCTTACACTCCGTGGGGCGGGCGCTCTGCACCCTGTATATGTATATGCTATACATCACTCCTTACCTCCTTACACTCTGTAGGGCGGGCGCTCTGCACCCTGTATATGTATATGCTATACATCACTCCTCACCTCCTTACACTCCGTGGGGCGGGCGCTCTGCACCCTGTATATGTATATGCTATACATCACTCCTCACCTCCTTACACTCTGTAGGGCGGGCGCTCTGCACCCTGTATATGTATATACTATACATCACTCCTAACCTCCTTACACTCCGTAGGGCGGGCGCTCTGCACCCTGTATATGTATATACTATACATCACTCCTTACCTCCTTACACTCCGTAGGGCGGGCGCTCTGCACCCTGTATATGTATATGCTATACATCACTCCTTACCTCCTTACACTCCGTAGGGCGGGCGCTCTGCACCCTGTATATGTATATGCTATACATCACTCCTTACCTCCTTACACTCTGTAGGGCGGGCGCTCTGCACCCTGTATATGTATATGCTATACATCACTCCTTACCTCCTTACACTCCGTAGGGCGGGCGCTCTGCACCCTGTATATGTATATACTATACATCACTCCTAACCTCCTTACACTCCGTAGGGCGGGCGCTCTGCACCCTGTATATGTATATACTATACATCAATACTTACCTCCTTACACTCCGTGGGGCGGGCGCTCTGCACCCTGTATATGTATATGCTATACATCACTCCTTACCTCCTTACACTCCGTGGGGCGGGCGCTCTGCACCCTGTATATGTATATGCTATACATCACTCCTAACCTCCTTACACTCCGTAGGGCGGGCGCTCTGCACCCTGTATATGTATATACTATACATCAATACTTACCTCCTTACACTCCGTGGGGCGGGCGCTCTGCACCCTGTATATGTATATACTATACATCACTCCTTACCTCCTTACACTCTGTAGGGCGGGCGCTCTGCACCCTGTATATGTATATGCTATACATCACTCCTTACCTCCTTACACTCCGTGGGGCGGGCGCTCTGCACCCTGTATATATATATACTATACATCACTCCTTACCTCCTTACACTCCGTGGGGCGGGCGCTCTGCACCCTGTATATGTATATGCTATACATCACTCCTCACCTCCTTACACTCTGTAGGGCGGGCGCTCTGCACCCTGTATATGTATATACTATACATCACTCCTTACCTCCTTACACTCCGTGGGGCGGGCGCTCTGCACCCTGTATATGTATATGCTATACATCACTCCTTACCTCCTTACACTCTGTAGGGCGGGCGCTCTGCACCCTGTATATGTATATGCTATACATCACTCCTTACCTCCTTACACTCCGTAGGGCGGGCGCTCTGCACCCTGTATATGTATATACTATACATCACTCCTAACCTCCTTACACTCCGTAGGGCGGGCGCTCTGCACCCTGTATATGTATATACTATACATCAATACTTACCTCCTTACACTCCGTGGGGCGGGCGCTCTGCACCCTGTATATGTATATGCTATACATCACTCCTTACCTCCTTACACTCCGTGGGGCGGGCGCTCTGCACCCTGTATATGTATATGCTATACATCACTCCTAACCTCCTTACACTCCGTAGGGCGGGCGCTCTGCACCCTGTATATGTATATACTATACATCAATACTTACCTCCTTACACTCCGTGGGGCGGGCGCTCTGCACCCTGTATATGTATATGCTATACATCACTCCTTACCTCCTTACACTCCGTGGGGCGGGCGCTCTGCACCCTGTATATGTATATGCTATACATCACTCCTTACCTCCTTACACTCTGTAGGGCGGGCGCTCTGCACCCTGTATATGTATATGCTATACATCACTCCTTACCTCCTTACACTCCGTGGGGCGGGCGCTCTGCACCCTGTATATGTATATACTATACATCACTCCTTACCTCCTTACACTCCGTGGGGCGGGCGCTCTGCACCCTGTATATGTATATGCTATACATCACTCCTCACCTCCTTACACTCTGTAGGGCGGGCGCTCTGCACCCTGTATATGTATATGCTATACATCACTCCTTACCTCCTTACACTCTGTAGGGCGGGCGCTCTGCACCCTGTATATGTATATACTATACATCACTCCTTACCTCCTTACACTCTGTAGGGCGGGCGCTCTGCACCCTGTATATGTATATGCTATACATCACTCCTTACCTCCTTACACTCCGTGGGGCGGGCGCTCTGCACCCTGTATATGTATATGCTATACATCACTCCTTACCTCCTTACACTCCGTGGGGCGGGCGCTCTGCACCCTGTATATGTATATGCTATACATCACTCCTTACACTCTGTAGGGCGGGCGCTCTGCACCCTGTATATGTATATGCTATACATCACTCCTTACACTCCGTGGGGCGGGCGCTCTGCACCCTGTATATGTATATGCTATACATCACTCCTTACACTCCGTGGGGCGGGCGCTCTGCACCCTGTATATGTATATACTATACATCACTCCTCACCTCCTTACACTCTGTGGGGCGGGCGCTCTGCACCCTGTATATGTATATACTATACATCACTCCTCACCTCCTTACACTCTGTAGGGCGGGCGCTCTGCACCCTGTATATATATATACTATACATCACTCCTCACCTCCTTACACTCTGTGGGGCGGGCGCTCTGCACCCTGTATATGTATATACTATACATCACTCCTCACCTCCTTACACTCTGTAGGGCGGGCGCTCTGCACCCTGTATATGTATATGCTATACATCACTCCTTACCTCCTTACACTCCGTAGGGCGGGCGCTCTGCACCCTGTATATGTATATACTATACATCACTCCTAACCTCCTTACACTCCGTAGGGCGGGCGCTCTGCACCCTGTATATGTATATGCTATACATCACTCCTTACCTCCTTACACTCCGTGGGGCGGGCGCTCTGCACCCTGTATATGTATATGCTATACATCACTCCTTACCTCCTTACACTCCGTGGGGCGGGCGCTCTGCACCCTGTATATGTATATACTATACATCACTCCTTACCTCCTTACACTCTGTGGGGCGGGCGCTCTGCACCCTGTATATATATATACTATACATCACTCCTTACCTCCTTACACTCCGTGGGGCGGGCGCTCTGCACCCTGTATATGTATATGCTATACATCACTCCTCACCTCCTTACACTCTGTAGGGCGGGCGCTCTGCATCCTGTATATGTATATGCTATACATCACTCCTTACCTCCTTACACTCCGTGGGGCGGGCGCTCTGCATCCTGTATATGTATATGCTATACATCACTCCTTACACTCTGTAGGGCGGGCGCTCTGCACCCTGTATATATATATATACTATACATCACTCCTAACCTCCTTACACTCTGTAGGGCGGGCGCTCTGCACCCTGTATATGTATATGCTATACATCACTACTTACCTCCTTACACTCCGTGGGGCGGGCGCTCTGCACCCTGTATATGTATATACTATACATCACTCCTTACCTCCTTACACTCCGTGGGGCGGGCGCTCTGCACCCTGTATATGTATATGCTATACATCACTCCTTACCTCCTTACACTCCGTGGGGCGGGCGCTCTGCACCCTGTATATGTATATACTATACATCACTCCTTACCTCCTTACACTCCGTAGGGCGGGCGCTCTGCACCCTGTATATGTATATGCTATACATCACTCCTTACCTCCTTACACTCTGTAGGGCGGGCGCTCTGCACCCTGTATATGTATATGCTATACATCACTCCTTACCTCCTTACACTCCGTAGGGCGGGCGCTCTGCATCCTGTATATGTATATGCTATACATCACTCCTCACCTCCTTACACTCTGTAGGGCGGGCGCTCTGCACCCTGTATATGTATATACTATACATCACTCCTTACCTCCTTACACTCCGTAGGGCGGGCGCTCTGCACCCTGTATATGTATATGCTATACATCACTCCTTACCTCCTTACACTCTGTAGGGCGGGCGCTCTGCATCCTGTATATGTATATACTATACATCACTCCTTACCTCCTTACACTCCGTGGGGCGGGCGCTCTGCACCCTGTATATGTATATGCTGTACATCACTCCTTACCTCCTTACACTCCGTGGGGCGGGCGCTCTGCACCCTGTATATGTATATGCTGTACATCACTCCTTACCTCCTTACACTCCGTGGGGCGGGCGCTCTGCACCCTGTATATGTATATGCTATACATCACTCCTCACCTCCTTACACTCCGTGGGGCGGGCGCTCTGCATCCTGTATATGTATATGCTATACATCACTCCTCACCTCCTTACACTCTGTGGGGCGGGCGCTCTGCACCCTGTATATGTATATGCTATACATCACTCCTCACCTCCTTACACTCCGTGGGGCGGGCGCTCTGCACCCTGTATATGTATATACTATACATCACTCCTAACCTCCTTACACTCCGTGGGGCGGGCGCTCTGCACCCTGTATATGTATATGCTATACATCACTCCTTACCTCCTTACACTCTGTAGGGCGGGCGCTCTGCACCCTGTATATGTATATGCTATACATCACTCCTCACCTCCTTACACTCCGTGGGGCGGGCGCTCTGCACCCTGTATATGTATATACTATACATCAATACTTACCTCCATACACTCCGTGAGGCGGGCGCTCTGCACCCTGTATATGTATATACTATACATCACTCCTCACCTCCTTACACTCCGTGAGGCGGGCGCTCTACACCCTGTATATGTATATACTATACATCACTCCTTACCTCCTTACACTCCGTGGGGCGGGCGCTCTGCACCCTGTATATGTATATACTATACATCACTCCTTACCTCCTTACACTCCGTGGGGCGGGCGCTCTGCACCCTGTATATGTATATACTATACATCACTCCTCACCTCCTTACACTCCGTGGGGCGGGCGCTCTGCACCCTGTATATGTATATACTATACATCAATACTTACCTCCATACACTCCGTGAGGCGGGCGCTCTACATCCGACCCATGGAGTAGTACCTGCATTGAAAAAAATGCACACAGGGTACAAAAATGTTTGTTTCCGCACACCAGCAAAAGTGCAAGAAAAAACACAAGGGGAGAGATTAATCAAAACCTATGTAGAGGAAGAGTGGTGCAGTTGCCCATAGCAACCTATCAGATTGCTCCTTTCATTTTTGTAAAGAAGCAATCTGATTGGTTGCCATGGGCAACTGCACTACTCTTCCTCTGTACAGTTTTTGATAAATCTCCCCCAAGAAAAATTACCAAAATGCAGGAAAAGCTGGGACCGTTTTTCAGGCGTTTTTGCTGGTGGACAAAAAAAAACCTCAGTGGAATCCTGAAAAACAATAGAACAAAAGCCGAGCGTCCAGGATACAACACTATTCCTGTGAGGTGTAGAACAGGTCTACAAATAGAACTGTGTGGAGATTTAGACCATTGCACGAAATTTATCATGGGGCTTGCACAAGTTTGATAAATTTGGAGAAATTGCTCCGAATTTAGACCAACCAAAATGATCTACAAAAAACGTCTACCAACAACAACATTGATACATCTCCCCCATAGTAACTATTATATGAAAACTAAGGTAACATAGTAACATAGTTTATAAGGTTGAAAAAATACCAGAGTCCATCAAGTTCAACCTTTATCTCTAATGAGTCCAGACTGATCCAGAGGAGGCAAAAACCCTCATAACTAGAGGTAAAAATTCCTTCCCGACTCCAAATATCAAAATAAATCACTGGATCAACGTTCTGTCCCTATAAATCTAATATACATAACCAGCGATCTTATTATTCTCCAAAAATGCATCCAGACCCCTTTTATATTCTACTAGCTGAGTACCCGGCGTTGCCCGGTTTTTCCTTCTTAATCCTTGTTGGGGAGGAAAATAAACAAAGGAGGAAACTTTTGACTTCATATCCCGTCCTCATATATTGTTGTCATATCCCAACCCCCTATCCTGTCCTCCTATCCCGACCTCATATCCCGACCTCATATCCCGACCTCCTATCACAACCTCCTATCAAGGCATCATATCCCGACCTCCTATCCCGTCCTCCTATCCCGTCCTCCTTTCCCGATCTCCTATCCTGACCTCCTATCCCAACCTACTATCCCGACCTCCTATCTCGACCTCCTATCTCATCCTCCTATCTCGTCCTCCTATCCCGTCCTCCTATCCCATTTTCATATCCCGTCCTCCTATCTCGTCCTCCTATCTCGTCCTCCTATCTCGTCCTCCTATCTCGACCTCCTATTCCGACTTACTATCTCGTCCTTCTATCTTGACCTCCTATCTCGACTTTCTATCCCGACTTCCAATCCCGTCCTCCTATCCCATCCTCATATCCCGTCCTCCTATCTCGACCTCCTATCGCGATCTCGTATCCCGCCCTCCTATCTCGACCTCCTATCCTGACCTCCTATCCCGTCCTTCTATCCCGTCCTCCTATCCCGTCCTCCTATCCCGTCCTCCTATCCCGTCCTCCTATCCCGTCCTCCTATCCCGTCCTCCTATCTCGACCTCCTACCCAACCTCCTATCCTGTCCTTCTTTCCTGTCCTCCTATCTTGACCTCCTATCTCAACCTCCTATCCCGACCTCCTATCCCGACCTCCTATCCCATCCTCATATCCCATCCACATATCCCATCCTCCTATCTCAACCTCCTATCCTGACCTCATATCCCATCCTCCTATCCGGTCCTCCTATCCCGACCTCCTATTCCGACCTCCTATCCCATCCTTGTATCCCGACCTCCTATCCCGACCTGTAATATGTGTACCAGGTATTGAAATATCTCCAGCCGTACAGAAATTATGTGGGAACATACATTTCCCATTGATTTGTATGGGACTTGAAACGAAAACCCCGACCCTCACAAATGTGGGTAGTTAAGGGTTAAATTAACTATCCTATATTTTACGTGGACACGTAAGTAACATGTGACCAAGTATTATGGAAATATCTCCAGCCGTTTGGAAGTTATGCAGTAACATATATTTCCCATTGACTTGTATAGGACTTTAAACATAAACCCCGCCCCTGGCAAATGGGGGTGAGTAAGGGTTAAATCACCTATCCTATGTTTGTTGGTGACATATAAGTAACATGTGGCCAAGTGTAATGGTAATATCTACAGCCGTTTGGACATGATGCTGGAACATACATACATACATACATACACACATATATATATATACATACATACACATATATATATACACACATACATACATACACACACATACATACATATATACATACATACACACATATATATATATACATACATACACATATATATATACACACATACATACATACACACACATACATACATACACACATATATATATATATACATACATACACATATATATATACACACATACATACATACACACACATACATACATACACACATACATACACACATACATGTATGGCATAGCATTGAACAGTGTATGCATGTTTAAGCCCCCTATGGGGCTAAGAAAAAAAAGTGTAAAACAAAATGTAATAAAAGTTCATTAACCCCCTTCCCTATTAAACATTTAAATCACCCCCCTTTTCCCATAAAAAATAAATAAATAATGTAATAGATAATAAAAGTAGTTATATGTGGTACCGCTGCATGCGTAAATGTCCGAAATATTAAAATATAAGGTTAACTAAACCACATGGTTGATGAAGTACACGCAAAAAAATACCAAAGTCCAAAATTGTGCATTTTTGGTCACTTCAAATACCATAAAAATATTAATAAAAAGCAATCAAAAAGTCCCATCAAAACAAAAATGGTACCGATAAAAACTACAGACCACGGCGCAAAAAATTAGCCCTCATACCGCCCCGTACACGGAAAAATTTAAATATTTATATTTTTTTTAAGTATTCAAAATAAAATAAAACCTATATAAATTGGGCATTCTTGTAACTGTATGGACCTACAGAATAAAGATAAGGTATCATTTTTACCAAAAAGTGCACTGCTTAGAAACGGGAGCCCCCAAAATGTACATACGGGTGTTTCTTTTTTCATTTCACCGCAAAAATATATATATTTTTTTGTTTTGCCGCAGGTTATATTATAAAACAAGTGATGTCATTACAAAGTACAACTGGTGACGCAAAAAAACAAGCCCTTATATGGGTCTGTAGGTGCAAAATTGAAAGTGTTAGGATTTTAAGAAGGGAAGGAGGAAAAAACAAAAAACAAAAATGCAAAAACAAAAATTTGCTGATTCCTTAATCTGTTGGGGACCAGGGGCGTATGGGTACGCCCTTACACCCTGGTACTTAAGGACCAAGGACGTACCTGTGCACTTATGGGAATTTCGATCCCCACACCTAGCCGGATGGGATCGGAATGGGATTCATGCGGAAATCATTCAGCAGGCATCACGTGCAAATGCCTGGGGGGGTCCTGATACCAATTCAGATCGGCAATTTGCAGCAATTCCGGGCTGATCGGGTGTCTGGTGACTCAATAGCCTGGAAAATAGGGATGATGGGAGCTGTCAGAGACAGCCCCAATCATCCTGAAGGATAGGAGCGAGGTGGCAGCGGTGCCACCTCCTCCTATCCCTTGCGATTGGCCGATCAGAACTGACCTGGGCAGAGCGGGGGAAGATGGCGGCAATATGCGGGGACTGTGGATGCGGTGGGGACTGCTGGTGGCATTTACCTGGGTTCATGTGGGGATCAGGGACCGGCGGCTGACAGGAGGCGCAGGCAAGTGGAGGCAGCGGCGGCGGTGTCCCAGGTATAGCAGTGAAGATTGCCGTAAAGTGATCTTCACTACTGCTTTTAGGAGTTTCAAAACTACAACTACCGGCATGCCTATACAGCTTTTGGCTGTCTGGGCATGCTGGGAGTTGTAGTTTTGCAATAACTGGAGGCACACTGGTTAGGAAACATTGTCTGTTTCCTAACTCAGTGTTTCCCAACCCATGTGCCTCATGCTGTTGCAAAACTATAACTCCCAGCATGCACTGCTGGGAGTTGTAGTTTTGCAACAGCTGGAGGCACATAGGTTGGGAAACAGTGAGTTAGGAAACAGAGAGTGGTGGGAAACACTGCGGTAGTCTGTTGCCTAACTCAGTGTTTCCCAATCCCAACCAGTGAGCCTCTAGCTGTTGCATAACTACAACACCCAGCATGCATGGTCTGTCAGTGCATGCTGGGAGTTGTAGTTTTGACCCCCCCCCACGTGAATGTACAGGGTACATTCACACGGGCAGAGGTTTACAGAAAGTTTTCCGCTTCAAGTTTGAGATGCGGCGAATTGCAGCTGGAAACTCACTGTAAACCCTGGCCCGTGTGAATGTACCCTAAAAACACTGCACTACACTAACCCTAAATAAAGAATAAAACTCTACATGTACACCCCCTTACACTGTTGCCCCCCCCCCCCCCCTCAATAAAATTGTCTTGTACATCAGTTTTTTCAAAACAGAGCCTCCAGCTGTTGCAAAATAACAACTCTCAGTATTGCCGGAAAGCCATTGACTGTCCAGGCATGTTGGGAGTTTTGCAACAGCTGGAGGCACCCTGTTTGAGGAAAACTGAAATACAGTATTTTTGGTGGAGGAGGCAAGTGTAACGCTTGCATCCGGGTACACCCCTATGAAAATCCCTAATTTAGGCCTCAAATGCGCATGGCGCTCTTTCACTTCAAAGCCCTGTCATATTTCATGGCAACAGTTTAGGGCCACAAATGGGGTATCCCCGTACTCGGGAGAAATTGTGCTAATAATTTTTGGTGGCTTTTTCTCCTTTTTACCCCTTATGAAAAGGTAAAGTTGGGGTCTACACCAGCATGTTAGTGTAAAAAAATTAATTTTTTACACTAACATGCTGGTAAAAGGAAATAAAAATTTGTAACACAATGTCTCCCAAGTACTGAAATACCCCATTTGTGGGCGTAAAATGCTCTGCGGACGCACAACAAGGCTCAGGAGTGAGAGCGCACTATCTACCTTTGAGGCCTAAACTGGGGATTTGCACAGGGGTGGCTGCTGGTCATAGCGGTTCTGACATAAACGCAAAAAAAATGTAAGCAAATTTTGCTGAAATTGTTTTTGCGGGGCATGTCCAATTTAGGAAGCTCTAATTGTGCCAGGAAAGTGAAAAATACCCCACATGGCATACTATTTGGGAAACTACACCCCTCAAGAAACGTAATAAGGGGTGCAGTGAGCATTTATACCCCACAGCGGTTCTGACATAAGCACAAAAAAATTTATACCCACATGTGACCCCATTTTGGAATCTACACCCCTCATGGAATGTAATAAGGGGTACAGTGAGCATTTACACCTCACAGGTGACTAATAGATTTTTGAAACAGTGGTCCGTGAAAAGGAAGAATATAATTTTTCATTTGCACAGCCCATTGTTCCAAAGATCTGTCAAACGCCAGTGGGGTATAAATGCTCACTGCACCCCTTATTACGTTTCTTGAGGGGTGAGTTTTCCAAATAGTATGCCATGTGGGGTGTTTTTCGCTGTTCTGGCACAATGGGGGCTAAATGGGACATGCCCCGCAAAAACAATTTCAGCAAAATTTGCTTTCCAAAAGCCCAATGTCGCTCCTTTCCTTCTGAGCCCTCTAGTGCACCTGCAGATCACTTTACATCCACATATGATATATTTCTTTACTCAACGAAATGATGTTTAAAATTTTGGGGGACATTTTCACCTATTACCCCTTGTAAAAATGAAAATTTTGGGGTAACATCAGCATTTTAGTTAAAAAAAAAAATAATTTTTAATTTTCACGTCCAAGTTTATTGAAAATTAACACCTGTGAGATGTTAAGGCTCCCTGTAGCCCTTGTTACTTTCCTTGAGTGGTGTAGTTTCCCAAATAGCATGCCATGTGGAGTGTTTTTTTGCTGTTCTGGCACCATAGGGGCTTCCTAAATGCGACATGTCCCCCAAAAACCCTTTCAGCAAAATTCGCTCTCCAAAAGCCAAACGTGACTCCTTCTCTTCTGAGCCCTCTAGTGCACCCGCAGAACACTTTACATCCACATATGAGGTATGTCCTTACTCAAGAGAAAATGGGTTAAATATTTTGGGGGGCTTTTTTTCGTCTTACCACTTGTAAAAATTAAAAAATATGGGTCTACAAGAACATTTTAGTGTAAAAAATGAAGATTTTGAATTTTCGCCTCCACTTTGCTGCTATGCCTGTGAAACACCTAAAGGGTTAACAAACTTTCTGAATTACATTTTGAATATGTTAAGGGGTGCAGTCTTGATAATGGGGTCCATTATGGGGTATTTCTAACATAAAGACCCTCATATTCACTTCAAAACTGAACTGGTCCCTGAAAAATTCAGATTTTGAAATTTACTTGGAAAATTGCTGCTGAACTTTGAAGCCCTCTGATGTCTTCAAAAAGTAAAAACCCGTCAACATTATAATGCAAATATAAAGTAGACATATTGTATATGTGAATCAATATATAATTTATTTGGAATGTCTATTTTCCTTATAAGCAGAGAGCTTCAAAGTTATAAAAATGCAGAATTTTCAAATTTTTCATGAAATTTTGGAATTTTTCACCAAGAAATGATGCAAGTAAATGACACAATTTACCACTAATATAAAGTGGAATATGTCGCAAAAAAACTATCTCTAAATTAAATTCATAAGAACAAGGATCCCAGAGTTATCAATGCTTAAAGTGACAGTGGTCAGATGTGCAAAAAATGCTCTGGTCCATAGGGTCAAAATGGGCTTGGTCCCCAAGGGGTTAAGGTGAAAATAGGTCCCTAGGGGTTAAATAACATTTTGGGGTTAGTTTTACTCTCTTTAGCAATGAGTCTTTCTGTCTCTATTTTTGCTGCTTTTATCAGTTTTTTTTTACGTATTTTACATTTTTCAGTAGTTTAAATGCGTTATTTTTGTCATTTATTGCCCCCTTAACATTTTTATTCATCCATATTGGTTTTCTTTTATTTCTGACCCTTTTATTCCCATAAGGTAAATACATCTTACAGTGAGAATTTAAGATATTTTTAAAAGTCTCCCATTTAGTGTCGGTATTCTTGTTTTTGAGGACATTTGTCACGGAGCTGGATGTGGATCCTCTACCTGTGTGGCTGATGACTCGGACCGTATCGGGGAGCGGAGTATAAGGTGCCGCTGATCTTCACCAGAGCCCGCCGCAAGGCAGGATGGGTTTGCTGCAGCAGGCGTCACCAAGGTCGCTACCCCTGACATGGCTCGACCATCAGGTAGCTGGGCAAGGCGAGGTACCGAAGGAGGAGGCAGTAGCATAGACCGACGTAGCAGAAGGTCAAGGCAGGCGGCAAAGGTGCAAAGTCTATAACGTAGCGGGAAGGTCTGGATACATGGATAAGGCAAACAGGCAATAGGGAATGCTTAATCTCAGGCTAGGGGCACTGAAGATCAGGAAGGGAAGTGGGGGAGGTGCAGGATCTTTATAATATAGTGACAAGTGCAACAGTAATTATGGGGGTACTGGCCCTTTAAATTTCAGAGCTCCGGCACGCCCTCCCTAGGAGATGGGGACGCACGCCAGAGCTGAGACACAGGGGACGAGGCGGCAGCAGAGCGTGGTGAGTGACAGGCTGGGATTCACATGCGGGCACGTCCCGCGATGCAAATCCCAGCCCCGCCGGCCGACGGGGACACAGGGACTCTGCACTCATGGCCGGTGCTTGCGGACGGAGCGCAGAGTGTAACAACATTATCCCAATTTATATTGTTAAGGGCTTCTCTGAGTTGAAGTGTGGTCATAATTTAGCAAATTGCAATAGGAACAGATGCACCATGGGACACCAAATAAAGGCCGTCACGCCCCCTCCCATAGACTTGCATTGAGGGGGCGTTGCCATGATGTCACGAGCTGGACATGGCTGTGACGTTAGGAGCCTCCGCCCTGCATCGCTAGTTATCTGGCACGGAGCAAAGTTCGCTCCGTGCACCGGATGTCTGGGGTGCTGCAACTGAGATAGGGGATAAGATGTCTAGGGGCGAAGTACCCCTTTAATATAAAAACCTGATTTAAACAACCAATAATTTTCTGATGACACTGCCCCTCTAACATTCTAGTTTTTAATCCTGGTGAGAAGGCAGAAGTGTCAATCTAACGGGACATCATATGGACCGGGTGGAGTTTTCCTTCCGATGATGAGATGAAGGATACTTACAGTCTTATTCATCCGGTGATCTGTTGTTGTCCATGAGGTTGGAGCCCCCCACTGCCAGGATGATGGGGTCACCATTCCCCGCTGAGTATGATACTTATTATCTCATTGACTCCAATGCAAGTTCTATCATCAAAGACATGAAACCTCCAAACAGGTCCGAAGGGTCCTCGAAGGGTCACAGACCATTATAGAGACCACTGGGTGCCGCAGTCTACTGACCCCTATCCCATGTTATCTTATATTCTGTCAATAAGACCCCGGGAGCTGTCGAATCTCATAAATGAGCAGAACAAGTAAATACAAAGTGTTTGGGAATCACAAGGTGTGAGATCTTGAGGAAGCGTCTCCAGGGGCCCCGGAGATCAGACGAGTATCCACATCACTTTCCTTACAGCCGCCTCTTTGACAGATGATCTCTGTTATGTTAAATCAAATAATGAAACTTTAAGATCAGAGGAACAGAAGGGCCCAGATGTCTGTGAACCTTAAAGATGGAAAATTCTGAAAATTCTACAATAAATTCTCTAATAGATTCAGTTATAAGGGAAGCGTAAATACCTGGGAAATCAACAAGATGGCTTCTATCTCATATCTATGAAACACCTATCTATCTATCTATCTCATATCTATGAAACACCTATCTATATATCTATCTATCTCATATCTATCTATCTATCTATCTCATATCTATCTATCTATCTATCTATCTCATATCTATCTATCTATCTCATATCTCTCTCTCTCTCTATCTATCTATCTCATATCAATCTATCTATCTATCTATCTCATATCTATCTATCTATCTATCTCATATCTATCTATCTATCTCATATCTATCTATCTATCTCATATCTATCTATCTATCTATCTCATATCTATCTATCTATCTATCTCATATCTATCTATCTATCTATCTATCTATCTCATATCTATCTATCTATCTATCTATCTATCTATCTATCTAGAGAAGTTATAGGAAAACAGCACATCCAAAAAAAAAAGCCAAAATATGTTATGGTGCTCGCAGGTCCAGACCCGGGTCAGGGATCCATTTTTAAACAAAAAAGAGAATATCCACAGCACACATCCAATAGGTGAAAAATGGGGGTTTATTCCATCAAACAGAGGGTCCAGAACAACGTTTCAAGCAGCTCTCCTGCTCTTTATCAAGCTTGAAACGTTGTTCTGGACCCTCTGTTTGATGGAATAAACCCCCATTTTTCACCTATTGGATGTGTGCTGTGGATATTCTCTTTTTTGTTTAAAAATGGATCCCTGACCCGGTCTGGACCTGCGAGCACCATAACATATTGGATGGGTGACCACCACAGGTTCAAGTCCCGGGGTGGGACAGAGTGTTACGATGTTGTGGTTAAACTTTACTTTCCGGGAAAAGCAACCCATAGCAACCAATCAGATTGTTTCTTTCATTTTTCACAAGGCCTCTGCAAAATGAAGGAAGCGATCTGATTGGTTGCTATGGGTTGCTTTTCCTCTGGACAGGTTTTGATAAATCTCCCTCTATGGGGGAGACTCATCAAAACCAGTGTAGAGGAAGAGTTGTGCAGTTGCCCATTACCAATCAGATCGCTTCTTTCATTTTGCAGAGGCCTTGTGAAAAATGAAAGGAGCAATCTGATTGGTTGCTATGGGCAACTCAGCAGCTTTTCCAGTAAAGTAAAGTTAAACCACAGCACCGTAACACTATGTCCCACCCCGGGACTCGAACCCTTGGTGGTGTCCCATCCACTGTACTGCCGAGACGGTCCTGCTTATCTTACTGTTTTACATGCCGTGAGATCCCCATAGACCAAAATGAGCCTATTAGTTTCAATTGGCAAAAAATCACAGAGTTAATGCACCAGTCATAGTTCCCTATACCATTAAAGAAGGAAGGGCTCAATATTCACGAATATGCGCATAGGCGCATATATTTTCGCATATGCGCATAACTTTTTGCATGTGCGCAAATAAAAAAAGTGAATATAACGAATATTCGAATTTCGCAAATATATGACGAATATTCGTCCATATAGTAGTGAAATATCGCAAATTTCAATATGGCCTATGCTGTTCATCACTAATCTATCTATCTATCTATCTAGCAACAGGAGATAGATTGTGCTGGCCAACTTATTCTTTGTTTGTATGTATCTATCTATCTATCTATCTATCTATCTATTTATGTAGAAGGTAGGCAGCACGACCACGTATTCTGACGGAATCTTGGGGTGCAAGCAAGGATAGCAGTCCCAATCGCAGACGGCTCAAATAATCCAAGATGCAGAAAGTACAGCAGCACACCCAGTAGTAAAGTGCAAAAAATTGGGATTTATTGACCAATATCAAATGCGACATTTCGACGGCATCCCGCCATTTTTTCAAAAAAGATGGCGGGATGCCGTCGAAACGTCGCATTTGATATGGGTCAATAAATCCCAATTTTTTGCACTTTACTACTGGGTGTGCTGCTGTACTTTCTGCATCTTGGATTATCTATCTATTTATCTATCTATGTATCTCCTATCTATCTATCTTTCTATCTATCTCACATATATCTATCTCATATCTATGTATCTATCTATCTCACATCTATCTATCTCATATCTATCTATCTCATATCTGTCTATCTATCTATCTCATATATATCTCATATCTAACTATCTTTCTATCTCATATCTATCTTTCTATCTCATATCTATCTATATATCTATCTATCTATCTATCTCAAATCTATCTATCTATCTATCTCCTATCTATCTATCTATCTATCTCCTATCTATCTATATATCTAACCAAAGAATAAGTTGACCAGCACTATTAATCCAAACTATTGTAAAGACCTGGCTTGCAGGTGCAGGCTGCTGGGCTAAATATACAGCAACAGGAGAATACAGCAGCACACTGCTAGCACAAAGATATAGATGAAACAATGAGTATATAGATAAAACATGAGTATATTGATAGAACATGAAAAGCTATACAGCTGTAATGCAATAAATGAAGATATGAAACTATGAAATTATGAGGTACTTAGCTTGCAAATTTGGCGCCAAATAGCGTGAACCGTCCCACCACGGTAAGGTGACCTCATTCTGGGACGGACCCTACACTGTGTATATGCCTCTGTGTGAACAGTACAGCAGGCATTGCAAGGTCTGAAACATCCAAGGCAGCTTATATACACCTGATAGAGGTGGGTGGGGTGCAGGAGCCAACATGGAGGTAGCCACTCCCCCGTACGTGTAATACAACCAAAGAATAAGTTGGCCAGCACTATTAATCCAAACTATTGTAAAAACCTGGCTTACAGGTGCAGGCTGCTGGGCTAAATATACAGCAACAGGAGAATACAGCAGCACACTGCTAATAGAGGTGAGTGGGGCTCCTGCACCCCACCCACCTCTACCAGGTGTATATAAGCTGCCTTGGATGTTTCAGACCTTGCATGCCTGCTGAACTGTTCACACAGAGGCATATACACAGTGTAGGGTCCTTGCCAGAATGAGGTCACCCTACCGTGGTGGGACGGTCCACGCTATTTGACGCCAAATTCACAAGCTAAGTACCTCATAATTTCATAGTTTCATATCTTCATTTATTGCATTACAGCTGTATAGCTTTTCATGTTCTATCTATATACTCATGTTTTATCTATATACTCATGTTTCACCTATATCTTTGTGCTAGCAGTGTGCTGCTGTATTCTCCTGTTGCTATCTATCTATCTATCTATCTATCTATCTATCATCTCATATATATATATATCCTATCTATCTATCTATCTCATATCTATCTATCCATCTATCTAATATATTTCTATCTATCTATCTCATATCTATCTATCTCATATCTATTTCATATCTATCTCCTATCTATCTATCTATCTATCTATCTATCTCACATCTATATATCTCATATCTATCTATCTATCTATCTATCTATCTATCTTATATCTATCTATCTATCTATCTATCTATCTATGTATCTCCTATCTATCTATCTATCTCATATCTAGCTATCTATCTATCTATCTATCTATCTATCTATCTATCTATCTATCTATTTATCTGTCTATCTATCTATCATCTCATATCTATCTATCTCATATCTATCTATCTATCTATCTATCATCTATCTATCTATCCATCTATCTCATATATATCTATTTCATATATATCTATCTATCTCATGTCTATCTATCTATCTTTCTATCTCATATCTATCTACCTATCTATCTCATATCTATATATCTATCTCATATCTATCTATCTATCTATCTATCTCATATCTATTTATCTATCCATATCATATCTATATATCTATATCTCTCATATCTATCTATCTCTCATATCTATCTATCTATCTATCATATATCTTTCTATCTCATATCTATCTACCTATCTCATATCTATCTATCTATCTATCTATCTATCTATATATATATATATATATATATATATATATATATCATATCTATCTATCTATCTATCTATCTATCTATCTATCTATATATTGCATATATATCTCTCTCTCATATCTATCTATCTCTCATATCTATCTATCTATCTATCTATCTCATATCTATCTATCTCATATGTATCTCATATCTAACTATCTTTCTATCTCATATCTATCTTTCTATCTCATATCTATCTATCTATCTATCTATCTCAAATCTTTCTATCTATCTCCTATCTATCTATCTATCTATCTATCTATCTCCTATCTATCTATATATCTATCTATCATCTCATATCTATCTCCTATCTACCTATCTATCTATCTCATATCTATATATCCATCTATCTAATATCTTTCTATTTATCTATCTATCTATCTCATATTTATCTATCTCATATCTATCTCATATCTATTTCATATCTATCTATCTTTCTCACATCTATCAATCTCATATCTATCTATCTATCTCACATCTATATATCTCATATCTATCTATCTATCTTATATCTATCTATCTATATATCTATCTATCTCCTATCTATCTATCTATCTATCTATCAATCATCTCATATCTATCTATCTCATATCTATCTATCTATCTAATATCTTTCTATCTATCTATATATATCTCATATCTATCTCATATCTATCTATCTCATATCTATCTATCTATCTATCTATCTATCTATATCATATCTATCTAACTCATATCTATCTATCTCATATCTATCTGTCTATCTATCTATCTATCTATCTATCTATCTATCTAATATCTATCTATCTATCTATCTATCTATCTATCTATCTCATATCTATCTATCTCATATCTATCTGTCTATCCATATATCTCATACCTATCTATCTATCTGTCTATCTACCCACAATAACATATTCCTATTTGGAGTATAATTGGGACATTACATGTGTAGACCCCAGATAAGCCCTGACCTCTGGTAACATTTTCTCCTGTTTCTGTATCCGCGCGGTCGTGTTGTTCGGCGCTGGATTTACCGTTCGGTACAATAGTCGCTAATTGACATTTCCAGGTGTTCAACTCAGAATTCATTAATGTGAAACAAAAGTCAATGACATTTAGCGAAAGGTGAAGAAAGAGCGTTGGGTGCGCGGTGTCTGGGTCCTCACTAAAAGGTCACCTCTCACCCCGATCGGTGTCACAGATACATAGTTCACAGGAGACACAATGTAACCGGATTCATGTTCTGTATAACAAGAGTCAATCACAGAAGACATAACAATCTGCACAGCGCTCACCACCATGCTGCCCGGACGCTTGGATCCTGCGGGGTCCTCAGGGACCTCCTGTCAATCATCTTATAAAGTGGCTGAACTAAAGTTTAATGCATTGGAAATGGAACCTGTCAATTATCGTTATATTCAGCTTAATGGTGGAAAAGAATAATTGTGCTGTGACCTTGTGGAGGGCGACATCAGTGACTGCAGTGACCACACGGATCCAATAGGGGGCGAGGTCTGATATAGTTATGTCTCTTTGTATAGCTCTCACTGTGTTGTACTTTGACAAGTCTACAGCGCAACTATAGGTCAAACAGGGTATTGCAAATTCAATGGATTTATGAAAAAAACGATTTCGAACACACAACATTGTACTACGAAGAAAATAAAACTCCTGGTAAGAAAGAGTCCACATTAATATTAGAGGCTCCATTCAGAGCCAGAGGAAAAACTCCGAAAAATTGGATTCGGGCGATTCACGGAATTATCTTAAAAAAAAAAAAATTTAGGTCAGAATTTATTTGCGGTGAATCACTATTAAAAATGGCTATTTCTGGGCTACAGAGAGGCTCAGTAGGGGTGTAGAACACTTTGCCTTGCTGTAACATGCATATGGAGTGTGCTGTGTTAGTGAAATAATACTGTTATTCAGTATGACATGCAGATTACAGGCATCGCTATTAGAATCACTGCCGCAGAGCATCTGGATGTGGCAGCAGGGAATCCACATGTCGTCACAATTGAGGAGATTGAATAGATTATTTAACGCCATTTTTATTCAATTTAATTTGAATTTATTTTAAATTTTTTTTAAATCCTTTTTTAAGGACCCATTCTGGTGAGCATCGAGTTGACGGTCCACCACGAGGCGAGCTACCACCCATTCCACGTTCCATTCCCTGCCTCTCAGCGCCCTCTTACTCTGTGGGGAAGTGCGAATGTTTCATTTAATCCTTTATGGTTCATTGTTATCGCTCCAACCTGTTTTATCGGATTCTTGTGGTAATTCCACAGCTAATATATGACGTCAACGACCATAGGGCCTCTGTCTTGAAAAGATTACATTGATTTTTTTTACATTTAAATAGAAGATATTGAATGGATTCACAAGTTTAATGTGCCAGGAGCATGAGGAGATCACATGGCGGCACAATGACAGAGCCTGGTAATTGGAATTGGAATTTGAATTTTTTGAGGACCCATTGGAAGGCAAGTCTGGTGCCAGCAGCCGCGGTAATTTCAGCTCCAGTAGTGTATAATTGCTGCAGTGTAAACTATGGAAAATTTACAAAATATAGGGGAGGCTCTAATCAACTAGTGTCCTGGGACCCGAGCAGCTCAAATAACGCCTATACCCACGGTGCCAGAAACTGCAATAAACTTTAAATGGAAACTGAGGCTCAATTTCCATTTATAGACTATGGAAAAGCTCGCACTTGTACCTTAAAATCGAGCTGGCGGTCCTCCGCGAGGCCAGCTACTGCCTGTCCCAGCCCCTTCCTCTCAGCGCACCCCCATACTCTGAGTGTCCACTTGAAAAGGGAGGGACTGTAGTACCAGCAACCTGGACAAGAGCACTTTCAGCTTCCGAGCAATTGGATAAGTGGGCGCATAAAGCTCGAAGTGGCTGCAGTGAAAAAAAGCTCGTACTTGTATCTTGTATCCTAAAATCGAGCTGGCATTCCTCTGCAAGGTGAGATACCACCTGTTGCAGCCCCTGCCTCTCAGCAACCCCCCCCCCCCCCCCCCCCCGACTGTGAAATTGCAAATGTTTCATTTAATCAGTTATGGATTATTGTTATCGCTCCAACCTGTTTCATTGGATTCTTGTGACAATTCCACAGGAAATAAATGACATTGACGACCATAGGGCCTCAGTCTTGAAAAGATTACATCGTTTTTTTCTACTTAAATGTAAGATTTTGATTAGATTCACAAGTTTAATGTCCCGGGTGCCTGAAGCGTTTACTTTCAACTAATACTGTACATATACCACAATACCACAAAACCCAATATAACAAAGAGTCACATGGCGGCACAATGACAGAGCCTAGAGGTGGCAGCAGCCTGACGAGACCATAGGGCCTCACAATTGAAAAGATTAAAGACATTTTTTAAAATTTAAATTGAAGATTTTATATAGATTAAAGGGGTTCTCTGGTGCTTACACATCTTTTCCCCTATCCAAAGGATAGGGGATACGATGCCTGATCGCGGGAGTCCTGTCGCTGGGGACCCCCGGGATCATGCACGCGGCACCCCATTTGTAATCAGTCCCCGGAGCGTGTTCACTCCGGGACTGATTACAGGCGACCACCGGGCCGGCGGCGTGTGACGTCACGCCTCTGCCCCCGTGTGACCTCACGCTCCGCCCCTCAATGCAAGTCTACGGGAAGGGGCGTGACAGCTATCTCTCTCTCTTCTCTCCTCTCTCCTCCCTCTCTCTCTTTCCTTTTCTGCAGTTATTTGGGCTTGTGCTGAATCGCTGCTGTCTAGCTATTTTTCTATGCAACACACACTCTGCTCTATCTGCAATGAAACTCTCTCTCTGAAATAAAACGCTGATGTGACTGGCTGCAAATTGGCTACCGATTATATAGGGCTGTGACATCACAGGGGTGGATGGCTGCTGATAGGCTGCAGGCTGCATGTGATTCAGGGTCATCCCGCCTACCTTCCCAGAGTTCCTTGCCCCATGTCATCACATGTGGACCCGACATTTTAGATACCCTGGAGCCTGAACCGCAATAAATGGAGTTTATTGAAGCAACTCGTGCGATCAAATAGCATTGTAATTGTTTTACAGAGAGGCCCTTGTCCAGTCATCTTCTCTCTGACAAAGTCAATACATTCTCTCTTAGAGCTTGAGCACTCTATCCTCACAGCGTGGACAGGAACGGTGAATGCTGGAAGTTGTAGTTTTGCAACAGCTGGAGGCACCATGGTTGGGAAACACTGGATTAGGGACTAGGAATATAAACCCTTTACATTCTGTAAGACGTCAGTGTGTGCAATTAGTGTGGTGCAATGTTCATAAATATATTTGAAGTAACTTTCCAGCACTTCACACACATTAAAGGGGTACTCCGGTGGAAAACATTATTATTATTATTATTTTTTATTTTTTTTATTTTTTATTTTATTGTATATATTTTTTTATTTAACTGCTGTCAGAAAGTTAAACAGATTTGTAAATTACTTATATTTAAAACTCTTAATCCTTCCAGTACTTATCAGCTGATGTAAGCTCCACATGAAATTATTTTCTTTTTGAATTTATTTTCTTTATGACCACAGTGCTCTCTGCTGACACCTCTCTCCATGTCAGGAACTGTCCAGAGTAGGAGCAAATCCCCATAGCAAACCTCTCCTGCTCTGGACAGTTCCTGACATGGACAGAGGTGTCAGCAGAGAGCACTGTGGTCAAGACAGAAAGGACATTCAAAAAGAAAAGAACTTCCTGTGGAGCATACAGCAGCTGATAAGTACTGGAAGGATTAAGATTTTTAAATAGAAGTAATTTACAAATCTGTTTAACTTTCTGGCACCAGTTGATTTAAAAAAAAGAAAAAAAAATGTTTTCCACTGTAGTAGCCCTTTAATACAATAAAATTTACTTTTATTCTCAGCCACAGAAGAACTTATTGCAGAAAGTTGCTGAACCATTGGTGTTTGATCACTACAGCTCACATAGCAGTGTTACGGTTTCCGTCTTCTCTAGTTTTGGTGAACCTGAGGGTCATGATACTTGTCTGGCCCCTGAAGAGGTTAATGGCGTTGGAGTACGATGTAATCAAACGTGTCAAAATGAACATGAAGAGACAGGACACAATGTAGAGGGGGAGCAGCACAATAAAGACCGAAGCATTAGACAATTACATAAGGAATGACATCGCTTTATACCTTGTCATATTCCTCGATCCTGTGCCGCCAAGTTTAGGTGACGGTAATAATGTGTAAATGGCCCAGCGGGGAGGAGGATGTACACGGTAATGCAATCAGGACTGAGGAGGCTCCAGACTGCAGGGAGGTCCCAGCAAATGTATAATTCAAAAGGAGCAAAAATATCTCTCAAAGAGGGACGCGCCGCGCCAGATGTTTGTTTGCTTTTTAGATGACGGTAAATCACATAATGGCGACTGAAGGATCCGATAATCATCTGCTTCAAAACGCAACGATGAGCAATGATGGGGAAAACTTGTATATGGATGGGTACAGGAGTAGAGCGGGGGAGCAATAAGGGGCAGGGTAATAAAGGGTAGGGTAATAAGGGGGAGGGTAATAAGGGGGTAATAAGGGGGAGGGTAATAAAGGGCCGGGTGAAAAGGGGGAGGGTAATAAAGGGCAGGTAATAAGGGGGAGGGTAATAAGGGGGAGGGTAATAAGGGGGGTAATAAGGGGGAGGGTAATAAAGGGCAGGTAATAAGGGGGAGGGTAATAAGGGGGAGGGTAATAAGGAGGAGGGTAATAAGGGGGGGTAATAAGGGAGGGTAATAAGGGGCAGGGTAATAAGGGGGAGGGCAATACGGGGGAGGGCAATAAGGGACAGGGTAATAAGGGGGAGGGTAATAAGGGGGAGGTTAATAAGGGAGTGGTAATATTAGGGGAGGGTAATAAGGGGTGGTAATAATAGGGGAGGGTAATAATAAATAATAATAAAGGATAATAAAGGAAGATGGTAATAAGGGGAGTAATAAGGGCGGAGGATAATAGTGGCAAGGTAATAAAGGGGCAGGGTAATAAGGGGGCAGGGAAATAAGGGGGAGTGTATTAACAGGGGAGGGTAAGAAGGGGAAGGGTAATAAAGGAAGATGGTAATAAGGGGCAGGGTAATAAGGGGAAGGAAAATAAGGTGGGGTAGTAAAGTAATAGGGGAGGGTAATAAGGGGAAGGGTGATAAGGGGGAGGTAATAAGGGTTGTGGGTAATAAAGTAATAGGGGAGGGTAATAAGGGGAAAGAGAATAAGGGGTGAAGGTAAGAAAGTTATAGGGCAGGGTAATAAGGAGGAAGCATAATATGGGGGAAGGGCAATAAGGGGGAGGGTAATGGGGGAGAGGTATAAGGTGGGAGAATAATAAGAAGGAGGGTAATAATGGGGAAGAGTAATAAGGAGGAGGGTAAAAAGGGGGAGGGTAATAAAGGAGAGGACAATGTAGGGTGGGGGTAATAAGGGGGAAGGGAAGATAATATGGGGTGAGGGTAATAAAGGGGAGGGTAATAAAGGAGAGGACAATGTAGGGTGGGGGTAATAAGGGGGAAGGGAAGATAATATGGGGTGAGGGTAATAAAGGGAAGATAAAACGGGGAAGAGCAATAAGGGTGGAGAGTAATAAGTAGACGGGGCTCCTGGGGCATCATAGGCCGCACCCTGTGGTAGTACATGGGGTACAGAAAGCTGATTGTTCTCTACTCAGACAGGGATTTTAAAGGGGTTATCCAGGAATCAAAAAACAGAGATAATTTCTTTCAAAGACCACTCCCTGTCTGTTTCCAGGTTGAGTGTGCACTGTGGTTCTCCAGCTCAGTTCTATTGAAGTGAATAGAGCCAGACAGGGAGTGGAGACAGACAGGGAGTGGAGACAGACAGGGAGTGGAGACAGACAGGGAGTGGAGACAGACAGGAAGTGGAGACAGACAGGGAGCGGTCTTGAAATGAGGTTTGTTCTTTCATTCCTGGATAACCCTTTTAACTGTATCTGCTTCTTCAGGGTGAATATGTAGTGAAAACTAATGCTTGTTGGGATCACAGGTAAAATATCAAGGGCTTATGCATAGCAGTAGCTACATCCCCTGCAGGAAGGGAATAAAGAAGACTGCAGCTGTAACTATATGACCACACAGTTCTGTCTATGATCATAGAGATGAGTGCAGGGAGGGGATAGAGAGGACTGTGCAGCTGTAACTATATGACCACACAGTTCTGTCTATGATCATAGAGAAGAGTGCAGGGAGGGGATAGAGAGGACTGTGCAGCTGTAACTGTATGACCACACAGTTCTGTCTATGATCATAGAGATGAATACAGGGAGGGGATAGAGAGGACTGTGCAGCTGTAACTGTATGACCACACAGTTCTGTCTATGATCATAGAGATGAGTGCAGGGAGGGGATAGAAAGGACTGTGCAGCTGTAACTATATGACCACACAGTTCTGTCTATGATCATAGAGAAGAGTGCAGGGAGGGGATAGAGAGGACTGTGCAGCTGTAACTGTATGACCACACAGTTCTCTCTATGATCATAGATATGAGTGCAGGGAGGGGATAGAGAGGACTGTGCAGCTGTATCTGTCTGACCACACAGTTCTCTCCATGATCATATAGATGAGTGCAGGGAGGGAATAGAGAGGACTGTGCAGCTGTAACTGTATGACCACACAGTTCTGTCTATGATCATAGAGAAGAGTGCAGGGAGGGGATAGAGAGGACTGTGCAGCTGTAACTATATGACCACACAGTTCTGTCTATGATCATAGAGATGAATACAGGGAGGGGATAGAGAGGACTGTGCAGCTGTAACTGTATGACCACACAGTTCTGTCTATGATCATAGAGAAGAGTGCAGGGAGGGGATAGAGAGGACTGTGCAGCTGTAACTATATGACCACACAGTTCTGTCTATGATCATAGAGATGAATACAGGGAGGGGATAGAGAGGACTGTGCAGCTGTAAGTGTATGACCACACAATTCTCTCTATGATCATACAGATGAGTGCAGGGAGGGGATAGAGAGGACTGTGCAGCTGTTACTATTGGCTAATGACACTATATATATATATATATATATATATAGAGAGAGAGAGAGAGAGAGAGAGAGAGAGAGAGAGAGAGAGAGAGAGCGAGAGAGAGAAATGTATGCATGTAAACATAAACATAAAACAGGAAACAAAACTGAGAGAAATTAATTATAGTTACTGGATTTGGTATTTGTTTTCATTTTGCGCACGGTCTCCTGAGCGGTGGATGAGACGAAACAGGTTTTCTTCATTACCAGGCGACATATTTTAGCTGCGGTAATTAAAGGCTTTTACTAATCCTCCTCTGTAAATAGACGACGGCCATCGCTCTCATTCATTGCTCATTACACTTAATGTTAATGGCTAAATGCTTATTTTTCTGATATGCAACACTGTGCACAATTACTGATGGTTATAATACACATCTGTGAACTGCTGCAGGTAGCGCAAACCGCAGGATTTATCGACTGATGGGTCTGTGGTCGACCGGGTTAGTGACCCCAAGGGGCTACCAGCCTTAACAAATGGGCGGCCAATCCTCTAAGGTCAGTGGTCTCAACCAGAGGTTCTCCAGATGTTGCAAAACTTCATTTCCCAGCATGCCCGGACAGCCGACGACCTGGGTAAATGACGGTGAGTATAAACAGGAAACAGAAAACAAATATGTTACATGTGATGTATCTGTGTGAAACGTTGGTAAGTACAGGACAGTAAGCAGGATCATTCATAGGTTACAGTGTATCAGTATAATAGACCATAAGATAAAGAGATACAAGGGGGATCACACCAGAATTATATGACATTTCAAAAATGGAGCATGTAGCAAATTTATAATCACAAATCAATCCAAAAAACTGACTTTAGTCAAACATTGTACAAACGTCTTTATTACAAAAGGTACAAACTACTAACGTGCAAAAAACTGCCGCACCAAACACCTACATCACTAATACACAAAAACCCTTCAAACCTAATGATCAATCCCCCCCCCCCCAGTATGTCTACATCATATAGAGAAGGATAGATAGATAGATATGAGATAGATAGATAGATATGAGATAGATATGAGATAGATAGATATGAGAGATAGATAGATAGATATGAGATAGATAGATATGAGATAGATAGATATGAGATAGATAGATATGAGATAGATAGATATGAGATAGATAGATAGATATGAGATAGATAGATATGAGATAGATAGATATGAGATAGATAGATAGATAGATAGATAGATAGATATGAGATAGATAGATAGATATGAGATAGATAGATATGAGATAGATAGATAGATAGATAGATAGATAGATATGAGATAGATAGATAGATAGATATGAGATAGATAGATACCAGCAATAAATCCAACAGCACTCACGGGTTCAAGTAAAAAACACAACGGTGTTTATTTAACCCCTTAAGGACACATGACGTACTGGAACGTCATGTGTCCACTCCCGATCTATAACGCGGGGCCACGGCGTGGCCCCGCGTCATAGCGGGTCGGGCCCGGCCTCTAACAACGGCCGGGACCCGTGGCTAATAGCGCGCGGCATTGATCGCTGTGCCGCGCGCTATTAACCCTTTAGACGCGGCGTTCAAAGTTGAACGCCGCGTCTAAAGTGAAACCGAAAGCATCCCGGCTAGCTCAGTGGGCTGTTCGGGATAGCCGCGGTGAAATCGCGGCATCCCGAACAGCTGACAGGACAGCGGGAGGGCCCCTTCCTGCCTCCTCGCTGTCCGATCGCCGAATGACTGCTCAGTGCCTGAGATCCAGGCATGAGCAGTCATCCGGCAGAATCGTTGATCACTGGTTTCTTATGAGAAACCAGTGATCAACATAGAAGATCAGTGTGTGCAGTGTTAAAGGTCCCTATGGGATAACAATGATCAGTATAAGAGATCAGTGTGTGCAGTGTTATAGGTCCCTATGGGATAACAATGATCAGTGTGTGCAGTGTTATAGGTCCCTATGGGATAACAATGATCAGTGTGTGCAGTGTTATAGGTCCCTATGGGATAACAATGATCAGTGTGTGCAGTGTTATAGGTCCCTATGGGACCTATAACACTGCAAAAAAAAAGTGAAAAAAAAAGTGAATAAAGATCATTTAACCCCTCCACTATTAAAAGTTTGAATCACCCCCCTTTTCCAATAAAAAAAAAAACACAGTGTAAATAAAAATAAAAATAAACATATGTGGTATCACCGCGTGCGGAAATGTCCGAATTATAAAAATATATCATTAATTAAACCGCTCGGTCAATGGCGTGCGCGCAAAAAAATTCCAAAGTCCAAAATAGTGCATTTTTGGTCACTTTTTATATCATTTAAAAATGAATAAAAAGTGATCAATAAGTCCTATCAATGCAAAAATGGTACCGTTAAAAACTTCAGATCACGGCGCAAAAAATGAGCCCTCATACCGCCCCATACACGGAAAAATAAAAAAGTTATAGGGGTCAGAAGATGACAATTTTAAACGTATTAATTTTCCTGCATGTAGTTATGATTTTTTCCAGAAGTCCGACAAAATCAAACCTATATAAGTAGGGTATCATTTTAATCGTATGGACCTACAGAATACATATCAGGTGTCATTTTTACCGAAAAATGTACTACGTAGAAACGGAAGCCCCCAAAAGTTACAAAACAGCGTTTTTTTTTTCAATTTTGTCGCACAATGATTTTTTTTCCCGCTTCACCATAGATTTTTGGGCAAAATGACTGACGTCATTACAAAGTAGAATTGGTGGCGCAAAAAATAAGCCATAATATGGATTTTTAGGTGTAAATTTGAAAGAGTTATGATTTTTTAAAGGCAAGGAGCAAAAAACGAAAATGCAAAAACGGAAAAACCTCCGGTCCTTAAGGGGTTAAACCATGTTCAGATGCAACGTTTCAGTGATATCCACCATCTTTTTCAAGCATGGTATACAAATGTGCAAGACAAACCTTTATATGGTATCATATTAAGTTAATTACAGACTCCAATCAGTATAATCAAACAAAATTCATACAGTAAAAAAACATGATCAATACAAAATTCATAATATAAAAAGTGCAAGTGATAACAGTGTGATCAGAAACAACAATGGTCGCCGTACATACAATAGATCATCGTTGTTATTAAAAATATAAAGTGCAGATAATAAAGGCGCAGCTGCAACTACGTCTTCCAGTGATTAAAAACAACATTGCCATGGGGACAGACCACTCACCTCCCGCGTATGGGCGCCGCCATTACGGCGTCTCACATGCAGTCATATGACTCCCGGTCATGTGACGCTCCCGAGCTCCGCCCCGTCATCACGTGACCGGAGCGCACACTCGCGCATGCGCGCCTGCCACTTTGATGCCGAAAACGGCATCAAGAGACCTGGCGGAGACACGGGAGCGCCACAAGCACCAGGATCAAACTGACATCATGAATCCCAATGTAGAATAGCAAATTAGAATACAGATAGTATCTAAAAAAGATAGATGGTGATGTACAAAATAGATAAATAAATACAGGGGCAAAAAACATCATTATCATTAAAGGTCAGGAAAAATATATATAAGGCCGTTCCCACCCAGTCTGTGAATGACGGGGAAACCTATCAGTAATAGAAAAGTTTAAATAGTGCGCCAACAAACGCATCAAAAAACGCATCATGTGTATAGAAGAGAGAAAACATTTTTTGATTGTGTCAGTGGATACGTCAATGGGCACACAAATGCACATCGGTGTACACAGGGGCGGACACAGACAACAGAGGGCCCCTGTGCAAAGAATGTGCCTGGGCCCCCCCCCCCCCCCCCCCCAAAAAAAAAAAGTAATATGCCATAAAATTGCACTGCAACTCACATTAATCTGCATTAGATAGGCAGCAGTTCCCCCACATTAGGTAGCATAGATTCCCCACATTAGGTAGCATAGATTCCCCACATTAGGTAGCATTGCATAGTTTCCCCACATTAGGTAACGTAGCATAATTTCCCCACATTAGGTAGCGTAGCATATATTCCCCACATTAGGTAGCGCAGCATATATTCCCCACATTAGGTAGCGTAGCATAGATTCCCTACATTAGGTAGCGTAGCCCCACATTAGGTAGCGTAGCATAGCATATATTCCCCACATTAGGTAGCATGGCATAGATTCCCCACATTAGGTAGCGTAGCATATATTCCCCACATTAGGTAGCATAGATTCCCCACATTAGGTAGCATAGCATATATTCCCCACATTAGGTAGCATAGATTCCCCACATTAGGTAGCATAGCATATATTCCCCACATTAGGTAGCATAGATTCCCCACATAAGGTAGCGTAGCATAACCCCAACAAACAAACACACACACACACTCTCACTCACCCACACACTCTTACCTGGCCTGCACTACTTACATTTGCCCATGGGGACTTCCTGGCAGAGGTGCGCGCTATAAGTGACATCATCGCACGCTCTGCGCTGGACGTCAGCGTCCAGGTGCTTGCGATGACGTCACTCACTGCACGCACCTCAGCCAGGAAGTCCCCATGGGCAAATGTAAGTAGCAGTTTAGTGACTGGGCAAGACTGGTTTCCCTGTCATATGTGCACTGGCAGGGCTGCCATCAGAAATTTCAGGGCCCCTTACACAACTCAAGGCCTGAGACCCCCACCGATCACCTCGGTTGAAGTGGTTCTCCAGTTGTTGGAAAGCTAAAACTCCCATCATGTCTGGAGAGCCTCAGGCAATGGGAGTTGTAGTTTTGTAACAGCTGAAGAGACACAGATTGGACACAGTTTTACCCATCATCACTGCAGAACTTACAAGTGACTACAGCTCTGATGGGACAGTCATAAGAACACACAATGATGTCAGTGACCTGAGTGACGTCTTCTTTTCTTCTTCATCTCGTCCAGAGACCAGGTCTTCCCCCAGCTCCATCTTCTCTGCAGAGTCTGACATGCAGACATCATTGGCTCCTCACTGTCAGCAGATCCTCATCCTCTGCATGAAGACAATAATCATTATAACCTTGCCAGAAAGTGTAACCTAAATAAAATACTGCCCCACACTGTACCCTGAATATAATACTGCTATACACTGTACCCACTAAATATAATCCTGCCACACACTGTACCCTGAATATAATCCTGCCACACACTGTACCATGAATAGCATACTGCCATACACTGTACCCACTAAATATAATACTGCTATTCACTGTACCCACTAAATATAATACTGCCCCACACAGTACCCTAAATAAAATACTGTCACACACTGTACCCTAAATATAATATTGCCAGACACTGTAACCTGAATACAATACTGCTGTACACTGTACCCACTAAATATAATACTGCTATACACTGTATCCACTAAATATAATCCTGCTACACACTGTAACCTGAATATAATACTGCCACACACTGTACTCCGAATATAATACTGCCACACATTGTACCCACTAAATATAATACTGCCACACACTGTACCCTGAATATAATACTGCTATACACTGTACCCTGAATATAATAATACTATACACTGTACCCTGAATATGATACTGCTACACACTGTGCCCACTAAATATAATCCTGCCACACACCGTACCCTGAATATAATAATGCTATACACTGTAACCTGAGTATAATACTGCTATACACTGTACCCACTAAATATAATCCTGCCACACACTGTACCCTGAATATAATACTGCTATACACTGTACCCACTAAATATAATCCTGCCACACACTATACCCACTAAATATAATACCTCTTATCCTCTGTGTCCTCATCATTCCTCATCACCCCCATAACCCCTGCCAAACCTCTCCTCAACACTACTATAACCACCCCCGCACCTCTCCTCATCATTACTATAACCCCCCCACACCTCTCCTCATCACTACTATAACACCCCCCAGGCACCTCTCATCACTACTATAACCCCCCCCCCCCCACACCTCTCCTCATCACTACTATAACCCCCGCACCTCTCCTCATCACTACTATAACCCCCCCACACACCTCTCCTCATCATTACTATAACCCCCCCACACCTCTCCTCATCACTACTATAACCCCCTGCACCTCTCCTCATCACTACTATAACCCCCCCCCACACACACCTCTCCTCATCACTACTATAACCCCCGCACCTCTCCTCATCACTATTATAACCCCCGCACCTCTCCTCATCACTATTATAATGCCCCCTGCATATCTCACCACCCCCATAACAACCCCCTGCACCTCTCTTCACCCCCATAACCCCCCCTGCACCTCTCATCACCCCATAACACCCCCCCCCATCACCCCCATAACACCCCCTGCATCTCTCATCACTCCCATAACACCCCCTGCATCTCTCATCACCCCCATAACCCCCCCTGCATCTCTCATCACCCCCATAACCCCCCTGCACCTCTCATCACCCCCATAACCTCCCCATGCACCTTTCATCCCCCCATAACACCCCCTGCACCTCTCATCCCCCCATAACACCCCCCTGCACCTCTCATTACCCCCATAACCCCCCCTGCATCTCTCATCACCCCCATAACCCCCCTGCACCTCTCATCACCCCCATAACCTCCCCATGCACCTTTCATCCCCCCCATAACACCCCCTGCACCTCTCATCCCCCCCCATAACACCCCCCTGCACCTCTCATTACCCCCATAACACCCCCTGCACCTCTCATTACCCCCATAACCCCCTGCACCTCTCATCACCCCCATAACCTCCCCATGCACCTTTCATCCCCCCATAACACCCCCTGCACCTCTCATCCCCCCATAACACCCCCTGCACCTCTCATTACCCCCATAACCCCCCCCCCCTCTCCTGGCTGGGTACCCGTCGGAACTATGACCGGGCCTCATAGTCCTGTGGGCCCCCCAGACTATGAGGCCCGGTCATAGTTCCGACGGGTACCCAGCCAGGAGTCAGTGAGTGACAGTCGCAGTCACTCACTGACTAGCCGGAAAAAAAAAAGTACAGGGACGTCCGGGCCTCCCTGAAGCTCCGGGCCCCATACAAGTGTATGGGTTTACCCCCTGATGGCGGCCCTGTGCACTGGGTCCGATGGTAGGACCGGCCCAGCGTGTGAGGGCGGGCCCCCTCCCATGCTGGGCCCCTGTGCAGCTGAACCGGCTGCACAGGCGATATGTCCGCCCCTGGGTGTACAGATGTGCATCCAGAGGCACATCCACGGAGAACATCTCGCCTAAGGCAAGGGGGGAAGTATACTCGTGTAACTAGATAAAAAAGTGAATACTTAAATGTGGAATCAAAGTTCCACAATGTGCCCAAACAAATACAAAAAGGGTATAGTATGTGGATAAGTATGTATGTATATATATATACATGCATGTAAGGACCAACATATCAAAGTTGGTATACAAAAAATATGAAAAAATAAAAAATATAAAGTGCAGTGAGTATAATAATAATAAAAAATACTAGCCATAAAATAAAATAAATGAGTCAGATGATGAGGGCCCGCCGGGTGGTGGGAGTGGATGACAGAGTCTTACCGGCCCTAGACAAAATGGTGGATAACTTTGCACGCAGAGGGTATCCACGTGATTTACTTTTAGCAAGTAAGGACAAGACCCTAGAATTGGATCGTAAACTACTAATTCACCAGACTGAAAAAACTCCCAAGCCACCAAGGATTGCATTTGTGTCTACATTTAACAGTAGATCAGATAAGATCGCTGGTGTGGTACGGAAACATTGGGGCATCTTGAGTAAATGTCATTCTGAAATTCCAGAGTTCTGTCAACCCCCGTTGATGTCTTATCGGAAGCCACCGAGCTTGAAGGATCGTTTGGTGAAAACCGACGTATCCACAATTCCGATGGACCGACAAAAGTATTTGACAGTTAATAGTAAGGGTTCATTTCCTTGTGGCACTTGTATCAACTGCCCAAGGATGAACAAGGGCACTTTGTTTGTACACCCTATAACATTAAGGGAATATAAATTGAAATTCTTTTTAACCTGTACGTCGCACTTTGTCATCTATGCACTTTCATGTCCCTGTAAATTACTTTACATTGGAGAGACCACACTCACACGGAAGGAGAGTTGCGGTTTACATTAATTGACCATGTACCAGAGAGTAAGAAGGGAGGAGACAGAATTAATCGGTTAAAGAAACGCGAGTTATATTGGATTCATGAGTTAGACACGTTACGCCCACGTGGCCTGAATGTAGATTTTACTGTTACATCGGCTATATATAATGCGTAGGCCAATGTTGACTATTGAGAATGTATTTAAGTGGTATACGATGTAACATATATTATTGATACTTTCTCTCTGTTTTGTTTTAGATATTGAAGTATTTACTTGTCGGGGGACAGACCAAAGACACCGACACGGAATATACTATTATAATTCTTTATGTTACTCTTACATGTGTGAAATAAAAAAAAAATTTATATGAGAATTCTAGTCATGTGTGATGTACAAAAGAGGGGCAATGCCACGTATTTATATATTTTTTTAGGTAGGTTAAAGATCCATATGTGCATATGGATAATCATTATGCATGTGGGGATCGGAGACATACATCCACATTAGACACTCAGCATTTATTTTATTTTATGGCTAGTATTTTTTATTATTATTATACTCACTGCACTTTATATTTTTTATTTTTTCATATTTTTTGTATACCAACTTTGATATGTTGGTCCTTACATGCATGTATATATATATACATACATACTTATCCACATACTATACCCTTTTTGTATTTGTTTGGGCACATTGTGGAACTTTGATTCCACATTTAAGTATTCCCTTTTTTATCTAGTTACACGAGTATACTTCCCCCTTGCCTTAGGCGAGATGTTCTGCGTGGATGTGCCTCTGGATGCACATCTGTACACCTATGTGCATTTGTGTGCCCATTGACGTATCCACTGACACAATCAAAAAATGTTTTCTCTCTTCTATACACATGATGCGTTTTTTGATGCGTTTGTTGGCGCACTATTTAAACCTTTCTATTACTGATAGGTTTCCCCGTCATTCACAGACTGGGTGGGAACGGCCTTATATATTTTTCCTGACCTTTAATGATAATGATGTTTTTTGCCCCTGTATTTATTTATCTATTTTGTACATCACCATATATCTTTTTTAGATACTATCTGTATTCTAATTTGCTATTCTACATTGGGATTCATGATGTCAGTTTGATCCTGGTGCTTGTGGCGCTCCCGTGTCTCCGTCAGGTCTCTTGATGCCGTTTTCGGCATCAAAGTGGCAGGCGCGCATGCGCGAGTGTGCGCTTCGGTCACGTGATGACGGGGCGGAGCTCGGGAGCGTCACATGACCGGGAGTCATATGACTGCATGTGAGACGCCGTAATGGCGGCGCCCATACGCGGGAGGTGAGTGGTCTGTCCCCATGGCAATGTTGTTTTTAATCACTGGAAGACGTAGTTGCAGCTGCGCCTTTATTATCTGCACTTTATATTTTTAATAACAACGATGATCTATTGTATGTACGGCGACCATTGTTGTTTCTGATTACACTGTTATCACTTGCACTTTTTATATTATGAATTTTGTACTGATCATGTCTTTTTACTGTATGAATTTTGTTTGATTATACTGATTGGTCTGTAATTAACTTAATATGATACCATGTAAAGGTTTGTCTTGCACATTTGTTTACCATGCTTGAAAAAGGTGGTGGATATCACTGAAACGTTGCATCTGAACATGGTTTAAATAAACACCGTTGTGTTTTTTACTTGAACCGGTGAGTGCTGTTGGATTTATTGCTGGAATTTATGGATGTGGTCTGCGACTGGGACCACGTTTCTTCCCTATTGCACCCGGATTACTGTCTCAAGATTTACAGTGGTTGTGCTGTCCTCCGCCATTTGGAAATAGATAGATAGATAGATATGAGATAGATAGATATGAGATAGATAGATATGAGATAGATAGATATGAGATAGATGGATAGATATGAGATAGATAGATATGAGATAGATAGATATGAGATAGATAGATATGAGATAGATGGATAGATATGAGATAGATAGATATGAGATAGATAGATATGAGATAGATAGATAGATATGAGATAGATATGAGATAGATAGATATGAAATAGATAGATAGATAGATAGATAGATATGAGATAGATATGAGATAGATAGATATGAGATAGATAGATAGATAGATAGATAGATATGAGATAGATATGAGATAAATAGATATGAGATAGATAGATAGATATGAGATAGATAGATAGATAGATATGAGGTAGATAGATATGAGATAGATAGATAGATAGATAGATAGATATGAGATAGATAGATATGAGATAGATAGATATGAGGTAGATAGATAGATATGAGATAGATAGATTTGAGATAGATAGATAGATAGATATGAGATAGATAGATCGATAGATATGAGATAGATATGAGATAGATATGAGATAGATAGATAGATATGAGATAAATAGATAGATAGATTGATATGAGATAGATAGTTATGAGATAGATAAATAGATATGAGACAGATAGATATGAGATAGATAGATATGAGATAGATATGAGATAGATATGAGATAGATAGATATGAGATAGATAGATAGAGATGAGATAAATATGAGAGATAGATATGAGATAGAAAGATGATTGATAGATAGATATGAAATAGATAGATATGAGATAGATAAATAAATAGATAGATATGAGATAGATATAAGATAGATATATAGATATGAGATAGATAGATAGATAGATAGATAGATAGATTGATATCAAAGCAGAAGGAGAGCAGCACATCCCCAATGTAAAGTGCACAGGTGCTGTCAGCGTAGAGCCCAGGTTCAGGGGTCCATAAAATAGTAGCAAATAGGCAGCAGCAACTCCATAAGGTGCAAAAAGTGGATTTTATTCACACAACGTGAGGCATGACACCTCACGTTGTGTGAATAAAATCCACTTTTTGCACCTTATGGAGTTGCTGCTGCCTATTTGCTACTAGATAGATTGATCAATATGAGATAGATAGATATGAGATAGATAGATAGATATGAGATAGATAGATAGATATGAGATAGATAGATAGATAGATAGATAGATATGAGATAGATAGAGATGGATATGAGATAGGTAGATATGAGATAGATAGATAGATATGAGATAGATAGATAGATAGATATGAGATAAATAGATATGAGATAGATAGATAGAATGATTGATAGATAGATATGAGATATATATGAGATAAATAGATCGATTGATAAAACCATCAATATTTAGATAGATAGTTGATAGATAGATAAAAATGAGATAAATAGATATGAGCTAGATAGATAGAATGATTGATAGATAGATATGAGATAGATAGAATGATTGATAGATAGATAGATATGAGATAGATAGATAGATAGATAGATATGAGATAGATAGATAGATATGAGATAGATAGCAGATAAATAGATATGAGATAGAACGATTGATAGATATATATGAGATAGATAGATATGAGATAGATAGATAGATATGAGATAGATAGATATGAGATAGATAGATATGAGATAGATAGATAGATAGATATTAAATAGATATGAGATAGATAGATAGATAGATAGATATGAGATAGATAGATAGATAGATAGATATGAGATAGCTAGAAGATAGATATATAGATAGATAGATAGATAGATATGAGATAGATAGATAGATATGAGATAGCTAGAAGATAGATATATAGATAGAAAGATAGATAGGTAGATAATGGTTGCAGGAGAAATCCCTAGACCAACCTACCCCCATATAGGAGAAACTGGTTAAAAACAGTTTGGGCAAACACATCTAGGTCATGTATCTCTAACCTAGGTTACATCATGTCTACAACATTCTTCCTGTCCAGGCTGTGAGAATAAAGTGAGCAAGTTCTAAATATCGAATAAGTAGTATTAAGTTATTGCCAGAGAGAAGAAGACTGACCAAGGTCCTCTCTGCTATACACTAATTCATTTTTAGCCTTTGGTCGGAGTTAGTGCTGCTTAGCTACCTTGTCATGAAGATTTTCGCCTCCATATTGTTCTTCCTGGTTTCATGTTGCAGAACCAGAGTTGTGTCCATAACGAGCATCATCCTACGAGGATCATTTCCGGTAGTTTCACTAACATATTCACTAACATGTTCTAGAAACCATCTCAGAGATTGTTAGGCTTAGTAAAGTTAAAAAAGCGTCATTTAAAGGGACAGTGACCAAACATCCATTCATCTGGTTCAGCAGCTGTAACATTCCAAACTGTTATATTGAATTTCCACAAGGAATTCTATAAAGATTTTAAAGTTGTTTGATGTAATTTTGAGCAGAGGTCCCTATATGTTTTTATGCACATTGGACAATAAAGTTGCTTGTCCTAGGTGATCAGTTCCGGTGTACCCTCCCCTTGTGGGTGGTGTACACCTGGACTATGTCAGTATAAAAGATTGTGCTGAAGTATACACATGTATGCCATGACTAAGGGCCTTATAGCATGAAACGCGTCAGCATTTGAGTATTACAAACTATGCCTTCTTGCAATTTTGTCCTTGTATTGCACTTCTTGTCTGCCATGGAATTTTAACTTGGAATTAATAAAGAACATTTTATGCAGGCTCCACCTTTCTTCACCTCTATTGACTCATTTCTGCACTTTGCACTACGGGAGCAACAACATTGACAAAATAAAGTGGTTGGATGACCGGAAAGCTCAGGTTAGCTCCACCACCATGCCATCAGTTTAGGGACTACAACTCCCAGCTAGCCTGCACCATACCGATCCCCTACATACATAACAGATGACTTTTGTATTTTGTGTATTTTTCATTATTTTCCCAACTATGGCTGTTGCAGTTTCCTGTCCCTGGAGCGTTTTTCTTCCCATAAATTGTGGCGCCGTCTTATTACACAACCTGAAAAATGATGTCATGGTAAAATCTTGGGTATTGTCAGCAGTGGTAGTTTATTATTCTAATAAATGGATTTGGCGGGTTGGTGCGTTGTGGCCCCTGACTGGCTCCAGGCAGTTCACCTGTCCTCTTATATTATATTATTTATTATTATATTATTATTTTTCGCTTCTTTATCGGCTCGTATCTTTACCTCTCGTTTATTCGCCGCGTCCATTATTGTTCTTTCGATGATTCCGTTTTATTGCCGCCATTTAAATCTCACAATTTTAACTGGGTGAATTATTATCCAATTAAGTGGAGCCAGAGAATTGGTCACATTCAATTTTCGGCTGCACATTTTTTGAGTTTTTTTTATCATTTATATTAATTCTGCTCTTGTCGTTGACAGATTGTGTTTTTTATTTGCTGTATTGATTTATCATATGTAAAGAAGGGGCTGACAGAGCCGCAGATTCCATCCAATCTTTATTTATGTCCCGTTTCTGCCATCTCATTATCATCAATCGTCATCCGCAGATTTATGGGTTGCATCTAGTTTGTGGGTTAAAGAAGACATAAATCTACCGTTATGTTAACCAACAAAATAAATAACATAAAGTGGAGAGAAGAACCCAAATACCCAGAGTCTACAGGATATCTACATCTCTATGGAAACAAATGTAAGAAACCAGATCTCCTCATACCGAACATCTACTGTCCGAGTCCTGACCTGCACATTGACTGTCTCCAGTATCTACCGCTATCTGTCAGGCATAGGGTGCACCGGGCACATAGTTGGGAAATCACATTATATATATATATTTATATAGCCAATGCGCTTTGACTTTTCATGCATCTTGACCTCCCTCGCCTAATTGTGCAATTTAAAAGTCACAACATACTCTACACAACACTATGACTTAGTTGGTTCCAGGATATCTACCCCCAGTTGGTTCTATCAGTCTCTCCAGCAGCTGTACAGAGGTCCACTCCACTGCCAGACACACAGCAGGTCCCTCTGGCACAACACGTGGTCACTACTGCATTGCATACAGCTCCCTCCTTTAAGTTAGGTCTGAAGAGCTGGTGGGGCTCAGTGCAGGCTGTCAATAAGGCTGGTGATGTGGAAGATGTTTTTTTCGATAAAAGGCTCAGTTCAGGGAAGTACCCAGTGGAAGAGCACCATGGCACCATGGGAGATAGGTCCAAACCTGGTTAAGAATGGGTTCTGGGCCCTTAGATACAGTAGGTGCTGGTGGACTGTTGGGTGTGGAGGTGGGCATCCTGAGTCTACCTGGTGGGGGGACCCATGTATGTTGGGTGATAACTAGAGATGAACGAGTTTTTCAAAAATTTGGTTTGCCGAACTTTTGAAAAGCTCGCTCATCTCTAGTCATCAACTCAACACATGGTCACAACAGCATTGCGTACCACTTCCTCCTTTAAGTTAGGTCTGAAGAGGTGGTCGGGCCTAGTGCAGGCTGTCAATAAGGCTGGTCATGGTGAAGATGTTGTCAGCCTCATAAAAGGCTCAGTTCAGGGAGGTGCCATGGAATGAGCACCATGACAACATTGTTAGGAGGTAGGTCCAAACCTGGTAAGAATGAGTTCTGAACCCTTAGATACAGTAGGGGCTGGTGGATTGTTGGGTGTGGAGGTGGGCATCCGGAGTCTACCTGGTGGGATGACCCATTTAAGTGGGGTGATGACTAGAGACAAATGCGCTTTTCGAAAGTTCGGCTTGCTGATCTTTTGAAAAGCTTGCTCATCTCCAGTCATCAACACAACACATGGTCACCACCACATTGCATACTGCTTCCTCCTTTAAGTTAGGTCTAAAGGGCTTGTGGGGCCCAGTGCAGGCTGTCAATAAGGCTGGTCATATTAAAGATGTTGTCAGCCTCATAAAAGACTCAGTTCAGGGAGGTGCCAGGGAATGAGCACCATGTCTACATTGTTGGGAGATAGGAACAAAACCTGGTAAGAACGGATTTTAGGCCCCTAGAAACAGTAGGTGCTGGTGGCTTGTTGGGTGTGGAGGTGGCCATCCTGATTCTACCTGGTGGGGTGATCCATGTTTGCATGGTACCATTTATGTCCCAGTCTGTTGGTGGCATTTGTAGTGTTCTTTCATGCGGTTTCTTAGAGTCTTAGCTCATGTAAGTTCCACACCCTTCAAGCTATAGCGCCACCTAGTGTATATTTACTCTCAAGCTCTATAGTGTCTATGTAAATTAAAAACTGCTTGTAATGTACATACCTGGCCCAGTTCTAGAGGCCACTGCGGATATCCAATTGGCGCTGCCAGCAGCATCACACGTCATCTTTATGACCGGTCCCACATCATCCCAATAACTAGTCCTGCTCGTCGGTCTGTCACTGTGGGACAAGGATCTAGAGAGAGGGAGGAAGGCGCCTCATGTGCGGGATCAGTAGATCTTGTTGGTGGGGGTAGGGGATGGTATTTCCCAAACCGCTTACCAAAGTTGGTTGTGCGCCCACACACAACAAGGTAAAGTGCAGAAGGAGTAAAGAAGAAGGTCCACTGCAGCCCTCCTGGGTAAGAGTAGAATCAAAACCGAAAGACCAGGGAGTCAGGAGTTTGTCTGGCGCAGAGAGGAACCATCAGGCAGCCAAGTAAAATCAATGGATTTATTAGATGCAACGCGTTTCGCTGCGCATGCGCAGCGAAACGCGTTGCATCTAATAAATCCATTGATTTTACTCGGCTGCCTGATGGTTCCTCTCTGCGCCAGACAAACTCCTGACTCCCTGGTCTTTCGGTTTTGTGGGACAAGGATGGCATAGCCAATCAGAAGGCGAGAACACCAGGCCATTCAGTAGTGGCGCCAGTGCTACTGTATACATTTTGATCAAGTGTTAAACTCCACTTGCTACTTCTAGTGGAACCCTAACCTAAAATGACATGGTGGGCGACCAGAAGAGCCACAATAATGGTACCATAGGGGGATTAACCCAGTGGTCCAGCAACAATGGCCGCCACAACACATCACTTAGAGACTGATAGATGAGAAGACGGAGGCCCCAGAAAATGTACAGAAAACTGTGAGTATAGGAAACACATCAGTAAGAAGCAAAGAGCAAGTCAGCTCATTGTTATAGACTAAGGAACATTTTATCCTCCTGCGGAGAAGCTCCTTAGGTCAGAGGTCGGATTCTCCTGTGTATTGTGTCTCTGACCTTTCTTCTTTCTGTATGTACAGAGAATAGACTGGAGGAATTCTTATATATATATATATATATATATATATATATATATATATATATATATATATATCAGTATCAGGAAGGCCGCCACCCTCTCATCCCATTAGTTTATGGCCGCCTCTTGATGGTATGCCAATCACATGACTTGTATATCAATCCCGGTCCCGTTTATTCTGTTTCCTCCCACACATAACCCAGGAAATACTAAATCACATCCACGTCTCCACATATACGGCGGAGGGAGAATTTATACCATCGTAAATCTTGGGAACTCTCCAGCAGGTATTGGACTTTTCCAGGAACGCTGACTTGTCGCAGGAAATAATTCTCTTATTGATAAAGTGGTTTATTAACGCCTTGTGTGCTGATCTCCTTATGAACACACTGTATGGAGGAATTGGCTACTAACTGGTTAAATTTATTTCATAACATAATTGAAGCCTGAAGGGGACGCTCAGGGCGATGATGGCAAAGGAAGGAAATACTAGAGAAGCCTTATGGGCAAACAAACTTAAAGAAGAACTCCAGCCATGATTAACTTGTCCTCTATCCACAGGATAGGGGATAAGTAGCTGATCTCACGGGTGTCAGACTGCTGGGACCCCCGCCATTGTTGGGAGGGGGCCCTGGCTCTCTCAGTGATGAGCGCATTTCCTATACCGGTAGACGGAAGACGCTTCATTTATTTCTATGTAAGCGTCTGTGATACCCAAGTGCATTGAATGGAGTGCGGGCCGACTATCGTTAGAGGAAATGTGCCGCACTGAGAGAGCCAGGTCCTGTCCCAAAGATTGCAGGGGGTCCCAGCGGTTGGTTTGATCAGACTAGATCAGACTGATCCATAGAATGAGCAGAGAGAAGCGCACGGTAGCGCCCTTCATTCCCCGTCTCTCAGCGATCTATGCCCTTTCAGTGAACAACTTCTCGCTACTCAGCAATGAGACCCCAAATGAACAACATTTTTGACATGTCTCTGTGATATGACAAAAGTAATGACAGCGACACTTTAACCCCTTGAGGACACTGACAATTTTCATGTTTGTGTTTTCGTTTTTTTCCTCCTCGCCTTTTTAAAAGCCATTACTCTTATTTTTCCCTCCACAGACCCATATGAGGCGCGTTTTTTGTGAGATCAATTTTACTCTGTAATTACACCTTTTATTTTACAATCAAATGTACGGCACAAGCCAAAAATTATATTTGTGGGGGGGGGGGAAGTGAAAAGAAAACTTTTAGGGGTTTTGTGATGTCCCAGTACAGGTACACGGTTCTCTATTACCTGTAGTCCCTCAGTGACCTGGGGTCTCCCCTGCAGGGACTCCCCTTGTTCTCCTGTTGGTTTAATAAATATGTGTATGTTCCTTTAATGCCTAGACAGGATCCTATGTCTTATGTCTAGATAGTATTCAGGACCTGTGGAGGTCTCAAGGACCTGTGAGTAATCCTGTCACATGTTATGTTCAGTCACATGATTTGTTGTAACGTGTACTCCCAGAGAGCACCAGCTTAACATATGACTCACGGCTTGACCAATGGGCTTTAGTCCAGCCCCCCACTATATAAAGGGGCGGTCATTACAGTTTCACTCAGATTCCATCTGCTCTTAGACCCTACCATCTGATCTGAGAACAAGTTACCAGAGATGTCAGGACACGTGTTCAGCATCTGGAGGCCACAAAAAGCTCCAAGTCTCTTCAGTAAGTCTACAAGTCTATGTCTGCTGTCACTACAACTAGTCAAGTCCTGCACATAGTCAAGTCAAGTTAATTAGAAGTATTGGTCCAGCGAGCTGCGAGGTCCTCTGGGTCCTGGTCATTTCTCTGGGAATTCTGGCCATAGCTGTGAAGATAATTCCACCCGTCTTCTATTCAGTAAAGCCTCCATTTACCCATAACTGGTTGTGGAGTCTTTATTCCCTACTAGCCCGTGGGATAGCAGAGAATCCGGGCGTGTGGAACCCGAAAGCCACACTGGTGTCACGAACACATAGGGGTTAATACCATCCAACCCCGGGGTTAATAACATCACACCCCACCACTCACACCACCACACCCGTGGTTCCGACATTCACCGCAGTGGTGCACCACAGTTTCCTTTCTGCACAGCACACTTTATGGTAGAATGGTTACAGCTTTACTATTATTTTACTGCTTGTTAGCAAAGTCAAACTTTTTAAAACAAATTAAGAATGCTTAAAGGGGTACTCCGAGGCTCAGCGTTTGGAACAGCCGTCATGCCCCTCCCATAGACTTGCATTGAGGGCGCGGGGCGTGACATCATGAAGGGTGGGGCTATGACGTCATGAGCTCCCGGTGCTGACTCTAAGCATTCAGAACATTTTGTTCCAAACGCTGAGCAGCGGAGTACCCCTTTAAAATTGCCGTATTCTGACCTCTTTTATTTTAACGTAAATGCAGCTGTTTGAAATTATTATTATTTTCTATTTTTTTTTTTGCGCTGTGATCTGTATTTATTATCGGCACCACTTTTGCACAATATATATATATATATATATATATATATATATATACATATATATATATATATATATATATATATATATATATATATGTGTGTGTGTGTGTGTGTGCATTTATTTATCTATTTTCGGGGGAGGGGGAGTTGTAGTTCTGTAACAGCTGGAGACACTCTGTTTGGCAAACACTTGTATATTTGAGAACATATTTCTCAAATAAAAAAACTCTATAATATTTCATAGTCCATAAATAAAAAAATATGATATTAAGATATTATTAAGAATTAAGCTGACTGAAAAAAAAAAACCTCCCATGAAATATAAAGTATCCATAGTTCATAAATCATTGATTCCTATGACAGAAAGGGAACTATATAAATCAACATTAAGTATAAATGTCATTAGACATTAAAGGTAATAAGCGAGTAATAGCGGTCAATGATCTAAAACCAGAACTACAGTAAAATAAATGCGGAGATCTATAAAAACATCACACATGACATTCAGCACGGACAGGGACCATGAGGCATAATAATAATTCATAGATCATATGATAGATCTATAAATCAATGCCAAATATTATCATCAACAATTATCGGCTAATAGCATCTCATGATATAAAACTAGAGCCAGGATAAATTGTTATATAAACCCCTTCATGATCCAACCAGCTATTCCAAGATCCGGAATACGGAATGACTTCCAGCTCCAAGGTTCGTTAAATTCTTAAACTTTCTCGAACATGATTGGTAGAACCAACACATTTCGGATAGTTAACTGTCCTTAAAGGGGTACTCTGCCCCTAGACATCTTATCTCCTATCCAAAGCGTTCATTCAGAGCGTCGGGTTCATCGCTGGAGGCTTGTGATGCCACAGCCATGCCCCCTCAATGTAAGTTAATAGTCCATAGACTTGCATTCAGGGGGCATGGCTGTGGCGTCACGAACGGGGTGTGACCATAACGTCACGAGCCTCTGCATCGCCAGTCATCAGGCATGGAGCAAAGTTTTCTCCGTTCACCAGATGTCTGGGGTGCCACAGCCGAGATCACGGGGGTCCCCAGCGGCGGGACCCCCGCGGTCAGACATCTTATCCCCTATCCTTTGGATAGGGGATAAGATGTCTAGGGGCAGAGTATCCCTTTAATCATGGCTTTGTTTACAAACTTTACATTTACTATGGTCATCTACTATGGGCATCCATAACCCTCTGGTCCATATAATTTGAAGTTCCAAAACAGGGCAAATTCCTCCCCTTTATCCTGCTGTGACAGACTGGCATTTTCATGGCCACAGATATAGCAGGAGGATCTTACTGTTTTGGAACTTTTAACAGTATGGACCAGAGGGTTGTTGAAGTGCTTATATGTGGATACCCATAATATATGTCCCTTTTAGGGACCCAGCCATGACTAAGAACAATTGACTGTTCAAAATGTGTTGGCTGCACCATTCTTGTGCTTTTACAAGATGTTTTTTATTTTTATTTCAAGGAGCCTGGAAAGAAAAAAAAGAATAAACTTTTAGCTGTCTGAAAATGTAATTATGTATTGAACATCATGATAAAAGTACATCACTGAGAAACTGACGCGTTTCGGATGACTTGTTTTCCTTAATCATGGTTGTATGAAAATCTCTTGAAGACATCTTCAGTTGTGTTATCACAAGTATAGTAACACGGTTGTTCTATAAATCACATTGTTGTGGTATTAAATAGAAGAAGGGGATGGGAGAAGCCCCCGGCAGCTCATGTATCTGCCGCCCGTTTATATAACACCTGGGGAGAGTCACCTGACCAGGTAGCATATAAATGAGCTGCTTTATGTTTTCTTTTTCCAAAAATTCCCATTGGAGTGGGAAAGTCTCCACACACCAGTCAGGTCCTCTCCTCAAGGAGAACCGATGCCTCTTTGACTTTACATTTGATGGCACTTTCAAGAGCTTTTCATACAGCCATGATTAACCCCTTAAAAGGGTACTCCGCTGCTCAGAGTTTGGAACAAACTGTTCCGAATGCTGGAGCCGACGCTGGGAGCTCGTGATGTCATAGCCCCGCCCCCTGATGACGTCATGCACTGCCCACTCAATGCAAGTCTATAGACTTGCATTGAGGGGTCATGGTGTGACATCATGAGGGGGCGGGGTTATGACATCACGAGCTCCTGATCCAGCATTCGTAACAGTTTATTCCTAATGCTGAGCAGCGGAGTACCCCTTTAAGGGGTTAATCATGGCTGTATGAAAAGCTTTTGAAAAATTGCCTTCTAAAAATCATAACTCTTTTATATTTTCATCCACAGACCCATGTGAGGGCTTGTTTTTTGCCCAACCAATTATCCTTCGTTATGACATTAATCATTTTACCATAAAATGGATGGCGCAACCAAAAAATTAAAAAAGATAAAAAAAATTAAAAAAGAAATAAAAAAATTAAAAAAAATTCATTTCAGGCTGTACTTTACTCTTAAAATGACGTTTTCTTTATTCTGTGGGTCAATATGATTAAAATGATCCCCATGTTATATGCTTTTCTATTATTGTGTGGCTTTAAAAAAATCTCAAACTTTTTAACCAAAAGGAGTATGTTTAGAATCACTCTATTTTGACAATTTATAACTTCCAAATTTTTCCGTATATGGGCAGTATGAGTGCTAATTTTTTGCGCCTTGGTACAACTTTTGCGAATAATGTAACTTTTTAATTGCATTTTATAAAAATTTTTTGGAATGTGATATGACAAAAGCGCAGCAGTTATGGATTTTTTTTTACGTTTGTCTGATCGCGGGGGGGGGGGCGCTGCTGAGACCCCCGCTATCTCCCTGCAACACCCGCATTCTATGCAGGAGCTGCGTCTCCACTTTCAGAAACCTCCAGGGGGGATGGGACGTCACGCCACGCCCCCTCCATTCATGTCTATGGGAGGGGCATGATGGCCGGGGGCATGATGGCATGACGCCACTTCCCCCGTCCCGGAAACCCAGAGTTTTCTGAAACTAATGACGCAGCTCCTGCATAGAATGTGGGTGCTGCAGGGAGATCGCGGGGGGTCCCAGCGGCGCCCCCCCCCCCCCGATCAGACATCTTATCCCCCTATCCTTTGGATAGGAGCTAAAAAAAATTGCCAAGAATACCCCTTCAATTGTTTTTTTTTGTTTTTTTTTTACGCTTTTGGGAAAAAATAGGAAAAAGGGGCCGTTTAAATATTTATTGGGGAGGGGCTTTTCACTTATAAAAAAAAAATAAAACTTTTTTGTACACTTTTTATATTCCCATAGAAGACTTTTTATAGCAATCAAAAGATTGCATATACTGAACTGTGCTATGTATAGGCATAGCACTGATCAGTATTATTTGCAATCTTCTTCTCCAATCTGTTCGATGTCGGACCAGAGGAGAAGATCCCGGGATGATGGTTAGAGCAGGTGAGGGGACCTCCGGCCGCCATGTTGAATGATCGGATTGCCTGAGGCGCTGCCATTCATACATTCAAACAACCGCAGTGCCGCAGGTGCCATGATCTGTATTGATCACGGCAAATGAGGGGGTTAATGGTGCGATCGCTGATGTCCGACATTACCAGCAGGTCTCTGGCTGCTGATTGAAGCTGGGACCTGCCGTGCAAGATGCTAGTACTGGTCCGGTGCTCCCGTCATTTTTAGGACATAAATGTACGTCCTGGTGAGTTAAGTACATTTACGTCCTATGTTGTTAAAGGGTTAAGGACAGTTTGTTTTCCAAAACATGTCTCTTTCCCAGTGATAAGCTTTTATTAAGATTTTCAATAAAGCAGAACATTTTAATCACATTGGAGCTGGAATTGTATTTTGGTTTTTGTTTCATGTTTGCGCTCGATTCCAAGAGATTCCTACAGAGTCTTCACATACTTTACCAATATAGGAAATCACAGTGGATGGAAAGTAATGCTGAACATCGCGCTTCGTCCTCGGAGCCGGCCGGGATCTAGAGACCGGTATCTTCAAGAAAAGACAGAAATGCAATCACCAAGAGAACCCCGATAATAGAACCGCTATGAGTTTCCTCCACTAGTGTTTGATCCAACACTAAAAACACCAAAAACTGTCTAAATCAACAAAGTCCCCAAAATCTATAACACGAGATCACAACAGTCCCAACAAGAAAAAGGACCAGAATTAATAAGGAGACAAAGGGATTAAAAGAGAAATCGAAAAAGAAATCCATCAACAAAGCAAAATAAAGATTAGAAAAAGGAAAAAACTGAATCCAGATAAATCTCTTATTTTTCAGGTAAAATCTGAAGGAAGAAGAAGAAGAAGAAGACGAAGAAGAAGAAGAAGACGAAGAAGAAGAAGAAGACGAAGAAGAAGAAGACGCTTCTCTACAGACTCGGGATTTATAATTCATTTATCTGAAATCTCACATAACGGGAACATTTCTCCATCTCCGCAGAAGACCGGACCCGCAGCTTCCACTGACACATGGTTCATCCTTCTCAACGTCAGGAAGTAAAATCAAGATGGTCCCATTGCCCGGCGCAGTACGAGAGGAACGGTATGGAGACTTCAGAAGAATCCGAGTGACATTACTGAAACCTTCAACTTAATCTTCAAGGAGAGGAAAGCTCCAAACTCTTTGAAGTATAAGTGTAAGACAGTGATTCAATCTGCAGATAAAGGGGCCGAGGCGGTCACCAAGAGACATCTAAGAGACTTCAACAAACTGACAAGACATGATACAGTATATAGAGAGATGAAACAGTATATAGAGAGATGAAACAGTATACAGAGAGATGATACAGTATACAGAGAGATGATACAGTATACAGAGAGATGATACATTATATAGAGAGAGGTGATACAGTATATAGAGAGAGGTGATACAGTATATAGAGAGATGATACAGTATACAGAGAGATGATACATTATATAGAGAGAGGTGATACAGTATATAGAGAGAAATGATACAGTATATAGAGAGAGATAATACAGTATATAGAGAGATGAAACAGTATACAGAGAGATGATACATTATATAGAGAGAGGTGATACAGTATATAGAGAGATGAAACAGTATACAGAGAGATGATACAGTATATAGAGAGAGGTGATACAGTATATAGAGAGATGATACAGTGTATAGGGAGAGATGATACAGTATATAGAGAGATGATACAGTATATAGAGAGAGATGATACAGTATATAGAGAGATGATACAGTATATAGAGAGATGAAACAGTATATAGAGAGATGATACAGTATACAGAGAGATGATACATTATATAGAGAGAGGTGATACAGTATATAGAGAGAAATGATACAGTATACAGAGAGATGATACAGTATATAGAGAGATGATACAGTATATAGAGAGAGATGATACAGTATATAGAGAGAGGTAATACAGTATACAGAGAGAGATGATACAGTATATAGAGAGAGGTGATACAGTATATAGAGAGATGAAACAGTATATAGAGAGATGATACAGTATATAGGGAGAGATGATACAGTATATAGAGAGAGGTGATACAGTATATAGAGAGATGATACAGTGTATAGGGAGAGGTGATACAGTATATAGAGAGATGATACAGTGTATAGGGAGAGATGATACAGTATATAGAGAGATGATACAGTATATAGAGATAGATGATACAGTATATAGAGAGATGATACAGTATATAGAGAGATGAAACAGTATATAGAGAGATGATACAGTATACAGAGAGATGATACATTATATAGAGAGAGGTGATACAGTATATAGAGAGAAATGATACAGTATACAGAGAGATGATACAGTATATAGAGAGATGATACAGTATATAGAGAGAGATGATACAGTATATAGAGAGATGAAACAGTATATAGAGAGATGATACAGTATACAGAGAGATGATACATTATATAGAGAGAGGTGATACAGTATATAGAGAGAAATGATACAGTATACAGAGAGATGATACAGTATATAAAGAGATGATACAGTATATAGAGAGATGATACAGTATATAGAGAGATGATACAGTATACAGAGAGATGATACATTATATAGAGAGAGGTGATACAGTATATAGAGAGAAATGATACAGTATACAGAGAGATGATACAGTATATAGAGAGATGAAACAGTATATAGAGAGATGATACAGTATATAGAGAGATGATACAGTGTATAGGGAGAGATGATACAGTATATAGAGAGATGATACAGTATATAGAGAGAGATGATACAGTATATAGAGAGAGATGATACAGTATATAGAGAGATGATACAGTATATAGAGAGAGATGATACAGTATATAGAGAGATGATACAGTATATAGAGAGATGATACAGTATATAGAGAGGTGATACAGTGTATAGGGAGAGATGATACAGTATATAGAGAGATGATACAGTATATAGAGAGAGATGATACAGTATACAGAGAGATGATACAGTATATAGAGAGATGATACAGTATATAGAGAGATGATACAGTATATAGAGAGAGGTGATACAGTATATATAGAGAGATGATACAGTATACAGAGAGATGATACAGTATACAGAGAGATGATACAGTATATAGAGAGAGATGATACAGTATATAGAGAGATGATACAGTATATAGAGAGATGAAACAGTATATAGAGAGAGATGATACAGTATATAGAGAGAGGTAATACAGTATACAGAGAGAGATGATACAGTATACAGAGAGAGGTGATACAGTATATATAGAGAGATGATACAGTATACAGAGAGAGATGATACAGTATACAGAGAGAGGTGATACAGTAAATATAGAGAGATGATACAGTATACAGAGAGAGGTGATACAATATATAGAGAGAGGTGATACAGTATACAGAGAGAGGTGATACAGTATACAGATATAGGTGATACAGTATATATAGAGAGATGATACAGTATACAGAGAGAGGTGATACAGTATACAGAGAGATATTATACTGTATACAGAAAGAGATGATACAGTATATATAGAGAGGTGATACAGTATACAGAAAGAGATGATACAGTATATAGAGAGAGGTGATATAGTATACAGAGAGAGATTATATAGTATACAGAAAGAGATGATACAGTATATAGAGAGAGGTTATATAATATACAGAGAGAGATTATATAGTATACAGAAAGAGATGATACAGTATACAGAGAGAGAAGATTCAGTATACAGAGGGGGATGATACAGTATACAGAGAGAGAGATGATACAATATATAGAGAGAGGTGATATAGTATACAGAGAGAGATATTATATAGTATACAGAAAGAGATGACATAGTATACAGAGAGATGATACAGTATACAGAGAGAGATGATATAGTATACTATAGTATACAGAGGGAGATGATATAGTATACAGAGGGGGATGATACAGTATACAGAGAGAGATGATATAGTATACAGAGGGAGATGATATAGTATACAGAGGGGGATGATACAGTATACAGAGAGAGATGATATAGTATACAGAGGGAGATGATATAGTATACAGAGGGGGATGATACAGTATACAGAGAGAGATGATATAGTATACAGAGAGAGGTGATGTAGTATACAGAGAGAGATATTATATAGTATACAGAAAGAGATGACATAGTATACAGAGAGATGATATAGTATACAGAGAGAGATGATACAGTATACAGAGAGAGATGATATAGTATACAGAGGGGGATGATACAGTATACAGAGAGAGAAGATATAGTATACAGAGAGAGATGACACAGTATACAGAGAGAGATGATATAGTATACAGAGAGAGATGACACAGTGTACAGAGAGAGATGATATAGTATACAGAGAGACATGATATAGTATACAGAGAGAGATGATATAGTATACAGAGAGAGATGATATAGTATACAGAGAGAGATGACACAGTATACAGAAAGAAAAGATATGATATACAGAAAGAGATGATACAGTATACAGAAAGAGGTGATACAGTATACGGAGAGAGATTATACGGTATACAGAGAGAGGTTATATAGTATACAGAAATAAATGATACAGTATACAGAGAGAGATGATGCAGTATACAGTAAGAGAAGATACAGTATACAGAGAGAGAGAGGATACAGGATACAGAGAGAGAGGATACAGTATACAGAGAGAGAGGATACAGTATACAGAGAGAGATGATACAGTATACAGTAAGAGAAGATACAGCTTACAGAGAGAGAGAGAGGATACAGGATACAGAGAGAGATGATACAGTATACAGAGAGAGAGGATACAGTATACAGAGAGAGATGATACAGTATACAGAGAGAGATGATACAGTATGCAGAGAGAGATGATACAGTATGCAGAGAGAGATGATGCAGTATACAGAAAGAGATGATACAGTATACGGAAAGAGGTGATACAGTATACGGAAATAAATGATTCAGTATACAGAATGAAAAGATACAGTATTCAGTTTTGCGGAGCTGGATGTGGATCCTCTAACCTGTGTGGCTGATGACTCAGACCGTATCGGGGAGCGGAGTCTAAGGTGCCGCTGGTCTTCACCAGAGCCTGTCGCAAGGCAGGACGGGCATGCTGAGGCAGGCGACACCCAGGTCGCTACCCCCGATATGGCTCGACAACACGGGTAGCTGGGCAAGGCGAGGTACCGAAGGATAAGGAAGTAGTGTAGTCAGACATAGAAGAAGGTCAATGCAGGCTGCAAAGGTGCAAAGTCAAATAACGTAGCGGGAAGGTCTGGATACACGGTTAAGGCAAACAGGCAATATGGAATGCTAAATCTCACGCCAGGGGCACTGAAGATCCGGCAGGGAAGTGTGGGAGGTGCAGGGACCTTATAATGTAGTGTCAGGTGCAACAACTAATTATGGGCGCACTGGCCCTTTAAATTTCATCACTCCGGCACTGGATGGTGATGGGGACGAGCGTGCCAGAGCTGAGACACAGAGGAGGAGGTGGCAGTGGAGCATGGTGAGTGACGGGCTGGGATTCGCATGCGGGCACATTGCACGATGCAAATCCCAGCCCCACTGGCAGACGGGGACACAGGGACACGGCGCTCACAGCCAGAGAGCAGAGTGTAACAGTACACCACCCCTTTGGTCTCCCCCTCCTCTTGTGGTTCAAAAATCTTTTGAGAAGGTCCTGGTCCAAGATATTGTCCTGTGGTTCCCAAGACCTCTCCTCCGGACCAAATCCTTCCAAATCTACAAGAAAGAAGTGTTTTCCTCTGACCAGCTTGGAGTCTAAGTTTTCCTTAACAGCAAAAACATCAGAGGTACCAGAGATGGAGGAAGGCGAGACGTCCTTTTGAGAAAAACGATTGTGGATGACAGGCTTCAAGAGGGAGACATGGAATGAATTTGCGATCCGGAGAGAGGAAGGCAGATGGAGGGAATAAGCCATGGGATTAAGTAGTTTTTTGACTTTATAGGGACCCAAAAAGCGTGCACCAGTTTATAAGAGGGTACCTTAAAGCCGATACACTTTGTCCCCTGGAGCGACTTCATACGGGTTGTGGCATGAAGAAGCGAAAGACGAGTCTTCTGCCAGATGGAGGCGAAATTCTGCACCAGTTCATCAGCCATAGGAACTCTGGAAGAAGAGAACAAGGGAAGAGGAGGATGAGGATGAAGCCCATAGACCACAAAGAAGGGTGAAGTCCCAGTTGATTCAGAATCCCTATGGTTGTTAGAAAATTTGGCCCAGGGTAGTACGTCAGCCCAGTCGTCTTGGCGAGCAGAGACAAAATGGCGAAGATAGTTTTCCAGGACCTGGTTCACCCTGGTTAGACCTGACCATTGGATTGAGGGTGGTAAGCTGAGGAGAAGTCCAATTTAACTTGGAGACGAGAGCAGAGGGCCCTCCAGAACTTGGAGACAATCTGGACTCCCTGGTTGGAGACAATATGAGTAGGCAACCCATGGAGACGGAAGATATGACAAAGGCATAGCTTGGCAAGCTGCGGTGCAGATGGTAAACCTGGAAAGGGCACAAAATGAGCCATTTTAGAAAATCTGTCCACGACAACCCAGATGACCGTATTGCCGCCAGAAGAATGAAGGTCAGTAATAAAGTCCATTGCTATGTCGGTCCAGGGCAGCTCAGGAACTGGCAAAGGATGTAGTAGACCAGCCGACTTGGCACAAGGGGTCTTGTCCTGGGCACAGACTGAACAGGAACAAACGAAGTCAATGACATCTTGTTTTAGAGTTGGCCACCAATACTATCGGGAGATGAGTAGCAAGGACTTACGAATACCGGCATGACTGGCCAACAGAGAGGAATGACCCCATTTCAAGACTCTTAACGGGCATCATGGCGGATCTACAGGAGGTAATTCACATAACACGTGGATCATGGACACTTTCAGATTATTTTCCTAATCTATGGATCACAGTATTGTTTTGTATAAAAGGATCATTGTTTTCCACATATGAAATGGATGAAATGTACATGCTGACACATATTGATCTCCACCTATGATGAAATCTGTTTCTTCACTTTGTTTATTTATGTATGTAAATCGTAATTGTGTGATGTCACTGCATTGTAATCAGGCGGTCTATTTAAATTTGGCCATGTCACATGTTTGTACTTGAGAAAGTGTGAGACTGGTGAAACGTAGACTGCACATTATGGATAAATCCAGGACTTTATTCTATCCTGTGGTGTGCTGCATCTATTTTGCTTTGTCTGGATTGTGGAACCGGAGGGCCAAGGTTTTGGATATGCTGGCACCCCTACACCTTTGCCTTTTATTCCTAGATGTGCTGCTTTTATTTGGAAGTCATCTATCTATCTATCTATCTAGAGAAATGAAGCCATAGAGTGAAAACAGGGTGATTTATTCCATCAAAAAAATGTGCTACACAGCAGCGACGTTTCGGTCCTCTCCAGAACCTTTCTCAAGCTTGTTACATTGTGCTACAATTTATACAAATCAATATCAATCAATAAAACAGACTTGGTCTATAGGTATCTGCCAGGAGCCTGGCAAACACTGAGCACCTCATTATGGGGGCCCAATGTGGGCCAGTTGTCCAGCTGACATGAGAATGCAACTCAATTGTGGTCCGAATCCAATCTAGTTTCAGACCCATATCAGCATGATCAGTAAAAAGACTGTAGCTGTCATCTTGTTATTTTTTTCATTTATTTTCAATTCATTGTTTTTCTCAGTTTTTTCTTTGTGGAGGTGTATGCACGTGGTGGGGATTGAACATGTGACATGGGGTGGCATCTGGTGGGGTATACCTCTGGACCCCTCTTGTGGAGTCCTCCTTCTGTGACACACCAAGTTTCATTTGATATCACTATAGTGGTTTTGGTATTGGCGAGTGTTTTGTGGTGCGCTGGTCCCCGCGGGGACTGACATGACAGGTTGGTCCTCGGCGGACCAGCGCACACGCGATGCATTAGCTAGCTACTTACACCAAGAACATTTTTATATAATATATAGTTTTACATTTTTTCACTTTCTGAGTGAGGGCACAATAAATATTTTCCACCTTTTAAGATGGCGCTGAAGCATTCAGTGCCTTGTGCGCAGGCGCAGGCTCAGCATTGCACGGGGGTGATTTCACCCTTATGCAATATGGAGTCATGAGCTACAATGCACTAGTGCGCATGCGCGTACTTTCAATTTCAAATGTGAACGAGTTCCCTGTTTCCTTATTGGATAGAGTCTGCCATGGTGGGTGTGTCTTTGTCGGACACGCTTCCGGAACGCTAGTGAGCATCACACGCCATGATACACATGTCTAAGGTATTACAGTATTCCTCTGATTGTTTGTTGCTTTTAATTATTCAATTATGTCTTTTTTAATTCACTGTATGCACTTTTCTTATAATGTATATGTGTCATATACTCCGAAGCACTTTTTGACTGTATTGTGAGTTATACAGTCCTTATCATGTATACGATTGTTTGCACTGTAAGCATATTTAGCACTAATTGCACTTTACTGTAATCATTGATGCATTTTTTTATTGATTGATATTGATTTGTATAAATTGTAGCACAATGTAACAAGCTTGAGAAAGGTTCTGGAGAGGACCGAAACGTCGCTGCTGTGTAACACATTTTTTTTGATGGAATAAATCCCCCTGTTTTCACTCTATGGAGTGCTGCACTGGCTTCATTTTTCAAACTTGAAGGATTGGTGGACTTAATCCATACTCAGTTGCTTGCACCCAGCATTATCGGATCTTTCCTTTCACTGAGTTCTGTTTTTTTTTTTTTTATCTATCTATCTATCTATCTATCTATCTATCTATCTATCTATCTTATATCTATCTATCTCTCTTATATCTAACTATCTATCTATCTCATATCTATCTATCGCATATCTATCTATATCTATCTATCTATCTCATATATATCTATCTCATATCTATCTATATCATATCTATCTATCTTATATCTATCTCATATCTATCTATCTCTTATCTATCTATCTCATATCTATCTATCTATTTATCTCATATCTATCTATCTATCTCATATATATCTATCTATCTCATATATATCTATCTCATATCTATCTATATCATATCTATCTATCTTATATCTATCTCATATCTATCTATCTCTTATCTATCTATCTCATATCTATCTATCTATTTATCTCATATCTATCTATCTATCTCATATCTATCTATATCATATCTATCTATCTTATATCTATCTCATATCTATCTATCTCTTATCTATCTATCTCATATCTATCTATCTATTTATCTCATATCTATCTATCTATCTATCTATCTCATATCTATCTATCTATCTATCTATCTCATAAAGACATGGGGAATTCGGCGTAGTGATGAGCCGCTTGGGCCATTTTCGAATTTGCGATATTTTGCTAATATATGGATGAATATTCGTCCTATGTTTGTGAAATTTGCATATTCGCTATATTCATTCCCTTTTTATTTTCATGCGAAAATTTGCAATTCGCATAGTGCGCATGCGTGATTATATCTTTCACCTAAAAGAAGGGAGGGATCAGTGTCCTCTGGAAATGTCGATATTTGCATATATAAAATATTCGCGCTTCACCCCGACTCACACATTAAATAATATTGGAGCACAAGCTGGAAGCAGGGAGGGAGGATCACTTGTTTTTTTATACAGTACAAGTCGTATAATTGTCATTATGAATATATAGCGCTATATTCTAAATATTCACAACATTGTGAATGCCGATATTCATGGTAAAAATTTCCAATTTGAATATTCACGCTCAACACTTATCAGGAGTAGGGGATCGAGAAATGGAAGGGAAGAAAAGGGACGAAACTAAAGGAAGAGAAGATAGCGAAGAGCAGATCAACCAGTAAATACTAACCTCAGTGTCGGGGAAGCACAGGTGGGCGCCACACAGTGGTCAGGCTGCTCATGTCGGGGTACATGTCTGAGAAAGGTGGAGGTCCGGGTGGGCAAAGTAGTTACGATGTGGTATGCAGAGTCCTATATTCACCAGAGAAGAGGAAGGCGTCCACGGGTGCCACACTGCGAAATGCTTGTCCATTTGGTTTCTGGAGTCCGCAATCAGTTCCTCCACTCTGTGGAGATGAGGGAGCTCCAGGAGCCAAGATTTTATGCAAAATCTAAAATATTTGATTTAAATAAGGAAGCAAATTTTTAAGACGAACAAAAAGAAACTCCCTCAATTTTGGTTGGACATACCGCATTTTTCGCCTTATAGGACGCACCGGCATATAAGAGGCACCCAATTTTAAAGGTGCAAAATCAAGAAAAAAAAGATTCTTAACCCAACAGTGGTCTTCAACCTGCAGACCTCCAGATGTTGCAAAACTACAACTCCCAGTATGACCGGACAGCCAACGGCTGTCCGGGCATGCTGGGAGTTGTAATTTTGCAACATCTGGAGGTCCGCAGGTTGAAGACCACTGGTATAGGAGGTAATACTCACGTGTCCCCGCCGCTCCGGACCCGTCACCGCTCGTCACCGCTGCCCTGGATGTCGCTCCATCGCTGTCGCCACTTTCCCATGGTGTCCTCAACCCTCCGGACGTCTTCTTCCCCAGGATCCACGCTCTCCGTCGCCATCATCACGTCGCCGTCATCACGTCGATACGCACGCCGCTCCTATTGGATGATGGGACGGCGTGCGCGACGACATGATGACTTCAAAGGAGAGCGCCGGCCATGCAGGGGATCCCGGCACGGAACAGACACCGAGGAGGCAGGTAAGGTCCCTCCCGGTGTCCCGTAGGCTGTTCGGGACGCCGCGATTTCAACGCGGTGGTCCCGAACAGCCCGACTGAGAAGCCGGGTTAGTGTCACTTTCCCTTCAGACGCTGCGGTCAGCTTTGATCGGTGTGTCTGAAGGGTTAATACAGGGCATCACCGCGATCGGTGATGTCCTGTATTAGCCGCGGGTCCCGGCCGTTGATGGCCACAGGGACCGCCGCGATAGGGGTGTATTCGCCGTATAAGACGCACCAACTTTTCCCCCCAGTTTTGTCTTATACGGCGAAAAGTACAGTAATACAGGACCTCAGATCTCCGTTTTTGGTCTGATATCTTGATAAATTTTTGAACTATCATTTATTACGTTTGATTCTTCCTCATCCAGATACTTTGTTTCCCGATATTCACAAGATAATTCAATTGTTGCAAAATAATAAAATTTGTCCAAACTCGAAGGAAGACAAAATATTTTGTTCAGCTCAGCGCTTGACCCATGGACAATATTAACTTTGATCCTTCTTATCTCCTGCCATAAAACGCCGTGTCTAACAGGACTCATTCATCAAGTCCTAATTTTCTTGGCGCTGTCTCCTTTTGGTCTGATTAAAATATGGAGGATTAATGTATCCGGTAAGCATCTTATGAATATCATTATCCTTCAGTTATAGTGTCATAATGCCGTGATTTGTGTCTGCGCCTGGAATACACCGATGACCTTCTTACCGTGGTTTATACTTTATGCTAAAAAATGAAGTGTGAAAGACCGGGCGTCCAACACTCAACCTCATTTCGTGGCGTCTTGTTAAGAGGAGAATTATTATCCCCGGTCCGGACTAAATATTATCACTTTCCTGCATTTTTTAGTTTTCTGAAATAGAAACCATATGGTTCATTAGGAATGCCTGGTAATCCTTTGGGGTATGACTACACTAGGGTCCACATACTTATTAATAAAAACATCATTCTGCTGCTTTCTCTGACTTCTCATGACTTTTGAGATGTATGAATGAAGACTTGGTACACAGTTTACGGTGGACACATCAATGTGAATTTTATTAAGCAATCCTAAAATTCTAACGTTTCGATCCAAACGAGTACCTTTCTTCAAACCGGATTGTTGCGGAGGATAGGTGTGAATATAGAGAAACGGCTCTCAGCTGTGTAGCCGGTATACGGAAATGCGACCATAGAGCCGTTTCTCTATATTCACACCTATCCTCCAAAGCAATCCGTTTTGAGGAAGGTCCTTGTTTGGACCGAAACGTTACCATTTTGGGAACATTCCTACTTGGGAACACTTGGGACTCCTACTTGGGAACACTTCTTCACTCAGAGTGACGTAATTCTATCTTTTGAGATGTAGTTATCCCACAAAATCCTACTGAACACTTCCCAACCCCCTTTAGTAGGCGACCAATATAATGGAAACCTTTTGGGCACCTTAAGTTTCTCTTTCTTTCCCTGAATCTTGCAATTTTGATGTAACATTTTGTTATTGTTTTTTGCCTCACTTGAGGACTCCACATGTACAGTAAACCTCCAATGGAAGGCTACAATGTATACAAGTTACAACTCTAAGGGCAAACTGTTCAATATGTTGCCAGATCCAAGAAGAAAGTCTCAGGGAGCTCCAATGATGTCATTGATGTCATAACCATATCTATGGTTACATCACAGCTTCCACAGAGAAGACATTTAGATGTCCTGAGGGGCCGTACTGATGACAGTCAGTCAATAGACATTTTATACACAATATGTGTTAATGATGGTGGTCGGCTGTACACTGCTCTGGAAGGAGAGCTCCGAAGAAGAAGGAGGTTCCTACATCCTTATAGTGGCCATAATATACAGCCACATCACTGAATTCCCCCAAGGTATCCGTATAACAAATGTCTGGATTGAACACTTTTCTTTAAAGGGGTACTCTGCCCCTAGACATCTTATCCCCTATCCAAAGGATAGGGTAGAAGATGTCTGATCTTGGAGGCCTAGAGGGCAATCTTTTGGGCACTCCCCTAACAATGTACTCCTCCAGACATGATACCATGTATGGTGGGAGCTTTCAAGATAAACCTGCTAAACATTGGGGTAAATATTTGTGAATGGGGCCTATGTTACCTGAATGCAAATTTCTCCTATTTTCTTGTCAGGGCATTTTTGGGTAATCAAGGCAGTAATTATCTTTTTTTTTTTTTTATGTTATTGAAATCCACCATGTTTCCGCATTTCAAGTCTAATGGTAGTTTTGATGGATCAGCAGCTTAACCTCTTAACGATGAAGGACGTAAATGTACGTCCTGGTGACGTGGTACTTAGCGCACCAGGACGTACATTTACGTCCTAAGCATAACCGCAGGCATCGGAGCGATGCCCGGATCATGCGCGGCAGGTCCACATTGTTGATCGCAGCCAGGGACCCACCGGTAATGGCGGACACCCGCGATCCCGCGGATGTCCGCCATTAACCCCTCAGATGCAGTGATCAATACCGATCACGGCATCTGCAGCATCGCAGTCACTTAAATGGATGATCGGATCGTCCGCAGCGGTGCCGTGGCAATCCGATCATCTAGCAAGGCAGCCGGAGGTCCCCTCACCTGCCTCCGCTGTCTTCCGGGAGTCTTCTGCTCTGATCTGCCTTCCCGCAGACCAGAACAGAAGATGACCGATAACCCTGATCAGTGCTGTGTCCTATACATAGCACTGAACAGGATTAGCAATCGAATGAGTGCTATAAATAGTCCCCTATGGGGACTATTAAAGTGTAAAAATAAAAGTCAAAAAAGTCAAAAAATAAAGTAAAAAAAATGTGAAAAAACCCCGACCCCAATAAAACCGTAAATTGTCCCATTTTCCCTATTTCGCCCCCAAATAGTGTTAAAAAAATATTTTATATACATATTTGCTATCGCCGCGTGCATAAATATCTGAACTATTAAAATAAAATGTTAATGATACCGTACGGTGAACGGCGTGAATGTAAAAAAAAAAAAAAAGTCCAAAATAGCTGCTTTTTCATAACATTTTATTCCCCCAAAAATTTATAAAAATGTATTAAAAGTTTTGTATAAGCAAATATGGTATCAATAAAAAGTACAGATCACGGCGCCAAAAATGAGCCCTCATACCGCCGCTTATACGGAAAAATGAAAAAGTTATAGGTCTTCAAAATAGGGTGATTTTAAATGCACTCATTTGGTTAAAAAGTTTGTGATTTTTTTAAGCGCAACAGTAATAGAAAAGTAGGTTATCATGGGTATCAGTTTAATCGTATTGACCCAAAGAATAAATAACGCATTGTAGGAACACTATACACTGTCGCAATGTTTATGTTTATTTACCTTAGACAATGTCCCCAACACTAACACCCTATATCCATATATATACCCATGTTCACAAACTAAATATCACTGTTAAACTTACCATCAAACGATCCAACTTACCTTGAGATGCTGGGGACCGTTCGATCCAAGAGGAGCCAACTTCTACTCTTCCCACCTCCTTCCTATTACTCACCCACAACCCCCTGTTGTTTCCCCCTACCTCTACACCTTTCTTCCTATCCCCTTTCCTTCTTTTACTTCTTAGGATTTTGTTTCTGCAATACCCAAACCGTTGTTTCCAGTATGTTAAATACTCATATGATGACATCTCTCTGGACAATATGTGTGTAAGTTTGATTAGAGGCTTTAAATGACTATCTGAACATGATTCCTGTGGAGCGATGTAACTCATACCCTGTTGTTCTCATAGCAACGACTTGCTTTTGTTTGTAAACTGATTTATGGCCTGTTTTCTGATACTTGTTATTGAAAATCTTAATAAACATTGAATATTAAAAAAAAATAAATAAAAATGAAGAAATAACACATGTAATTTTTACCGTAAATTGTACGGCTTGAAAACGAAACCTTCCAAAATTAGCAAAATTGCGGTTTTCTTTTTAATTTCCTCCCCCACACAAATAGTATTTTTTTGGTTGCGCCATACATTTTATGGTAAAGTGAGTGATGGCGTTACAACGGACAACTGGTCGCGCAAAAAACAAGCCCTCATACTAATCTGTGGATGAAAATATAAAAGAGTTATGATTTTTTGAAGGCGAGGAGGAAAAAACGAAAACATAAAAATGAAATTGTCTGCATCCTTAAGGGGTTAATGACTGGTCTAAAGGATCGATAATGCATGAGATGTACGGTTAAACTATGCGTCCAGCTTCGGCCTCCCAACTGTTTTGCAAAGGCCAATGCAGACACACGCAGTTCACACGGGGTGGTACTGTTGCCAAAACAACCATATGATGCTGATCAATTTCTGTGCAAAAATCCTGTTGATCAGAAAAGAGCTTGTGCAAGGTACTCGCTCTCCACACCAATCCTTGCAGAATGGGCAGGAGATCAATATTGGACTTGCAAACTTGTAAAAGTCACAAACAATAAAGTACATTGTATTTCCCAATGACATGTGATTCGCCCGACATCCCCCGGTGACATTCAAACCATCCTATTCCACATGACAAGGAGATGTTAAACTCACATTGTAAAAGTAAATGAGATGTTGTGTCAGTGTGTATGGAAGTAGCAAAACAGGGCTCTGAGGAGACGTTCAGCATCAAGGCAGAAAGAAGCACAGTCTTGTGAAACCACCGGCAGTTGCCTCTGAGTTTCCCATGCAATTACTACAGTCTCATCTGGTCCTTCTACGTTTGGAGCCTGAAGTTGTGAATTAAGCGGTAAGTGCAGGATTCATGTTTGTGCAATGCACCCGCATTGTCTAACTAAGTCTTTCGTCTCACCTGACCGAAAGAGGAACACATCGTCTATATAGCGCAGCCATGTGGACACTTCTTTGTTTGGTGCATCATGCACAAATAACTGAACTTAAACTTGGAGCTGAAGAAGAACCCATTCAGAGAACGAAAGTTCCAGATAAAAGTCCGACCTAACTCTCACTCAAAAATACAAATTGTCACATTACTCAGTGACACCTTTCAACACCTTATTTCTTTTATACATCTGATTCCCTCATCCTGGGTGATACTTTATACACTAGAAGATATTTACATTCAGTGTATGTAGCGATCTCCAGCATCACCACAAGGCAGCTTGGACCATTTGCAGAAAAAAAATGGTATCATGCAGGTGTCTTTCTGCATTTTTTTAAATTTTTACACGAAAGCCCAAAGGCACGTATTGACCTGTCGTTGTGCCTGAATAGTGGAATAGAATTAGACAAAGGTGGTTCTGCTTTAAGTGTATCTAATGAATTATGGTGAAGAGGATTCTGGTGATACAGCTGCATACCTGGATAATGATGCCTGTATTATTGTATTTATTTGATATTGCCATGGTATGTCTGGCACCATGTACAAGATCACTTTTCTGTAATGAATTACAAGTTGTCAATAACCCCCAGAGCCCAAGGAAAGCGCAATCCTTCAGCCATGGTTCTCTAGAGGATTCCTCCACCGTTGAGTTTTTCCTCTCCTGTGTGCTAGAGGAGGACTGTGTGAGTCGTGGTAATGCTGGATTTAGCACAATTTTCATATCTTCTATTTTGTTATGTAGTTAAATTAGGCGTCGATTGCAACTTTTTATATGTAGTACATCTTGGCAAAACATTAAACTTTCTAATATACTTCATAAGAAAATTACCTATTTTATAAAAATCAGGCTTTGTCCAATCTGAAGCACAGACATAGGTAAAGTCTATTAAGTAAAGGAGGGCCAGCACTTTTTCCGTGCTCTCTCTTGTATGATAGCACTCTTCTGTGCTCTCTCCTATATGATAGCACTCCTCTGTGCTCTCCCGTCTCATAATACTCCTCTGTGATCTCTCCTGTCTGATAGCACTCCTCTGTGCTTTCTCCTTTGTCTGATAGAACTCATCTGTGCTCTCTCCAGTCTAATAGTACTCCTCTGTGCTTTCTCCTGTCTGATAGGACTCCTGTGTGTTCTCTTCTGTCTGATAGCACTCCTCTGTGCTCTCCCCTGTCTCATAATACTCATCTCTGCTCTCTCCTGTCTGATAGCACTCCTCTGTGCTCTACCCTGTCTCATAATACTCATCTGTGATCTCTCCTGTCTGATAGGACTCCTCTGTGCTCTCTCCTGTCTGGTAGGACTCCTCTGTGCTCTCTCCTGTCTGATAGGACTACTCTGTGCTCTCTCCTGTCTAATAGCACTCCTCTGTGCTCTCTCCTGTTTGATAGAACTCCTCTGTGCTCTCCCCTGTCTGATAGCACTCTTCTGTGCTCTCCCCTGTCTGACAGTACTCATCTGTGCTATCTCCTGTGTGAAAACAATGATCTGTGCTCTCTCTTGACTGATAGCACTCCTCTGTGCTCTCTCCTATCTGATAACACTCCTTTGTGCTCTTTCCTGTGTGAAAACAGTGATCTGTGCTCTCTCCTGTCTGATAACACTCCTCTGTGCTCTCTCTTGTCTGATAACACTCCTCTGTGCTCTCCTTTGTCTGATAGAACTCCTCTGTGCTCTCTCCAGTCTAATAGTACTCCTCTGTGCTCTCTTCTGTCTGATAGCACTCATTTGTGCTTTCTCCTGTCTGATAGCACTCCTCTGTGCTCTCTCCTGTCTGATAGTTCTCCTCTGTGCTCTCTCCTGTCTGATAAGATTCCTCTGTGCTCTCTCCTGTCTGATAGTACTACCATGTGCTCTCTCCTGTCTGATAGGACTCCTCTGTGCTCTCTCCTATCTGATAGCACTCCTCTGTGCTCTCCCCTGTCTGATATCACTCTTCTGTGCTCTCTCCTGTCTGATAGTACTCCTCTGTGCTCTCTCCTGTGTGAAAACAATGATCTGCTCTCTCTCTTGTCTGATAGCACTCTTCTGTGCTCTCTCCTATCTGATAGCACTCCTCTGTGCTCTCTTCTGTCTGATAGCATTCCTCTGGGCTCTCTCCTGTCTGATGGTAATCCTCTTGGATCTCTCCTGTCTGATATGACTCCTCTGTGCTCTCTCTTGTTTGATAGTTCTCCTCTGTGCTCTCTCCTGTCTGAAAGCACTCATCTGTGCTCTCCCCTGTCTGATAGTACTCATCTGTGCTCTCTCCTGTCTGATAGTACTCCTTGTGCTCTCTCCTGTCTGATAGCACTCCTCTGTGCTCTCCCCTGTCTGATAGCACTCTTCTGTGCTCTCCCCTGTCTGATAGTACTCATCTGTGCTCTTTCCTGTGTGAAAACAATGATCTGTGCTCTCTCTTGTCTGATAGCACTCTTCTGTGCTCTCTCCTATCTGATAGCAATCCTCTGTGCTCTCTTCTGTCTGATAGCATTCCTCTGGGCTCTCTCCTGTCTGATGGTAATCCTCTTGGATCTCTCCTGTCTGATATGACTCCTCTGTGTTCTCTCTTGTTTGATAGTTCTCCTCTGTGCTCTCTTCTGTCTGATAGTACTCCTCTGTGCTCTCCCCTGTTTGATAACACTCCTATGTGCTCTCTCCTGTCTTATAGGACTCCTCTGAGCTCTCTCCTGTCTGATAGGACTCATCTGTGCTCTCCCCTGTCTGATAGGACTCCTCTGTGCTCTCTCCTGTCTGATAGTACTCCTCTTTGCTCTCTCCTTTCTGACAGTACTCCTCTGTGCTCTCTCCTGTCTGTAGGACTCCTCTGGGCTCTCTCCTATCTGATAGGACTCCTTTGTGCTCTCTTCTGTCTGATAGTCCTCCTCTGGGCTCTCTCCTGTCTGATAGTGATCCTCTGGGATCTCTCCTGTCTGATATGACTCATCTGTGCTCTCTCCTGTCTGTGGGACTCCTCTATGCGCTCTCTTGTCTGATAGCAGTCCTCTGTGCTCTCTCCTGTCTCTGGGACTTCTCAGTGCTCTCTCCTGTCTTATAATACTCCTCTGTGCTCTCTCCTGTCTGATAGGACTCCTCTGAGCTCTCTCCTGTCTTATAGCACTCCTCTGTGCTCTCTCCTTTCTGATAGCACTCCTCTGTGCTCTCTACTGTCTGATAGGACTCCTCTGTGTTCTCTCCTGTCTGATATTACTCCTCTGTGCTCTCTACTGTCTGATAGGACTCCTTTGTGTTCTCTCCTGTCTGATATGACTCCTCTGTGTTCTCTCCTTTGTGATATCGCTCCTATGTGCTTTCTTGTGTGATAGCATTCCTCTATGCTCTCTCCTTTTTGTCTCCTGTCTGATAGCACTCCTCTGTGCTGTCCTCTGGACAATTCCTGACAATGACAGAGGTGTCAGTAGAGAGCACTGTGGTCAGACTGAAAATAACTACACAACTTCCTGTGGAGCATACAGCAGCTGTTAAGTCTGGAAAGGGTTAAGATTTTTATACAACTTTCTGGCACCAGATGATTTGAAGACATTTCTTTTTTCCTCCAGAGTTCCCCTATAAAGGTAAAGTTCTAATTGCAGTCACATCTGCCGGTTGACTTTGCTACATAAAAACAATTTGTGATGGTTATTGCTCCTATTCCCCTTCAGTAATAATGGATGGATCATCCAGAAGAGACTTTAGGGCTCCACTTCTTTTTCTGTTAAACTCACTTTAATCCTAGAGTATCTCGACATAATTCCTTCAATTCACAAGTAAACAATTATTGAAACAAAATAACAGTAATAATAATTCATCTGATACATTGATACATTTTGGGATCTAAATTAATTCTGGGCTTCGTACACAATGTACCAGGAACATAATGGAGTCACAGGAAGGTTTATTTTTTCTTCTCCAAGTCTTTGTGATTCCATCAGATATGATTGAAATTGTTAAATTTTGTTGGAAATTGATGAAAACGAAAATCTACAACTGTCTCCGTTAAAGGAGTACTCCGGGATAAGAAAACGTGTCCCCTATCCTAAGGATAGGAGATAAGTTTCAGATCACGAGGGGTCTGACCGCTGGTGTCCCCCACGATCTCCTGTACGGGGCTCTGGCAGTCAGCGACAAGGGGGCGTGTCCGACAACCGAATGACGTGGAAGCCGACACGCCCCCTCAATACATCTTTATGAGAGAGCCGAAGCGCTGCATTCGGCGGTCTCTTGCCTCTGCCATAGAGATGTATTGAAGGGACGTGTCGGCCACCGCGTCATGCAGTGGTTGAAACGCGCTATTTTGGCAAAAAAAAGTAGAGGGCCCCGTAAGGGAGATAGCAGGGGGCACCAGCAGTTGGACCCCCCCCCCCCCCCATGAACTGAAACTTTTCCTCTATCCTTAGGATACAGGATAAGTTTTAATTGCCTGGAGTACTCCTTTAAATGTTGCACTTCGAGTGCATTTGTGTCCTCGTGTGTCCTCCGATGTACACAGGCGATAAGGATATAGTGCACACGAGAATATTAGGGAAGTAAAGAGGTGTAAATTTCCGAGAATTACGCATGCCTCATAGAACTCTGGAATCGGGACCAGGTGTTTAAAGGGGTACTCCGATGGAAAAAAAATAAATTTGTTTGTTTTTTTATTTATTATTATTATTTTTTTAATCAACTGGTGCCAGAAAGTTAAACAGATTTGTAAATTACTTCTATTAAAAAATCTTAATCCTTCCAGTACTTATTAGCTGCTGAATACTACAGAGGAAATTCTTTTCTCTTTGGAACACAGAGCTCTCTGCTGACATCACAAGCACAGTGCTCTCTGCTGACATCTCTGTCCATTTTAAGAACTGTCCAGAGTAGGAGAAAATCCCCGTAGCTCTGGACAGTTCCTAAAAATGGACAAATATGTCAGCAGAGAGCACTGTGCTCGTGATCTCAGCAGAGAGCTCTGTGTTCCAAAAAGAAAATAATTTCCTCTGTAGTATTCAGCAGCTAATAAGTACTGGAAGGATTAAGATTTTTTTATTTTTTTTATAGAAGTAATTTACAAATCTTTAATTACATTGTTGGATGATGGAAACCTGAAGTGAATGA